>NW_023270777.1:12661422-12676580 GCF_011800145.1 Mirounga leonina | reverse complement strand
AGGAAGGAAGGAAGGAAGGAAGGAAGGAAGGAAGGAAGGAAGGAAGGCAGGCAGGAAGGAAGGAAGGAAGGAAGGAAGGAAGGAAGGAAGGAAGGAAGGAAGGAAAGAAAAAGACTCAGCCAGGTCCTGGGTGGGTGAGAAGCAGCACTTCCAATAGGCAGGGAGGAGTCTCCCTGCTTCCCCCTCCCCGGGCCTGTTTTATCCCGGCCCGGCCGCATCCCTGAAACTGAGAACACACCTTTACTCTTCAGGGGTCAGTCCTTCTAGCCCTGCCTCCTCAGCTGGGCCCCAGGAACCTAGAAACAGCGGCGTCTGGCTTCCCAGGCCCGCACACAATCCGAGCGAGAGCTCGTGCACACTGGACCCACAGAGCACAGACTCGGGACACGGGTGCAAAGAAACTAGAACAAGGCTTTGGTTTGAAGAAACGGAGAGACTCAGAGGTTCTGGGAAGGACACAGGGAGGGGGAGGGGTCACCTGTGCGCAGCAGCAGGGGCCCTGTGTGCCGCAGGACCGGAGGCCAAAGGGACACGGGCCTCCCTGTACTGTCCAGAGGCCTGCGGCCGCTGGCTTCACACACTAGCTTCGAGCCCCCCAGCTTTGGGCAAAACTGCGGGGCAGGGACCGGGACTGTTCTGGAATGCTGGCTCCAACGTTTCGCTCCAAGACCGCAGAGGTCGGGGCTGGACTTGCGTTTCCCCTTCCGTACGAGGCCCACAGCGGTCCAGCCTGGAAGGAAGGGGAACACTGGCCCCTTGTCCAGGAAGCTCTTGGCTCAGGCCAGCATGGGCCTCTTAGAGCCCAGGAGAGTGGCTTGTGATGTGGAGGAAGGGGACCCTTGCATGGCGCAGCTCTTTTGCGCCCGGCCAGGCCCTGGGCAGGGGACGAGGGGGTCCTCCTGGCGAGGCTGCTCCGGGCTGCGCTCAGCACCGAGGCGGGGCCGCTAGGAGGGGAGGCCGGGAGGCCCCCGCCCCCGCGGGCAGCCTTGCTGGCACTGGTGCGGCGATCTGGGCTGGACCCTGGTGGCCTCTGACTGGGCAGGTGCCTGGCGGGGGGGAGGGGACCGAAGGGAGGGGCACTCGTGGCTCCGGACGCGGGGTTGATTTTGGCTCTGCTCCGGCAAGGGCAGCCCCCGGTGTTCGGGCCCAGGCTTGCCCTGGAGCGCCGCGTGCCGCTCGGGGCCCCGCCGGTTCCCACTGTAATGCTGAGAGCTCCAAAGCTGCAGCTCAGATCTGCGACATCATCTCCTCTCCCCGAACCCCTGGGTGCTGCCGAAAGCCCCGAGCTGATGGCGGCTGGGCCGGGCCGCCGGCGGTGGCGCCCAGCCCTGGTCACGGCGCCGGGCATGTGGGCGGCAGCTGCCAAGCCAGGGGCTGTGGCCGTGCCAGGCGGCAATACAGCTGGGGTGGCAGCCAAGCCCGGCTGGGTGCTGGCATGGGTGCCCCAGGTGGAGGACGTGGGGAAGGAGCCCGCGAAAGCCGCCCGTGGGGTGCTGGCCAAGGGAGCCCCGGCAGCCGGCTGTCTGTACTGCAGAGAGCCGTTAAGGGTGCTGGCTCCGTGCCTCTGCCCGTCAGTGGCTCCGAATGGGGGCCAGGCCGTGGCTCCTGGGTTACCTCTGGGAAGTTTCTTGGTGGGGCTGGGGCCCTGGGGCCTCTGCGCACGCAGGCCAGGGGGCGCTGTGACTGACGTCATGCTGTCCCTGGAGGGCATCCGAAGGGCCTGGGCAGATGGAAAGAAGCTCCCACGGAGCCCGGGAGAGACCCCAAGAGGAGAGGCTGGGAAGGTGGGGTGCAGTCCATGGGGGTGACCTGGGTGTCAGGGGCTGGCTGGGGAGCCAGGCCTGCCGAGGTGCTGCTAGAGGGGCTGGAACCGACAGCAGAAGTGATCGGCAGGCTCCTGGAAGCAGGGCCGCTAGGACCCGTGGTGGGAGGGGGGCTCTGGGAGGGGAGGGCCGGAGAATCTACACACATGGGGCTGGGCGACTCCATTCTGGGGGCGCCGGGAGCGGTGGGGAAGGGCCTGAGGCCTTGGCTTGCGAGGAGCCTCCGCCCTCCCCCCCATTCAGAGGGGCACCCCCGATGAGCTTCACCATGAAGGGGGGCAGGGCCGCGGCAGCAGCTGCGGGAGCGGGCCAGCCAGGGGCTGGGCTTGTCCTTGCACACCCCAGGCCTGGCGCAGAGCAAGGAGCAGGAGTGGAGGGGCTTGGGGACCGGGCACACAGGTCAGCCCTGCCTGATCCTGGGGAGGAGGCAGAAGGCGGCAAGGGGAATGGGGCTGGGGGCAGTGACTGCTCACAGGTGCCTGGGAGGGCATCCGATGGGGAGGAGCAGGGGCCAGGTGAGCTGGGCGTCCCCGGAGACAGAGGCTGCCCAGAGATAGCCCCTGCAGCAGGAGCCTGGACAGCCAGGGGGCCCAGGGAGTCCTGCTGCCCCGTGCAAGGCTCCCACTGTGCATTCAGGCCAGGGGCTGGAGGGACAGCTTGCAGGGGAGCAGCCCCTGCGGCAGGCAGGGCCGAGGAAGTGGACGGCCACCGGGGGCCACGGCTGCAAGGGGCCTCTGGGTCCCCTCGCAAGGCACTGTAGATGCGCTGGAGGGTGGCTTCCTTCTCCCTGTTGAGGTCCTCGGCAGTGACTCGAAAACCCAGCTCAGGCGGTGACGGCAGCCTCAGCGGGTGCCCCTGCCTGCGTGGCAGCAGAGGAACCTTGCGTTTTCGGGGCCTGGAACAGTCAGCTGTGGGTGAGCGGTTCCTCCGGGTTGCTTTCTGCCCGGTGGCGGCATGGGCATCCTTCTCCAGCTGGCTCTTCCTCTGGCAGAGCGCAGACGCTCCAGCGGGACACCAGCGGTCCTCTTGGCTGCCTTCCTTTGGGGGTCGTGGGGGCAGCCAGGCCTGGCTTGTGGCCTGGCTTCCTCTGCACCCCGGGGAAGCCCCTGGCGGAGCTGTAGGGGCTTGTGATGCCATCTGGCATGGGGCAGGAGCTCCTGCGAGAGGTGGGGGACTTCTTGGTGGTTGTGTCTTCTGACCTCTCCCGGGGGAGGGTTCTCCGCAGAGGCCCAGGCCTGGGCCCAAAGGAAGAGAAGCCTCCCTGGACCCCCAGGGGCCTAAGTGCCCGCTGTGCGGCCCCAGCGCCTTTAGGGTCCCTTCTCGGAGCTTCTTGCCGCTCTGTGAGTGCGGGGTCTTCCTCCAGCTGGGCCATCCCTTTGCTGCTCTCCCCGGGGGCCCTCCACACCTTCTGTCCTGGGGAGACCTCTGGGACCCTCCTGGGGGCTGAGGGTGGCAGCCGGGTGACAGCCCGCGGCTGCAGCACAGAGGGGGTGAGTGTGTCCACGACGGACACGCCACGGCAGGACACCTGTGCTCTGGGAGCTGACAGCGGCGCCTTCTGCGGGCGGCCCCGCCGGCAGATTGAGGTGAGGAGCCCCAGAACGAAGCGCAGGGCCTGCGGGATCACGGAATACCTTCTGCGACATGCTAGGACAGAGCGCTGACGCAAGGTCGCGGGCTACTTGTAGGGTGGCCTGCGAGCGGACCCCGGGGCACGGACGGCCGGGCGACCCCTGCGGGCCCAGAGGAGTCCGCGGGCACCGTGAGCGGGCTGGGGGCGCAGGGGCAGAGGCGGCCCAGGGAGGTGCCCATAGAGCACGCGGGTCAGGGCGGACGCTGTGGATCGGGAACTGGGCTCGCAGCGCTCTCCTTCGGCTGCCAGCTGGGCGGCAGAAGGCCGACAACGAGGCGGGGGGCCTGTTGCCAGGACACAGCTTTGGACCTCGGGAGCGAGCGGAAAAATGGGCGCGCGTGCTCGAGGCCCGCCAGGCCCGGGCGCGCGCCCGGATGCCGTTGGGCCGGCGCCTGAGCGCGGGAGCGCGGGAACCCGGCCTGCAGAGGTGCCGCGGGCGGAGGTGTGCGCGCGCCCGCCCCGCACCCTCAGGGTTTCCCAGACCTCCCGGGCTGGGAGCGCGAGCTGAGGAAGAGGAATGGAGGGGCGGTCGGCGGCCCTGCTGCCCTCGGGTCCAGGAGCTGCTGTGATGGCCGCGCGCCTGCCAGCCCTTCAGGTGGGCATCGCGGGGCTGGATGGCTCGTCTCGTCCCTTGCCAAGTGCTCCGATTTCCTTCTTCTCTGGGTGGCAGGCCCTGGGGTTCTGGGCGGCATCCTGGACAGTGGACTCGCGGTGCTGTGCGAGTCCGGCGTCTAGGAGATGCTCTGAAGGCACGATTCTCCTGCTGTTGTTTCAGTGATCACGCAGCGCCATGGAGGTCGAAGTGCGCGTTCCGCCTCGCCTTCTGTCCGCAGGTCTGGCGCCCGCGCCCTCGTGCCGCCCTCGCTGTGCTCTTCGTGGGCACCGGGCACACTCCTGCCTGGGGGTGCCTCCTGGAGGCGAGTCTCTCGTGTACCCTCCCCGTACATACCGACGTCCAAGATTCCGGTCGCAGAACTTTCCTCGCTTTCTGACAGCACCCGGCGTGGAGCTTCCGTGGGCCATCCCCCAAAGCACGCGCTGAAACCCAAAGTGCTGCAGTTTCTTTCTTTCTTTCTTTCTTTCTTTCTTTCTTTCTTTCTTTTTTTTTTTTTTAAGATTTTATTTATTTGCGAGAGAGAGAATGAGAGACAGAGAGCATGAGAGAGAGGAGGGTCAGAGGGAGAAGCAGACTCCCCGCCGAGCAGGGAGTCTGATGCGGGACTCGATCCCGGGACTTCAGGATCATGACCTGAGCCGAAGGCAGTCGCTTAACCAACTGAGCCACCCAGGCGCCCTGCAGTTTCTTTCTAACCGCCTCTCACAGAGACCCCACCGGCCCCTGGTGTGTGGGGGTCCACACCGAACCGGGCGGTAACCCCTGGGCTCGGCTGCACGTGTGGTCCTGGTGGCCTCTGATCTCACGCCGTGGCTGCTGATGGGACCCAAATTCTCAGCGCTGACTGTGGCAGCCACGGTGCCAAGTTCCTCACGTATATTAATCCCTATCCCGTCCTCACACCCACGTTCGGAAGGAGGGACTCTTATGTCCCCTGCTCTGTAGTCGGGGAAGCTGAGACACGCCGACGATTAACCACCTGTCCCGGGTCACCCAGCCAGTAGGCTGGTGCCAGCTTGAGTCCATGCTGTGAGCTGGGTCACCTCAGGCCTGGCTAGACCTCAGGCCCTGCCCTGCCCTCACGGGTGTAGATCTTAGAGCTTGCTGGGCAAGGGTGGCAAGGGGGAGAAGGTGCTGAGCAGTCCCCACATCAGGCCTGGGTGCAGGAGCGGTGCCTGTTCCCTGGGCCCTGACCCCGACCCAGGCAGCTATGTTTGCGCTGCGGCCCATAGGGTCGGGTGGACCCCTGACCCCCACGGGGCCCGCTCTCACCCCTTTCCCAGGAAGTAGGGCTTGGGGTTAAGGATGCTGGCCCGAGGGTGCAAGAAAGGTGGCCCAGGCTGTGTACACTCGGGGGCCAAGAGATGACACTTTCTGCCCTGGACGCAGTGGCGGGTGGTTGGGAAAGAAGCAGAGAAGGCAGAGCACTGCAGGGGGAGGTGGGAAGGGAGAGGGACAGACAAAACGCACACACACGCACACACACACACGCGCACAAGGGAGGTAGGAAGGAGGGGAGGAGGAGAGACCCAGGGATACAGCGAAGCCATCTAGATGCTGACCTCTCCCGTTGGCTGCGCATCCTGTCCTCGGTGGGTAGGTCACACCCGTTGTGTCCTAGTCAGTCCCCTTCCTTATCTGCATAGCAGTCCGGGTGGGTCTCTCTGCTCCTGCTCGCACGAGTGGGTGGCATCTACTGTCCCCTGGGCCCAGGGCCGGCACAGACCTCAGGGAACCTGCGCCTGGTACCAGCTCTTTCATCCACCCAGGGCCCAACCCACACCGGGGACACACAGAGAAACTGCAAGCAGTGACTGCTCCCAAGGCCACAAAGATGCTGCTGGGGGCTCGGGAGGTTGAATACTGGGCCTGGGAATAGAATCTCTTTCCCTGGCGGTTTGCTGCTGGAAATGATCCCCCTAGGCCAGTAGCGAGCTGTTTTCTTGATAGGTCACCTTCCTGGCTTCCCCGCCAACCTTTGTCCCAGGCTTTATAAGTTGCTCTTCCAAACCTCATTGTGACACTGTGTCAACCTTCCCTCTCCTCTGCGACATGCCGCTTGCTCTCCCGCCACCTAGGACAACCATCATTCCTAGGGTCCTAGTGTGGACGAGCCATAGATGTGACCCAGCCAGGCCTCATTTCCCAGAAGGTGAAGGAAGACTGGCACGTTGACCAGGGCTCTCTGACCTGCTGGTGACAATATTAACCCCAATAGCTACAACTTGTCAGGCACTGACCATGTACCAGTCATTATCACAGATCAGCTCCTGAAACCCCCACAGGACCCTAGGATGGAAGTTCCCATCCCCCGTGTGAAGACATGGAGTCTCAGAGAGATGGTCGGACCTGTTTGGAGTCACGCAGCCGTGGACAGGACAGGCTGTTCTTGGAACCCAGCTTCCCAGATTCCAAATGCCAGAGGCTTGACCACTACACTGTCCCTCTTCCCAAGGCGGTTGCCATTTCCTGAGCTCCTGCTATGTGCCGGGCCCTGGCCAAGGATTGGAGAGTACGGAGATGAAGACAGACCCATTCTTGGGGTGGTTTGTTACGCGTGCTCTCCACTGGGAACCTCGAGGATCCAGCCGATGTGTCCCCGGCACCAAGCACGGAGCTTGGCACGTAGTAGGGCGTCTCCACTCGTGGTAACTGAATACACGTTGAACTGCTGCAAGTCATACAAGAATCAGCAGGTCAGCCTTCTGATTTGTTTTCTTTTAGTCCATAAGAAGGGAGGGAGGGAGGGAGGGCGGGCGGAAGGAAGGAAGGAAGGCAGGCAGGCAGGCAGGCAGGCCTCATACTCTGGTGATCTCACGCTTGTCCCACCAAGGCGTTTATCCAAGGTCCCCGTCTTAGGATCGTCGGCTCAGCCACACTCGCTCTCCCCGAGGTCCCTCCCAGTCCTGCGGTGCTATGGTTGTGTGAAGCGGTGGCCGAGGGACTGTCTTCTCCAGGGGATCTGCTGAGAGATTTGCTGCCTCATTCACACATGTTTCTTAATATCCTGGGCCTGTGTTTCCCTTGAGCCTGTGTGTGCAGCACCTAGCACCGTGCCCGGGAGCGGCTCCACATCCAGGCTTCCAGAGCTCTGCCCAGGTACATGCTTTGGAAGACACTTCTGGGGGGGGACAGGGGAGACTTACCTTTTCATTGTACATCCTCTAGACTATAGTCTTTTTTTTTTTTAAAGCTTTTATTTTTAAATCATCTCTACACCCAACGTGGGGCTCAAACTTACAACTCCAAGATCAAGAACCACCATGCTCCACCTACTGAGCCAGCCCGTCGCCCCTAGACTCTAATCTTTTATGAATGAAACATGGTTTCTTAAAAACCCTCTTTCTTCCTCTCCTCTCCCCGGGGGGCCCGGCAGGAGGCCCCATGGAGCCCAGGAGCACAATTAGAAACGTTGTATCAGGTGTGGACTGCCTGGACCACAAAGCTAACAACGCAAACATACCTTCCAGCATTTTCCATCTTTTAAATAAGATCCCCATTACCAATTCCATCAAGAGACCAGTGAACAGCTTGATTTTATTTACTTGATCACGAATGTCCTCTATCAATTGGGACACCCTGTGAGAGTTATCTGTAGCGTTGGGACAAGGCACGTGAGGAAATTCCCGCATCACGTGTGGTGCAGCAATAGTAGATACTCGATAGTGGCCCGGGGTTCGAGAAGTCCCTCTCTGACACCAGTGAATTTTTGATGAAGTGCATCTAGCGCCTGGGAAGCATCATTTAGAGCTCTGCAGAGTATACACACGGTTCTGCTCATTGCATGTTGCAGTCCTAGCCTAAGTCCCGGGGTCCCGCCAAAGAGGCAGCCAAGGCTATTGTTTCAATTGTTCTGAAGTTGACCTCAAGTTCTCTAGCTTAGGCAAAAAACATTTAAAGACAGCCAGAACTAGGACTTAACATTTGCAAAGGGGGGTTCCTGAATCACAATTTCTCTAAGAACCCTCATTTTCAGAGGCCGCCAAATCCAGACTAATTGGCTTGCAAAACAAGTCCAATTTAACAAACTTGGCCTCGTCGTTTACATAAGCTCAGCAAGAATAGTGCTAGACCATTGAGAGATCTTTCAAAATCTGTTTTGCTGGAACTTTGTATAAGGCATCTGTAGGTTGAACTTTTAGTAGCCTCTCCAGGCTGGAAGCCTAGCCAAGTAGTTGCCATCAGACAGGCCTGCAATACCTGTAGATCTGCGCAGAGGAATTTCTCTTCACCAGGTCCCCGATATGTCCTGAGCTTCCTGCACGTGCTGGGAAGTGGCAGTCTCTACTCACCTGCTGAGGCTGCTGGGAACTCTGTAAGCAAGGTATCGGGCCAACATTTCCGAGGGGCTTTATGGCTCCAGGTTTTATAAAGTCAACCTCAGTTCCTTAAAGCCGTTTGCTCATATCTGAGTCTATGCATGCATGTCTCCCTCGATTATGACATTCCAGTCAAGGCCTTGGTAAAATAACCAGAGTTTCTAACGGTGCCAGTGACAAGGGGAAGAGATTCTTATTGAACTTACGCCAACGACTACAGTTGCCACGGAAGAAAGAATACTCACGGAGACCTGTCGAATTTCAGAGGGTTCAGGTAGAGAGAAAAGTTAAATGCCTCAGTTTGTTTACAAATGCATACTTTATTACATTTCTGTGAGTCCTAGTTATCCTACGACAAAGTTTCCTTAATCTGGAAGACCAAACATTAGAGAACAAGCACTGTTTTAAACAAGAGTCGCAAATCTATAATCATTTCTTTAGTTCATTTTGTCCCATGTGACTAATTCTTGCTTAATTTAAATGTAGTTTTAGTCAGTTCTGGAAATTCTTACCAATTGTAGCTTAGGATTCTAAAGGTATCAAAAACCTGTATTTCTGCTAAAAGTCCTATCGATGAATCTTCTTGAAGATGAAACTCATTTTGTAAATCACAAAAAACTAAAATGCAACTGACCAGGAAATTCAACTGTTTCTGTGACATAGAACATTTTAATAATCAGAATGCTAAGTGATGGCCTTATTACCAAAGCCTATGAAAGCTTCAGGAATTGCCTATCATCTCTAGAACAGTTACAGCACGGACCCAGGCAACATAACCTAAGGCTTACCATTATTGGTTTGAGCGTGCTCTCCAGGTAACTTAACATGCCTAATGGATCCAAAAAAGAAAAACAACTTTATTTACATTTTCTTACCAAGAGGAGACCATTAATTCAAGAAAACTTTGTCTTTTTTTTTTTGAACTGAGAGAAAGCAGAATTTTAACCTCCTATCGGTGTACCTTTAAAACCCAGTCATTTCAATCTTAGTCCATTCTGATCAAGAAATTTTTTTCCAAAGATTTCGCTTTACAAACCTTCTATAACATTTCTTTGTATTTAGGTGTTGTCCCAAGCCATTTTTTTGTTTTTAAACAACCAGTCCTATTTAGGAGAAAATTGCCTTTTTTTTTTTTCACCTTTAACAAAAATATATTCCCATTCCTTACATCTTTCTCCCATATCTCCTACTTTTCCACATACAGAGTTGCTTTTTTTATTTCCATCAGTCTTCATTACACTTACCAGAGTTCTGCACTCTCAGAAACCTTAGTGTTCAGTGAAAACTAAGTAGTAACCAATAGTAAACTGTTGCACCAGAACTCTTTAGACAGCGAATTTATGAATCAGTGAAGCAAAACACATGTTTACCAACAGACTCCAATATTTTTAGTTTCTCTCTCTCTATCTCTCTCTCTTCTTTTTTTAAGATTGACTGATTTGAGGGGCGCCTGGGTGGCTCAGTCGTTAAGCGTCTGCCTTCGGCTCAGGTCATGATCTCAGGGTCCTGGGATCGAGCCCCGCATCGGGCTCCCTGCTCCGCAGGAAGTCTGCTTCTCCCTCTCCCCCTCCGCCTGCTTGTGTTCCCTCTCTCGTTGTGTCTCTCTGTCAAATAAATAAATAAAATCTTTAAAAAAAAAAAAAGATTGACTGATTTGACAGAGAGAGACACAGCGAGAGCGGGAACACAAGCAGGGGGAATGGGAGAGGGAGAAGCAGGCTTCCCGTGCAGCAGGGAGCCTGACGCCGCCGGGTGGGGCTCCATCCCAGGACCCCGGGATCATGACCCGAGCCAAAGGCAGACGCTCAACGACTGAGCCACCCAGGCGCCCGGAGTGGTTTCAGTTTCTTTGCAATAAGAAGTCAAAAGCACAAGCCTATGTCCAGTAATCAGTGCTTTAGTACTTCTTCCTGTTTGGAGAAGACCTAGATGTCCACAGACTTTAATCCCAACCTATTACCCAAGCAAAACTTGGAAGGTTTCAGGTTACCAAAGCCTTTCAAAGCTATCTGAACGATTACCCGTGAAAACTTTGAGTCGGAAAATTAACCATCGCTTTAAGTTATCTTTCTGTTAACAGATTGCCAGAGATAACAGGAGCTTATGTGACCTTCAGTCAATCCTGGTAGCCTGAGTTTCACGTTCGCTGCTGATAACTTCAAAGACGTGTCTACCTTAATTACACCAACAAACTCAAATTAGTTTAAATACCAAATTATATTTCCCCTGGGTTTTCTTTTAGCAGTCAATCGGTTTGTTTCCTATTGTCAATTTTTACCGGAGACCCTGGTGGGGAAATCTGAAGTGGGCTGTGTGTGCAGGGGGCACCTGAGGTGGTGCAGAAACAGGAAGAGGGGGAGGGGGGAAGAGGGGGAGGCAGAAGAGGCAGAATGGGGCCAGAAGGAAGAGAGAGGAGACTCTCAGTCCTAAAGCCTGCCAGCTTGGACAGATGTGCAGACGCAGAATTTTGTTCACTTGGTTTTCCACCAAAGCGGAATTAGGCAGTCTGTTGTCTGGTGGGAGAAGACAGGGGACTTCCCTGAAACAAAGGGAGTTTCGGCGGCTGCTTGGGACTATTCCGCAAAGTCCCCGTCCTGAGGGAGACTAACCAGAGATAGTTGGTTTTAATTGTAGCCCTTAAGCCAGATGTGAGGGAGAAGCCCCCGCATCTCTTAGGAGGAACAGTGAGAGAGAGAGTCGAGCCAGCATCCCCTTTGCTAGTAGGGATGGCGTGTGTTTCCTCCAGCAACCTGGGTTTATTCTGAGGAGGTCTACTTAGACGATCATCACCCAGTATGCCAGGAGGGGGTTTACTAGCCGGGCATGGTCAGGCAAACACATTCTGCAAGAGGCCCTTAGGCTGGGTCCTGATTGTAGAGCCCTGTTTTCTGCAGAAGACATCTAACTGATAGAGCCCACTGAGGCCAAGCAGTCTTATTGGAGCTCAGTCCTTTCCTAAATTTCACAGTCCAAATTGTTTTTAGTGGTCAAGAGGCAGTCGCTCTGACCACCGCTACCCTTAAAGGCCCTGTAGGAGGGATGCTGGTGTCCCGCCCCCCATTGCCACCTCGGTTACAGATGGGTGCCTGGCATATGGACCAAAATACCGTGCCTTGGAGGTCCCCCCAGAAGGGTTACGAACGTCTCTTCCATATGAGAACCCTGAAGATACATGTGACAGAATTCCCCTGACTAATCTCAGCCCTCATTCGGGGAGCGCACAGAAGGACTGGCTATCCGACACTCTGAGCCTGTCCCTGGGCATCATATGTAAATGACCGTGGTGAGTCCGAGACCCGTAAAAGGATGGACACCAGCCCTTGTCACGTGTATCTTCGGGGTTCTCATATGGAACCCTCTTTCATCTTGTTTGCACCCAAGGCTCTACTGAGCAAAAGCCCAGGTAAATGTTTTCATGTATTTCCGGCAGAAAGCACCGGAGCATCCTTTCTCCTATATACTTGAGGACTCATCTATCGACGAGATCCTAGTACCAACATAGAGTTCCCAGAGAAGAGGGGAAGCCATTTGAGAAAAAGTATGAAATCAGAAGATAAGTGAGCCGATGAGGATGGAGCCAACATTCCCTTCCTACAAGGAAGGGGGCTAGACGGAGTCGTTCCCAGAAGCCTGTCACCTGAGTCCTAAGACCAGGGGCTGTGTTAGTCGCTCTTACGTGGCTGACAGGTGTCCGCTGCTTGACAAGAGAGGAGGGCAAGCGGGGGAGATAAGTCTCCCAGAACAGAAAGATAGAGTCCACATTACTCACCTTTGGATGAACGCAGTGGGATGATTTTTCCCTGCCAACGCACCATTTCTGTTGGAGGTTTGCAGAGTTCTTGTCTCACGGAGTGGAAGAATGAATCTTGCGGACACAAAAGGGTGAAGGGAAGTGGAAGTTTATAAAATGAAGGTGAAGGCAGAAAGGAAAGAAAAAGCTCTCTGGAGTGCAAAGGTTCCCAGCGGGTTGCCCCTGAGCGATTTTAGGACTGGTCTTTGATTGAGAACTGACTGGGAAGCTTGCGCGCCTTGAGATTCTTGTGCTGTCTTGGCTTCAGCAGGGACCATTGTTGATAACACCCTTACTGACTTAATTCTTCGAGATTTGGTTAATTTCTGTGATCACACTGTCACTGACAAAGAAAAAATACTCCCTAACATGCAGGGCTGGGTGGTCTGGTCTATTCCCTTATCTCTTGCTCACTCTGGCTTAGTGCTTCTCCCTGCCAAGAGTAGTGTCAGCGCCTAATCAGGGGCCCCCCACCTCTCCCTGCCTACACCTTAACCCTTTCCTTACTCAGTACTGGACCAGGAGCTAGTCCCACATGGCAGAGGGCCTGGTGGTCCTGCAGGGCAGGAGAGAGGAGCCAGGGGGGCAGCCACGGGTGCTGTGACCATCCTGCAGCCAGGGGCCGTGGGGACCAGCTGGGGCGGGGAAGGATGGGGAGGCAGACGGGACATGCAAGGTTTGAGGAGAGATGACGCAGGGAGAGACCCTGCAGGCCGAGGTCAGCCCACAGGCAGGGCCCCGCTGCTCGGGCCGTGAACACCCTGCCGGGATGGGCATCAGAGCGGCCGACCCCTCTGCAGGACCGCTGGCCCCAGGTATCAGCTCCGAAGCTGCCGGCTCCCGTGGACCCGGTGATTCCAGGTCTCCGAGTGTCTCCTGCACGTCGTGCACTGGCCCAGGAGATCCACGATCTAGCTGTGTTTCACCATTGCCCAAAGCATGAAAAACAAGGAACACAGAAGAAGGAATTCCGATGGGAACTCAATGACCCAAGGAGAACGTCCCAGATGTAGGGACTTGGGAAGCCGCGCTAAAAGCCTTGCTAAGTGAGCAGAGCAACCTGAAGAAGTCTGTATGGCAAAATCTGGTGGTGGGTTAAAATATACGTGTAAAACGATATATAGAGCCATGGTTGATTGTGCATTGAGAATTTATGGAGTTCTACCCAAGTACATGCTTGTCGAGGATACCTCTGGGTGGAGACAGGGGACACTTACCTTTTCATTGTACATCCCCTAGACTAGAGTCTTTTTTTTTTTTAAGCGTCTATTTTTAAGTACTCTCTACACCCAATGTGGGGCTCAAACTTACAATACCGAGATCAAGACTCACATGCTCCATCCACTGAGCCAGCCCGGCGCCCCTAGACTATAAACTTTTATGAATGAAAACATTGTTTCTTAAAAACCGTCTTTCTTCCTCTCCTCTCCCCAGGGCTGCCCTGCCCGGCAGGAGGCTCCATGGAGCCCAGGAGCACAATTAGAAACGTTGTATCAGGTGTGGACCGCCCGGACCACAAAGCTAACTTTGCCAACATACCTTCCATCATTTTCCAAAGTTCCATTCATTTCGATTTCAAACTTCCAATTCTACCGAAGACAGGCAAATATTCTCCTGGAACGGTGGGATTTATTTCTCTTGCGTTTCAGAAGTGCCCCGTTCTCCCTGCCATCCATCCGGGGCTCCAGGGCTGCAATGAGCCCCCGCCCATGGCAGGGGGTGTCCTCGCACCGACTCCCCAGCTGAGGCCGGTTACAGCGGGACGGAGCCCTCTCAGCTGCTGAGGTCCACCTGTGGCCTCCGTGCCCTTGGCCCGAGGCCCCTCTGCTGGCCGCATGCCGTCCACGCCCAGAGCTGTCGGGCAGGAGGACTGGAAACTTGTTAACCGTCAGCAGACCCAGCCACAGACTTTGTAGCGTCCTTCGAAGTCAATTCTCAGATCCTTTGTGCAAGCATGGGGCATCTGCAGTTGCTGGCACTGCAATTGATAAGGCATTTTCCTTAGCAATATTTTAGTACTCATGAAACATAACAATAGTCTACAAGGCACAGAAGCAACAACGTAAGTTGACATGTTAGAAAGCAATATCCCCAGGGTCTCCTCATTAAATCGAAACGCACCACCATTTTTTGGCTCACTGTTACGTGCAGTCATTTACTGTGTAATGAAAAGGGATGTTTTCAGCAACTTTTAGTTCTGATTGCTGTAGAGGAGAGCAGTGTCTGTCCCACAGATAATGCTCCTTTATGATTTGGGGATGATCTTTTGCTGCTCGGATCACAGGTGGAGCTGTTCAGGGTCTTCTAGAGGCTATTTTAGACGGATCGCTGATCAATTATTTCAAAATATGAAAATGGTTACCCTAGAGCTCACGATTCTTCCAGAACAATTTTTCTAAAAAGGATGCTTTCAAACACCAAACAAAACTTTTGATCGGGTAACCTGAATTTAATTTGAGGTGTAAATTCACAGGTTGGCATTTGAATGTTTCCTCCCACATTTCTGCTACCTTGCTGAGGGTGTAGGAACAGCCACACGTGGGGTCCGGACTGGTACCTAAGTCAAACTACCCTTCGATTCATTCCAACGCTGTACCTTCAATTACTGGGAATATGATTTCTAAACTCATCTTCCTCCTTCCCACGTGGTTCCTCTGAAGCGTCCTATGAAGAAGTGTTCTTTTCTGCTGCACGCAGTGACCTTTACACGTCATCTCCAACGACTGAGTCTGCCGATACCTGCTTTATAATGGGCAGCGGTTTTCCAACCAGAGGTGGTAAACCCTTGAAGCTCTCTCATATTCCTCCACTCTCCCCAATGTGATTTATCGCAATGAATTTCTATTTCGCAGGCATGTCCTAAGTTTGCCGCCCAAGTACGGCAGCTCACGCGCCGGCGTTCGGGCCGGACATTTGCATTGGTGCGGATGGCATGGGGACAGGCCACCGGGACACAGACCAGCCGGCCTGCCACGGC
>NW_023270777.1:12633817-12646422 GCF_011800145.1 Mirounga leonina | reverse complement strand
AAGAAAGAACTGAAGCAACATTTCTACTCTGACAAAGAAAGGCAAGGTGACCTGGAGGCTAGATGGGACCGCAACTTTTGCCTGTCACTGGGCGGGTCCTGTCACAGGCCCTCGTGGGGAGGGAGAAGGACACAGAGTGAGTGGCCATGCCCCGGTGATGCTTCTCGGGGACTTTCGCCTGATGTGCGCTGGGAGCGAGTGGGCGGGTGTGGGTGGTTCACAGGGAGGACTGTGGGCTGCTGGGTCGTCCTCCTCACTGGATAAAGGAGGACAATCTCAGCGGGAAAGAGATGAGGACCAGGGCCTTTGGCCTTCGATCTTCAGGGAATCTAATCAATTTGAAATAGTGAAATTACAAAGGATGGACACCAAGCCAGATGGTATGTTTCAATGACAGTTGCCAAGATGACTCCTGACCATTTAAAAGCCCAGACAAATTCCCTCATCCTCTTGAAATGTTAATGACCTTTTTCTGTTTCCATGGGTTCATACATGCTGCAAATGTGTTCCTCATGTATTCTATTGGATTTTTACTTTCTTCTTCGTATTGAAATGTATATAATATTCATCTTTTAATAATTTGTAAGTCATGTTGACCCATGAATGACACAGGTTTGAACTGCACAGCCCCACTTATACATGAATATCGTTCAATAAACATACCAGGAAATTGTTTGGAGATTTGTGATGATTTGAAAAAACACTGATAAACTGCAGGACGTAGAAATATCCTAAAATGGGCACCTGGGTGGCTCAGTTGGTTGGGCGACTGCCTTCAGCTCAGGTCATGATCCTGGAGTCCCGGGCTCGAGTCCCGCATCGGGCTCCCTGCTCAGAGGGGGAGCCTGCTTCTCCCTCTGACCCTCTCCCCTCTCATGTACTCTCTCTCATTCTCGCTCTCTCAAATAAATAAATCTTTAAAAAAAAAAAAGAAATATCCAAAAACTTATGAAAAAGTTAAGTATGTCATATATACATAAAATATACATAGAGCCTAATCTGTTTTATAATTTACTATCATACAACTTACACAAATGTATTATAAAGAGTTACGATTCATCAAACCTTATTGACACAAACAGACCACGCCTATTCTCAGTCAAGAGAAATGTAAGCAAACATAAAGAGGCGGTATCAAATCATAAGTTCGTGACATTTCCTGTAGTGCATACCGTACGACCATCATGATTTTACTACCACCTCCTGTTGCTCTTACTGAGAGCTCAGGTGTTGGGAGTACTCGCTTAAAACACCACGGTACGCTAATCACCTGCATGGAAGCAGTTCATCTCTCCAGTAAGTTGCTTATCGAAGTCGACTTCTCTCATGAGTCATCATATTTAGTGCAATACTGTAACCCTTGAATAACACCATGGGACACATATGACGCGCCACTGGGCGTCCTGGACGTGCTCTCAAGCAGGGAGAAGTCATGACATCAGAAGAAAATGTGGAATTGCTTGGAATGCACCATAGACTGAGGCCTGCAGCTGCGGCTGCCCACCATTTCAAGAAGCATGAACGCAGCATAAAAACCATTACAAAAAAAGAAAAGGCAGTTCCTCCACCACAGCAGACACAAAAACCTTACCCTTTTTGTGAAAATACCTCTTAATTTCATAGTGAAAGGGCAGCTTTTATGTGAAAGCAGGATTGTTGTAAGGAAGGCATCCCTATAGACTCTGAGATGATTCTACAAAAAGAAAGCCAAGGCATCATATGGCAACCTAAAGCGAAAGGAAGGGGAAGGATGTGCAGTTGGAGAATTCAATACCAGCAAAGGCTGGCTGATAACTTCACAAAGAGGTTTGACTTTAAAAATGTCAGGATAATAGAAGAAACAGCTTCTGCCAACCACGAGGCTGCTGATGAGTTCCCAGGCACCATGAAGGGAATCAGTGAGGAGAAAGGAGATCTACTTGGACAGATTTTTAATGCAGACGAAAGTGCCCTATTCTGGGGGAAAAAATGCCATAAAGGACATTTATTAGTAAGGAAAAGAAGTGAATACCAGGATTTAAGGCCAGAAGGGAGAGGCTGACTACTGTTTTGTGCAAATGCAGTTGGATGTATGATCAGGCCTGCCCTTATCTACAAAGCTGCTGAGCCCCAAGCCTTGAAGGGAAAAGAGAAACACCAGCTTCCAGTCTTTTGGTTGTACAACAAGAAGGCCTGGACTATGAGAGTGCTTTTTTCTGGATTGCTTCCATCAGTGCTCTGTCCCTAAAGTCAGGGACTACCTTATTAGTAAGGGACTGCCTTTTTTTTTTAAGTTCTCTTGATACTTGATAATGCCACTGGCCCCCCAGAAAACCATGTGTTCAACACCAAAGGTGTCAAAATGTCTACTTGCCCTGAAACACAATGTTTCTTTATGTTTATTTGTTTATTTATTTATTTGAGAGAGAGAGAGAGAGAGAGAGAGCATGAGAGGGGGAGGGTCAGAGGGAGAAGCAGACTCCCGGCTAAGCAGGGAGCCCAATGCAGGACTCGATCCCGGGACTCCAGGATCATGACCTGAGCCGAAGGCAGTCGCCCAACCAACTGAGCCACCCAGGCGCCCCTGAAACACAATGTTTCTAATTCAGCTTCTAGGTCAGGAGATTCATTATATTATTAAGATTCATTATACATAGTAGTCTATGAAAAGACTTGCGATCGCTATGGAAAAGAACCAGGAGCGAGAGAATATCATAAAGTCTGGAAGAATTACACTTCTGAAGATGCCATCATTGTTACAGAAAAAGCCATGGAAGTCATACAGCCCCAAATAATAAATTCTTGCTGGTGACAACTGTGTCCAGATGTTGTGCATGACTTCACAGGATCTATGACAGAGTCCATCAAAAAAATCATGAAAGACATTGTGAATATGGCAAAAAACAAAACAAAACAAAACAAAAACAGCTGAGTGCTGAGGATTTGAATATATGGATCTTGGAGAAATTCAAGGGCTAACAGACACCACAACAGAGTAATTAACCTAAGACACCTTGATGGGGATGAGTGCCTCCGAACAGTGTGAGACGATGAGGAAGAAGATGTAGAAGAAGAAGAGCCAGAAGACAAATTGACATTAGACAATCTGGCAGGAGGGTTTTGATTATTCAAGACTGCTTTTGACTTCTTTTTTTTTTTTTTAAGATTTTTTTTTTTTTATTTGACGGAAAAAGACACAGCGAGAGAGGGAACACAAACGGGGAGTGGGAGAGGGAGAAGCAGACTCCCTGCCGAGCAGGGAGCCCGATGCGGGACTCATCCAGGGACTCCAGGATCATGACCTGAGCCGAAGGCAGTCGCTTAACCAACTGAGCCACCCAGGCGCCCTGCTTTTGACTTCTTTTATGACATAGAACCTTCTATGATATGGGCTCTGGAACTAAAGCAGGTGATGGGGAAAGGATTGGTACCATAGAGAAACATTGTTTGAGAAATAAAAAGGCAAAAGAGTCAGACAGAAATGACGTTGTATTTCCGTAAAGTTACACCGAGTATGCCTACTTCTGCCTCCCCGTCCACCTCCGCGACCGCTCCCACTTCCGCCACCCCTGAGACAGAAGGCCAACCCCTCTTCTCCCTCTTCCTCCACCTACTCAACTTGAAGATGATAAGGATGAAGACCCTTATGATCACCACCGTTAGGCAGCTCAGGGACTGACGTGGAAATACTCTCCTTCCCCACACCCTCACTTACTTGTTCTGGCCTCGCTTAAGGCTGTGTCTTCCCAGAAGAGATGACAGCCATATTCTTTTTATCCAGCCCACGAGCTCCGTAGAGACATAATTCCTCACTTACCATGTTACTGACCACAGTGGACTTAGGTATGTGGTGAACACAAGCAACAAAGATGAGTGAGAGCAGAAGTTTCCAGACCAGCGAGGAGGCAGAAGTTTCATCAGGTGAGTCCAGGGTCACAGAACCTGGGTGGAGACTGCAAGCTTGAGGTGGAAGAAGAAAGTTTAGACCAGAGGGAGGGATGAGCAACCATTTATATTAATGTCCTTCCCCCAGAAGGTGGCCCGAGTCTCCTGGAGCGGACTGCGGCTGGCTTGAGGGGAGGGGAGGGACACCGGCCTTAGGGCTTGGAAGGTCCGGCCTGCCGACTGAATTTCCAGGGGCTCAGAGTATATGGGAAGGAGCTGAGGATGTAGGGAATTGGGGTTCAGCCCATCCCGGTTGACCCCAAGTCTGGAAGGAGCAGAGAGGTCCAAAAGCTGGGATGCCCCTGCCTGCCTGGGTTCTGTGGTGGGCGGAGATAGAGGAGGCAGGAAGTGGCGCTCACGTCTGTTTCTGAGGACGCCCTCATTTCTGGCTCCTGACATTAGGATTGTCTGCATTCATTCCTACCTTTCTGGATGCTCCTTGCAGCACTGTTTGCCAGCGAGCGTAGACTCCTCTGCCTGGATTTTAAAATTAGAAGCGTATCATAGCACAACTCTGCACCCTATTCTTTTATCTCAACCCTTTCACTGTTTTAAATAATCTCTGGGTGCTCTAATCCATTTCTAAAGCATTATTACCTCAGCGCTTCTAAGCCCCGGATTTCTTTTTCTTTCTTTTTTTTTTTTTTTAAAGATTTTATTTATTAATTTGACAGAGAGAGACACAGCGAGAGAGGGAACACAAGCAAAGGGAGTGGGAGAGGGAGAGAGAGAAGCAGGCTTCCCGCTGAGCAGGGAGCCTGATGCGGGACTCGATCCCAGGACACTGGGATCATGACCTGAGCCGAAGGCAGACGCTTAAGGACTGAGCCACCCAGGTGCCCTAAGCCCCGGATTTCTCTCTGTCCATAATCATATATCAACGGCCCAGCAGATTTTCTGACTCCGATGCCTCCTGGACACTTCATACTAAAGAAATGACACTAAAATTTTGGTCTTCCCCACATTGGCTGTTTTCAGACTTCCCATCTGAATGGATTGTACCATTGCCCACTCCCGTGCATTCTTCCTCTGATAGGTTTCGCCAAACACTTCACTCCATTTTTGCCCCATAGCCTACCCCCACCTCCCCACCATTTGTTTAACCTTTCACCCCTTGAAGGACATCCATGTTGTTTCCAGTTTGGGGCTGTAATGTACAGAGCAGCTGAGAACATTCCTGGCCAGGATTTTGTGTGAATGCAAGTGTTGTCGGGCCTGCAACAGGGAGTCCCCCACAGCACCCTCAGGTCAGATGTCTCACTCCCTAGAAGGACTCACAGGACTCTCACAGAATTCCAGGAAGCTGATTTCACGGAGGTCAAACTGATACCATGTGGTCCAAGGCCCCCCACCATAAATCACATTTTGGTTTAAATGACCCAAGGCCCCAGATAAACCAAAATGCTCTTTACCAGGCACAACATTCCAACGGTTTGTTTATTTTTTAAAAGATTTTATTTATTTATTTGACAGAGAGAGAGAGAGCGAGAGAGAGCACAAGCAGGGGGAGGGGCAGAGGGAGAAGCAAACTCCCAGCTGAGCAGGGGATGCGGGACTCCATCGCAGGACCCCAGGATCATGACCTGAGCAGAAGGCAGACACTTAAAAGACTGAGCCGCCCAGGCGCCCCAGGACATTACAAGGGTTTAGACAGGCAAGGTCAGACCTTTCACTGGAATGTGCGGTTCAGTTCTCACCATCCCAGACCTGCTCAGTCAACCTTCTCCTGCACGAGCCGTTCTCATTTGTCTGGGTTGAGCCGCAGGGGTTATACAGCACTTGCATGGTTTTAGTTTTGAGGGGTTTTGCTGCTGTTGTTTTAAACCGCCACAATGTGGTCCAGAGGCCAGACGATTTTACATGACCACCATCAATGTGTGAGTGACCCTGTTTCTCTACATATTCACTAGCACTTGCTACTGGGCTATACTTTGTGTGAGGCGTTCTGATCGAGGTGTCATGATATCTCACTAGGATCTTTTTTTTTTTTTAAAGATTTTATTTATTTATTTGAGAGAGAGAATGAGATAGAGAGCATGAGAGGGGGGAGGGTCAGAGAGAGAGGCAGACTCCCTGCTGAGCAGGGAGCCCGACGTGGGACTCTATCCTGGGACTCCAGGACCATGACCTGAGCCGAAGGCAGTCGCTTAACCAACTGAGCCACCCAGGCGCCCTCTCACTAGGATCTTACCTTGCGTTCCCCCAGATGTGCCGTTTGTATACCCTCTTTGTGAAATAACCTATTCATTACCTTTGCCTATTTTGTAATTGGATTGTTTGCGTTTTGCTACTGTGTTTTGAGGGTTCTTTGCACATTCTGGATACTAACCCTTGGTCAGATATGTGGTTTGCAAATATTTTTCTCAGTCTTTACTGGGTTTCAGCCTCTCAGGAGTCCCTTTCACAGAGTCAGGATTTTTACTTTTGGTGACTTCTAGCTGATCCATTTCTTTATATGAATCACAACTTTAGTGTCACGTCTAGAATCTCTTTGCTTTGCCCCAGAGTCCACATATTTTTATTAGAATTTTTTCTTTAAAGTTGTATAGTTTTACCTTTTACATTTAAGTATGTAGTCTATTTGGAGTTCATATTTGTGTAAGGTGTGGATAAGATTAGTGTTTTTTAAAAAGAGATCCCATAAAACAAACTGAGTGTTGTTGGAGTGGGGGGTGGGGTGGGAGGGATGGGGTGACTGGGTGATAGACACTGGGGAGGGTATGTGCTCTGGTAAGCGCTGTGAATTGTGCAAGACTGTTGAATCTCAGATCTGTACCTCTGAAACAAATAATGCAATATATGTTAAGAAAAAAAGAAGAAGAAGGTAGCGGGAGGGGAAGAATGAAGCGGGGAAATCGGAGGGGCAGACGAACCATGAGAGATGATGGACTCTGAAAAACAAACTGTGGGTTCTAGAGGGGAGGGGGGTGGGAGGATGGGTTAGCCTGGTGGTGGGTATTGAGGAGGGCACATTCTGCATGGAGCACTGGGTGTTATGCACAAACAATGAATCATGGAACACTTCATCTAAAACTAATGATGTAATGTATGGGGATTAACATAAGAATAAAAAAAAAAAGAGACCCCATATCGAGACTTCAAGTTATATTACAAAGCTGTAGTAATCAAAACAGTATGGTACTGGCACAAAAATAGACCCATAGATCAATAGAACAAAATAGAAACCCCCCCAAAAGAAACCACAAGTACATGTTCAATTAATCTTTGACAAAGGAGAAAAGAATATGCAATAGGAAAAAGATGGTCTCTTCAACAAATTTCTGTTCGTTTGTTTTGTTTTGTTTTGTTTTTTAAAGATTTTATTTATTTATTTGAGAGAGAGAGAGAGAGAGCACATGAGAAGGGGGAGGGTCAGAGGGAGAAGCAGGCTCCCCGCCCAACAGGGAGCCCAATGCCGGACTCGATCCCCGGACTCCAGGATCATGACCTAAGCCGATCATGACCTAAGCCGCAGGCAGCCTCTTAACCAACTGAGCCACCCAGGCGCCCCTCTTGTTTTAAAGCCACCCAATCTATAGTAACTTGTTATAGCTAACTGAGTTGGACTGATACATAAACCAGAACACAAACTGACAGTATTGCATTGTATGGATACACCAGTTTAACCTGGTTCCTCTAAATGGCTATTATTTTTTCCCAACTTTTTGTTATTGTAACAAGGAATGCTGAAATCAATATTCTTAGTACACCTACATATTCCCAAATGCTCCCCACACCCATTTGTTGTATACTGACTTTCCTTGTGGTATATGCAAAGGTAAATTGTATTTAATCATTAAATACAATTTGGTCAAGTTGATCAACCATTTCCTTTATGGATTCTGGACTTAGTTTTATGCTTTCCGAAGACCTTCTCCACTCCATCATCATAGAATAAAAATGATCCATCCACGTTTTCTACGAGTACGGTTTCGGTTTTACAGTGCAGGCCCACCCGACACCCGCAGAATTTTCTATGTCCACCCGGGAGACCAGAAGCACTCCTGTCGCTCTAGGAAGCTGGGGTGGGGCCCCGGGGCTGCTGGTGTCTCCGGGAAACTTGCACATTTTCCGCCGGCCCGGGAGTCGCGTAGAGTCCGTCCCCTTCTTGTCAGCTGTCCCTGGCAGGGAAAGGCAGTTTCAGGAAGACCTCTTGAAAAAAAAAGGTCAAAATCCTCCTTCTGCTATTGGAGTCGCGCGGTGCCAGGCACTTGCGATCCGTCCTGGCCGGGAACTCCGAGGGGTCTACGGGGTTCACGCCAGGCGCCCTCTGCCCACCTCGCGCCGGCCCCGGGCGAGAGGGGACTTGCGGGCGGCCGCCGGGGCGCCCTGGCCGGCCCGCGATCCGGGCCCGACGCGCGCACTTTGGCTCCTGCTGTCTAGCGCCACCGGGCGTCCACCGTCAGAGCTTTTCCTCCGGGGCTCCGGCGTGACGAGCAAGGGACGGGAAGCAGAGTTCCAGGAAGCCCGCAGCGCCCCAGGACCTGCTCGCGGGCGTGTCACCCATTCGCGGGGGACTGGACTAGCAGGGTTACCGTGCAGGCGGCTGTCATCGCGTTTCCCGGACAGTTTGTGGGGCTGCCCAGACGGGTCGACCAGCACGCGCCAGTGCCCGTCCGCCCGCGGGACCCGATCGGGGCCGCCGCGGGGTTACAGGAGAGGGCGCCCCGGGCCCGGAGATGCGGACCGGGCCATGGGGAAAGGGCGCCGTGGTTCCACATGGACCGCTGTCGTCGGACTTAACCCCCAAGTCTGATCACGCCTCGACTCCTGCTTCCTTCCCCACCTCGCCAGGTCTCAACCTGGGCAGGGACGGGGTTGGGGAGCAGGGGGAATGACCGAGAAAGGCGACAGGAGGCGGCATCTCGCGGTCCCCTTCCCAGGTGCGTCCCACGTCGTTGGTGCACCCGGCGCGGGTGAGGAAGGAGCGGGTTGGACGCGGTCTTGACGCCGTCTGGGATCTAGGTTGCCCAGCAGGCAGTCAAGGATTGCTTGTGATCAATTTGAGGTCTCAAATACTTTTGCTGAGAGCCTTCCCCCGATTGATCAGAAAATCATACTTAAATTCTGGCTCCAAGAATCCCTTGGAAAAAAGGGACTTGGTCACCAGTGCCAAAACGCAGGGCCGAACAGTTCTTTGCGTCACAGAAGGTAGACCAGGTGGACAGACTGGAACCCCAAATGGATAGGTTAATCTGAGATGTTTGTCAGATGAAATGGTAATAGGTGTCCTGAGAATCACAGCAATGATAATTTTTATTATAAACAAGTTATTATAAATACACAAATGGTAAAGAAAGTTTATATACGTATGAATGATAATATAAATTTATAGAACACTATGAATAGCAAATAATTACTATTTTGTCATTGCTGTAACCATTATTGTAATTACCATGGTTATTTTTTATTATTTATTTTTTTCCTTTTTAAAATTTAAATTCTATTATTAGTTTCAGAAGTAGAGGTCAGTGATTCATCAGTCTCATATAACACCCAGTGCTCATTAAATCACGAGCCCTCCTTAATGCCCATCACCCAGTTACCCCATCCCCCCACTCCCTCCCCTCCAGCAACCCTCCTTAGTTTCCTATGATTAAGAGTCTCTTATGGTTTCTCTCCCATTTCATCTTGTTTTATTTCTCCCTCTCTTCCCCTATGCTCCTCTGTTTTGTTTCTTAAATTCCACATATGAGTGAGATCATATGATACTTGTCTTTCTCTGATTGACTTACTTCACTTAGCATAATACCCTCCAGTTCCATCCACATCTTTGCAAATGGCAAAATTTCATTTTTTGATGGCTGCATAATATTCCATTGTATATATATATACCACATTTTCCTTATCCATTCATCTGTCGATGGACATCTGGGCTCTTTCCATAGTTTGGCTCTTGTGGACATTGCTGCTGTAAACATTGGGGTGCACGTGTCCCTTCAGATCACTACATTTGTATCTTTGGGGTAAATACCCAGTAGTGCAATTGCTGGGTCGTAGGGTAGCTCTATTTTCAACTTTTTCAGGAACCTCCATACTGTTTTCCAGAGTGGCTGCACCAGCTTGCATTCCCACCAACAGTGTAGGAGGGTTCCCCTTTCTCCACATCCTCGCCAACATCTGTCTTTTCCTGACTTTTAATTTTAGCCAATCTGACTGGTGTGAGGTGCTATCTTCCTGTGGTTTTGGTCTCCATTTCCTTGATGCTGAGTGATGTTGAGCTTTTTTTCACGTGTCTGTTGGCCATTTGGATGTCTTCTTTGGAAAAATGTCTATTCATGTCTTCTGCCCATTTCTTGATTGGATTCTTTGTTCTTTGGGTATTGAGTTTGATAAGTTCTTTATAGATTTTGGATACTAGCCCTTTATCTGATTTGTCATTTGCAAATATCTTCTCCCATTCTGTCGGTTGTCTTTTGGTTTTGTCGACTGTTTCCTTTGCTGTGCAAAAGCTTTTTATCTTGATGAAATCCCAATAGTTCATTTTTGCCCTTGCTTCCCTTGCCTTTGGTGATACAAAATTTTAAAACCAGCCAAAGGAAGTATAGTTTATACTGGCTAAGCTTTAAGCTGGCATGGATTTCACAAAGAAAGGAAAGCCAGGGTCATCTGTAGATTCATCCATTAACTGCTAATGTATTTTGATATGCTCTCCAACTTGTACTAGCCATAAAGGTACAACCCTGGCCACCACAGAGGACCTTGGAAAATTTGTCTGCAGGGCCCTGGGCCAGGGACATCTGCCAGGTGAAGGACAGGCTCTCCCGGGTACCTCCAGGCCCAGGCTGGGCTCGTTCTGGGCCCCAGAATGGAGTTGGAAATTTCACCAGAGGCGCCCTGCCTGGGCTGCCCTCAGCCAGTGTGAGCGTCTCTGGTCTCATGAGTATGATTTAAAAATCCTTCCTTCGCGGTCCTCAGTCTATTGGACACTTCGTATATAGAGAAACTATTGAAAAAATAATAACCATGGGGTACCTGGGTGGCTCAGTCTATTAAACATCTGCCTTTGGTTCAGGTCATGATCCCAAGGTCCTGGGATTGAGCCCCAAGTCTGGCTCCCTGTTATTCCCGAGAAAAGGTACACGGGCCGAGTCCAGGCATCTTGGCAAAGCTGTCTCTTGAGATGTCATCCGCTTCAGTGCTGGGAACTCTGTACTCTCCGGTCACTGCATCGTGTGCAGGTCCCCACAGAATTTGGAGCTTTCCTTAAATGTGCCACGTGAATCCAAGAGCCTATTCCCTGGAGTTTGGCAGCACAGGATTGGTTAGCAAGACCTGATATGGGCCTTTCCAAAGAGGTTGAAGAGGTTCTTTCTGTCGCTCTTTTCCAGTAGACAAGATCTCCAGGTTGCAAGGTGTGATGCTTAAGATCATCGCCTTAAATGCACCGTGAAACCATTTCTCTCTCAAAGCATGGTTATTTTTAATGAGAACAATTAAGCCTTTATAATATTTATTTCCACTTATTTTATTTATGAAGTCCCTTTATTAATTTTTATAGCCTGAATTTCACATTGCCTGTGTAGACTAAAAAACCTAGGCCAAAATGTGAGTTTACATCTACTTGGGTTGGAGGTACCTAGAGGGATACCTATAAAATTTATTCTACAGGAATGTGCTTTAAAACCAGGCATTAATATATTCCTATTGAAAAAATTTCTGAGGAGGGGCGCCTGGGTGGCTCAGTCGTTGGGCGTCTGCCTTCGGCTCGGGTCATGATCTCCAGGTCCTGGGATCGAGCTCCGCACCGGGCTCGTCTGCTTCTCCCTCTCCCTCCACCTCTCCCCACTGCTCCTACTCTCTCTCTCTCTGTATCTCTCTGTCTCAAATGAATAAATAAAAAATTCTTTAAAAAAAAAAAAGAAAAACTTCTGAGGAAATGATCAAAAGCCATACAACATGTGAAGAATGTGAACCAAAGAAGAAGGTGGGGGAAGAAGGAAGGGGGAGGGGATCCAGAGGGGAGGGGGAGGGAGAAGGACAAGAAAAGCTTGCAAAGACTACATACTGCAAATGACAAAATCTGTATATTTTCAAAAGAATGTATCGACATCAAGGTGAAAGATTACCCAAAAAGTCCATACATTTGAAAAGAACCCAAGTGAAACTTCTAGAATTGACAAATGAAATAACTAAAATTATACACTCAGGGGCGCCTGGGTGGCTCAGTTGGTTAAGCGACTGCCTTCGGCTCAGGTCATGATCCTGGAGTCCCTGGATCAAGTCCCGCATCGGGCTCCCTGCTCGTCAGGGAATCTGCTTCTCCCTCTGACCCTCCCAACCCTCCCCCCTCTCATGTGCGCTCTCTCTCAGTCTCTCTCTCTCAAATAAATAAATAAAATCTTTAAAAAAAAATTATACACTCAGCTGGAGGGCTAAGCAGTTACAGAGGAATTAATAAACTAGAAGCCAGATTTGAAGGTATTATCAATGATGCCACAGGGATTAGAAGATGGAAAATGTGCATAAAGCTCTCCATGAAATTTCAAAGCACTTATAAGGTCCTGCAAAGCCTATTAGATGGGAATCTCTCTTCTCTTCCTCAGTGACCTCATTTGGTGTCATTTCCCCATGACCCAGAAGCTTCATTCACTCTTGTGGAATATGCAGTGATGGTTAATTTTCTGTGTCAGCCTCACTGTGCCACAAGGTGCCCAATTTGGTGAGACTTTGTTCTGGGC
>NW_023270777.1:12245688-12633417 GCF_011800145.1 Mirounga leonina | reverse complement strand
CTCACTGTGCCACAAGGTGCCCAATTTGGTGAGACTTTGTTCTGGGCTTATGAGAGTGTTTCCGGATGAGACTAACATTTGAATCGGTACTGAGTAAAGCAGGTTATCCGCCCCCCCACCCCGACCCTGATGGGCCTAATCCAACTGGTTGAGCCAGAACAAAAAAGCTAAGTAAGGGAGAAGTTCCTCTTTCTAACCCACCGTCTTTGAGCTGGGACATTGGTCTTCTCCTGCCTGGGTCATAACCATGTAACACAGTCTCTAATAAATCTCTCTCTAGAGAGAGAGATTACATAGAGATGTAGGTATAGATGGTCAGTTGTTTCTCTGGAGAATGCTGACAATACACGTTCAATTCCTTATCCTGACTTAGTTCCATTGATTTCACTCCTTCCTTTCTTTGGGAAATGAGGATCCCAGTTAGATGCCTAACGAGCTTTAGACCACATGGATCCCCAGTTCCCTCCCCAGTGAACAGAAACACCATTCTGTGGTCTGGATCATGAATCTGCATTGTTATAGCTCTGTCGTAGGGAGGCCGTTGGGTAGTTTGGAGTGTTCCCCTGGGCCACAAGAAGCCCTTATTATTTCCCAAGTGGAACTAGAAGAGGCCACATCCTATGCCAGCTACAGGAGAAATAGAGCAGAACAACAAATGGATAAACCACAAAAGCAGACCACTTGCAAATTAATAAATGCTCGTTCAACCAATTCTTATTTCAATAAGGAAATCTAGGTTGCAAGTAGTGCACACAATTCAGATAAAACCACCAATGTAATATGGCAGATGTATATTTTATAAATTTTCTTATGCAGACAGAAAAACTGCACCAGGGGAGATTTAAAATCCCTTTTAATCGACGATTAAACAAAAAATGCAAATGAATTATTTGACCAAGAACTCAATCTAAAGAAATCTTTAAAAAAATAAGTATTGATAAAATGAGAGTACAGATTTAGACATTAAATAAAATTGAATAAAGAAAATATAGAAATGATGGATAGATATAGAACTATCATTGAAATCCAGAGAATAGCCACATACTTCATATCTAAACAGCCCACCCAAGTATATCTACTTATGCTCAAGTCCCAGACCATGGTTGTGCTGTGTGATACGTCCTAGACCCAGAGGAAGAAGGAAACCTCCCAATTTCTTTGGCTGAAGCCATGGAGCCTCGATTGCAAAGCTGCATGACACAGCATAGTAGAGAAAGCCACAGTTCTATCTCACTCATAAATGCAGACTCAAAAGTCTTCACTAAAATAGTAGCAAATATCATCTCTCAGCAAATTACAAGCCTAAAAGAGTGTATGAAGAAGCCTCAGTTGACGAATGCAGAGATATTTCAGTAACATGTCTATTGGTGTAGGGTAGATTAATAGTTGCTCAGGCAGAAGTAAAATAAAATAAAGGTTGAAAATATATTAGAGTTCACCTGAGCCTCCTCCCACCTCGCTGCAGGAGAGACCCAGAGGCCCCTGAGGATGGGGCCTGACCTGCGCCCAGTGTTCCAGAGTGGCCGCCATTTGCATAGTGATTGGGAGAATGGACTGTGGATCCAGGCCACCAGGGTTCAAATCCTGGCCCCGTCATTTCCTACGTGACCTTGGTAAGTTACCCAGTTTAAGTGCCCCAGTTTCTATAATTGAAAAATGCCGAAATAATAGTACCTACCTTCTGGGATAGTCATAAGGGAAGGGTGAGTTAATATACATGAAGGGCTTAAAACGACGAGATGACAGTTCCGTTTCCTCTTGTTAGTATTTGCATTATTGTTGTCATTGTTTGTATCTTACTGAGGCCAGCTCTCTGGCCTGATAGTGAAGGAAATTCACTGGTCAAAATGATGGTTGTGCCTGTCCCGCTGCATGAGATTTCCTTTTTCTTCCTCTGGAACAGTGACCCAGAGGCGCACCTGGCTGTCTTAGTCAGTTAAGCGTTCCACTCTTGATTTCAGCTCAAGGCATGATCTCAGTGTCCTGGGATGGAGCCCCGAGTCGGGCTCCACACTCACTGGGTATTCTGCTTGAGATTCTCTCTCAATAAATAAGGAGGAGGAGGAGGAGGAGAAGAGAGACCTAGAGAGGAATGATGGGGAAAGTTTCTGTCGTGGCCAGAGGGCAGCATCCCTGGCCAAGGATGCAAGAGACTAACATCTATTTTGTTCAACCAAGGGGATTTTTGTATTTATTTACTATCAGATACAGTTAAGTTAACAAGGATGAGGCTTAATTCTTTGTCTAAAGAAAGCAGTAGAGGTCACTGTAGCTGTGTCAAATTTAGTTTTCAACTCTGCTATCCAGAGTGTTTATAGTATTCGATTGTGTTACATGTTCTTGATTTTCAAAAGGCCTTTATCTGTAAAAAGACACAGTTTTCCCTGGAGAAAATTCATCATTGTGTACTTTTTACTGCATGCTTTGGGAATGCACACATAAAGGTTTTGGTTAAAAAAAAAAATTGGCAGGCTCAAAATGGAGTCACTGTGCTAAGCCCACCACGAGTTAATATCTAACCTAACTGCAGTTTCAACCTCTCTCAGAAATGTAGTCTTAACTAGTCAGTCTGGAATTTTCTGGTCAGCACCAATGATGTAATCTGCCACATGGGTCCTTTCCATCCTCCAAAAGAAGATGAAGTAATGCCCCTAATAGACCCTTTTATCCTCAAAAGGAAGGTGACTTCACCCGGAGCAATTTTTAAAAAATTTATGACTTTCTTCACTTGCCTTTAAAAACCTTTCCCTTTCTGTAGATTTAGGAACGCCTTTCTAATGCTAGATGGGACACTGCCTGATTCATGAATCATTCAATAAAACCAATTAGATCTTAGACGAACCATGAGAGACGATGGACTCTCAAAAACAAACTGAGGGTTCTGGAGGGGAGGGGGGTGGGAGGATGGGTTAGCCTGGTGGTGGGTATTGAGGAGGGCACGTTCTGCATGGAGCACTGGGTGTTATGCACAAACAATGAATCATGGAACACTACATCAAAAACTAATGATGTAATGTATGGTGATTAACATAACATAAAAAAAAAACCAATTAGATCTTTAAAACTGACTCAGTTGAATTTTGGTTACTTACCAGTCCTGACATTTCTGATTAAATCTGAATATTTGAGGAAAGTTCTGCCATCTTCCTGTGTGTTTTCCCATTTGAAACGGACTCAGTCTATTTATGTTTTTATTTAAGAGAATAAGAAGAAGATTCAAAGATGGTTTTCAGAAATATAAGGATCTTGCTTTCTTCTCTCATTTGTTCCAAGGAAATTAGAAATCTAAACATCATCAAATAGGAGATCTCAGATAATTATTTTCTGGGGTGTCTATCATTTTAAAACTACATGTAAAAAAAAAACCTTCCATGTAACTTTTAATTAGTTTTTCATAAAAAGAAGCTACTAATAAGGGTATCAAAGATATCTTTTAAAATTTTAAGAATTTTTATACCGGTAGGTTTTATGAGATAAGATTTTTCTATTTGATACTATACAATTTTTCTAGTCTTTTTTCCAACAAAATATTCACTTTTTTGAAAGAACTCATAGCTTTTTCTCAGTTCAGTTGTTAAATTTCCAAAGCAACATATATAATTAAAAATGGACGTGCATGGACTAAAGTATCTAGAGAGTGAAGACAATATTTAAACTAATATTGTCTGCATATCCCTGAGTTTTAAATATCACTGATAATCAAATATTGAGATTATATTTATGTTTATAATATGTTTTAAGCATGCTACGAAAAGAAAATTACCGAAAACTTAGAAAAGTGTATCATCAAATTTATCCATGGAATTAGGTTTTTTTTACATTCTTTAGGTTATTTCTTTGCTTTCTATTTCTGCGATACTGTGATTTATAATAAGAAATATATATTTGTTCTTTGTCTCCTTTTCTGGCACAGAACTTCTAAAACCTCTGTACTTTCCCATGAGGACAGCAATAAAGATTTCTTTCGTTATGGTAACGAGGTGGCTTTTGGACTCACCAAGGAATGGGGGCTGGTTGGCAGTGGGGTCAGCCTGTGATTAGAGCTGTGGACCTTTCAGCCCCACCAACCAGACCTCTGGGGAGAGAAGAAAGCTGGACATGAAGTTCAATGGCCAATAGTCAATAATGTAATCAATCGTGCCTGTGAAATGAAACCTTCATAAAACAATATTTCTCATAACATCATGCATTTGTAAACCATGCTTTGATTTTAGAGATTCTGTTTTAGCCAAACTAGTAAAAAGTGTGGGGTTTTTGTTTTGTTTTTGTACATTCTCATATTTGGAATTCTAAGGGTTCTGTGCCCAATTCCACCATGGGTGTGGAAGGGGGTCTCCCCCACACCATCAATTCTCTGACACCAGCTGGGTGTCCTACAATTTAACTCAATTCTGACACTATCTATGTGGACATAGATACCTGGAGATAGGAGGGGCTCAGTCGCACAAAACTGCCCCCCAACCTCTGCCCCACCATACACATGTTACACACTTCAGACAACAATCACAAATCCGGGTTGTTACCTGTGCCTCCAACTGACCAGCTAAAGATTAGAGGTTCCCACCACCCGCTCTTTGGGTTTGATCGATTTGCTAGAGTGGCTCACAAAACTCAAGAGACATTTATTTCCTGACTAGATGACTGATTCATTTTAAAAGGCTCTAACTCAGGATCAGCCAGATGGAAGAAATGCACAGGGCAACAAGCCCCACCTTTTTGGCTTTTTCTGGCCAGGACACCACAGTGACACAGAATCTCTGGTCTGAAAGGGAAGCCACAGATAAATGGGCTTTGATGTAGGGATCTGTATTTCACTGCGTTCATATATTCACTGGTGTATATTTTTGTTACTCTCAATTTTAAAATATCCCGTTCTCTCTGTTTATAAGGCACTTTCGGAGCTGTACACATGCAGCTTGCTCTGTGCACCTGCCGCCTCCTGACCACCAGGGACCTGACCCGCTCCCTCCCACCTGCTGCATCTGTGATCTGCCTGTTGGTCCTGCAGCAACTACAAACGCCATTCTTCCGGCACACAGACCAACTCCTCTAGAAAAAATACACAAAATGGGTAAAATGCCCTCTAGCGATGAATATCGAATTTTTCACTTCGAATGAGGAAATCATAAAATATATATATTTTTTAAGATTTTTTATTTATTTATTTATTTGAGAGAGAGAGAGCACAAGAGGAGGGAGCGGGAGAGGGAGAAGCAGGCTCCCAAGGAGCAGGGAGCCCGATGCGGGACTCGATCCCGGGACTCCAGGATCATGACCTGAGCCGAAGGCAGTGGCTTAACCAACTGAGCCACCCAGGCGCCCAATCATAAAATATTTTAACATTTGTAGGTGAAAATGAAAATATATGTTTGTGAGGATTTTAACTTGGTAAAATCTGTGCTCCTCCGTGAACATTACCACCTGAGGGAGAAGATGGGGCAAAAATGACAAAACAGCAACACAAAGCCCAGAACACAAGTGACCCAGCAAGTGGGTACGAGACTCCCCTAGAAAGGACTTGGGCAGAAACAGGAATGAGGATTCCTTGCCCAAGCAAAATCTGTATGAAGGTGGCCTGAAGTTAAGTGAGAAATGTCTGATCAGAGAAATGGAGGGAGGACTCCGAAAAAAAAACTTTTTCAAAAAGAAAGAAACTATTCTTAAAAGTACTCCCCAGATAAATGCACACAAGCCTGGTTTTATTTACATATACTACTTTTGTGATTAAAACATTCATATTCTTACCCTCCTGTTTTGCCACAGAAAGTCCATTCCTTATTCAGGACTCATAAAAGATGAATGTTCCGGGGTGCCTGGGTGGCTCAGTTGGTTAAGCGTCTGCCCTCAGCTCAGGTCGTGATCTCAGGGTCCTGGGATCGAGTCCCGCATCAGGCTCCCTGTTCAGTGGGGAGTCTGCTTCTCCCTCTACCCCTACTCCCCCTGCCCTGCTCATGCTCTCTCTTTCTCTCACATAAATAAAATCTTTTAAAAAAAGATGAATGTTCATTGGTGGTGATATTTGTAAAGCAATCAACATAGTAGAAAAATAAAGTACTGTCTATACAAATTCATAAAAGAGAAATATACAGAACAAGAGGAACTCTCACTTGGGCATAACTATCTTTTCTTACATTTGCTACCGTAAATGGACACAAAATAAAATAATAAAAAGTCGGGATGCCTGGGTGGCTCAGTCGGTTGATTTCAGCTCAGGTCATGATCTCAGAGTTATGGAATTGAGCCCGTGTTGGGCTCTGCGCTGGGCGTGGAGGCTGCTTGGGATTCTCTCTCTCCCTCTTCCCCTGCCCTTCCTCCACCCACTGCTGCTGGTGCGTGCACTCTCTTCCTCTCTCTCGATCTCTGTCTCTAAAAAAAGAAAGAAAGAAAGAAAGAATAAAAAGTTTACAGTACAAACAAAAATGTATTATAGGGGCGCCTGGGTGGCTCAGTCGTCAAGCGTCTGCCTTCGGCTCAGGTCACGATCCCGGGGTCCTGGGATCGAGCCCCGCATCGGTCTCCCTGCTCAGCGGGAAGCCTGCTTCTCTCTCTCCCACTCACCCGGCTTGTGTTCCCTCTCTGTGTCTCTGTCAAATAAATAAATAAAATACATTTTAAAAATGTATTATAGTCAATAATAGTAGTTTAAAGATCTGATTCAGATCAACCTGTGGATCTGAGGGGGAGCTTAGAGAAATACAGAACCACGGTGACAGCAGAGTTTTGGTGTTAAAGGGACTCCCAGAAAAATCAGCTCCAGCCCTGGGGAAGTGGGCGGCATTTTTGTCCATCCCAACCTGGCCTTGTACTGCCCCCGGCTCTGCCTCCTCCAACACTCAGAACAAAGGTGCTTCACTGAAGGAGACATGTGGACAATAATCCCTAGTAAGACAACAATACCTTATGTAAATGAATTCCTTAATTAAAAAAGTACAAAACAGTAGTAAATTTCCACTTAGCTATTTACAGTATTTTCTCCAATTTGCTTCCACGAACTGAAAGATCTTGAAAAAATTAACAACCAATGGTTAAAATGTCAATATATATTAGTATTTTTGCTATGTCAAATAGTGATTCCTGTGTGCTAATTACAATTAGAAGAATGAAATGGGGCCTGATAATCAAGAATATAATGAGGAAAACAAAACCAAGGTGACAGATGATTTGACTATAGAAGTATAGTTGATCCTTGAACAACACAGGGATTAGGGGTCCTGACCCCATACACAGTCAAAAATCTATGTATTACTTTGACTCCCCCAAAGCAGCTACTAATAGCCTACTGTTGACTGAAAACCTTACCAATAATACAGCCAATTAACACTTATTTTGTATACTATATGTATTATATACTGTATTCTTACAATAAAGTAAGCGAGAGAAAATGTTAAGAAAATCGTGAGGAAGAGAAAATACATTTACAGTGATCTACTGTATTTAATGAAAAACCCAGATATAAGTGGACCCGCACTCTTCAAAACCGTGTTGTATAGGATCTGGGAAGCTACTCGGAAACCTCCTGGTCGTCATTCCCATCTCAGCCAACTCGCTATGAAGAGTGCCCCCAGTCATAAGAGCTGAGGATACTTTGCAAGACCAGAGACACTGATGGAGGATTTAAACTACAAAAACATGGTACCGCAAAGGGGCACCTGCGTGGCTCAGTCGGTTAAGCATCTGCCTTCGGCTCAGGTCATGATCCCAGGGTCCTGGGATCGAGTCCTGCATCGGGCTCCCTGCTCAGCGGGGAGTCTGCTTCTCCCTCTCCCTCTGCTGCTCCCCCTGCTCGTGCGCGTGCTCTCTCTCTGTCAAATAAATAAATAAAATCGTTTTTAAAAAAAGAAAAACAAAACAAAAACATTGTACCGCAGAATCCATGTTCACGAGAGGCCCCGCCCTTTCTCAGATGTGGGGAAGGAGCAGGCCAAGCAGATCACACCCATTGCCTCCTCCCCAGACTGGCTGCACAAATTCCGCTCATGGTTGCATCACAGTCCACGTAAACAGCTCTGCCAACTGCCTCTGGAGTGAGGTCATGTGGAGGCCCTGATCACCTCCCCGCACAACTGGCTAAATGTGGGGAAAGGGATTTGCACAAGCCCCTCTTTAGGGAACCCAGTGGGTGTCCTGAGATGAACTTCTTTCCCCACAAACCCAGTCCTGCACTTTGTTCACAGTTTGCTGAGACACTCTCTCCACCCCCCCCAAAAAACAAGTTCCCTCCTGGCCTGCATCCCCACCCACCACTTCTAATCTTACTTTTCCTTGATATCCGTGAATATCAATCAAGATTCTAAAGACAAAGAGAGGGGCAAAGTTGGGGTTGGGGTTTGGGAGCAGAAATAGGTTCAGGAAAAGGGGGGACTCTGCTCAGAGCCTGACGAAGGTCCTGCCTGGGCCACCCGCCCTCCAGCTCCAGATGTCCCAGCACCCTCTCTGCCTGCCCACCAGCCCCTGCCTCCCAAACCTGAATAGGCTTCCCTCTTCCCTCCAACCCCGAGTCCTCTCAACATTTGGTACCAATGCCTCTTGAGGATGGATCAGAGTTCCCGGAGGGACCTTGAAGTTATTGCAATGGGAACAGAAAATCTTTGTGAGCGTGTAGCTTCCGTGCTATGCAAAAAGAATACGACAGTACTTAGCATGTTTCTAACGCAGGAGCCCTCAGTATTTGCTTGTGGAGAACTCAAGAAGGAGAAGGTTCGGGACACAGGTGGCGATTGGCGTTGGAAGAGATCAGGTAGCCTACTGTTCTCTGGAGAGATGAGTCTGCAAAGGCTCAGATTTTCAGCATGAGGTTGAATGAGCAAGTTTGAGGTTTTCTTGGAAGACGTAGGGAAGATGCTGATGCAAACTGTCACTTCTTGGATTAGTCCCTTGGACAGTGGTGAAGTAGGTGGGTATCCCAGCTGGGTGTAGAGCCATTTTACTGAAGGACTGGAGTGCTGGGTCTCATTTCATGCAGGAGCTTTGGTGTTCCATTGGCTTCTCTCACGGACTGTAAGCTGTGCTGGGCAGGGGATGGGCACCCTCCGGGGCTTCATTTCCTCCCTAGATCTCCCTTAAACCCTGCTCCAGGTGGCACTGAGGATGAGTGGTAACTTTCCACAGCTTACACATGAAGTCCAGAAACTCCCACATTAGCCCACTGTACGTGAGTTATAACTGAACACTCTTCTCACTTAGAGCAGTGCTTGGTGCACAAAGTCAAACTTACCAACTGAAAAAGAGTGGGGCTTAGACCCCAGCCCACTGAGTTTTGAGACTACACAAAGGCCTCCAAATGGAATCTTCAGCAATATATGGGATTCAGTTTGAAAACATCTGATTCTAGTTGGTTGTATTTCTCTTCCCTCTAACTTTTGATGTGATTAATCATGTCACTAAATTTCTTATTTTTTTTTTTACTTTGCTTGGGGTCATTCATTGGTTGAAATCCAATACCCAGTTAGGATCTAGTGCTGTTTCCGATTTCTTACTATACAGAGAACTGTGAAGAACCTCTATGTAGAAATCTTTGCAAACTTGTACAATAATTCCTCAATATAAATTAAAAACTTTCCATTGCTATTGTAACCAATTCTGTTTGTACTTTGAAAAATTCTGATATAAAAAAAGTCCTTTGCTTTAGCAGCTGAGATTTCAAGTAAAAGGGATTGGGTAATAATCCCATGTGTTTCCAGTTGGATGAATTGTTTGCTTGTAAAGATATTTCTTAAGATTTTTTTTTCAATTAACATACTAGATCCTTGAGGAGTACTTTGGATAAATGCCCAAGTTGCTCTTTGGTTAAGTGGAATAGCACAAGTCTGTGTTCTGGGAACCCAGTCCTCATGATTAGTGAGCAGGTCAAACTTCACCTTAATTATTTCTTTTAAAAATCAAAAGGCTCAGGTGCCTGGGTGGCTCAGATGGTTAAGCGTCTGCCTTCGGCTCAGGTCATGATCCCAGGGTCCTAGGATCAAGCCCCCATCAGGCTCCCTGCTCAGCGGGGAGCCTGCTTCTCCCTCTGCCTCTCTCTCTGTCTCTTATTAAATAAAAATAAAAAGGCTTTTTATGATTATTTGAAAAAAAAAAAAACTTTCCAATGCTATGCTTGTCTGGGTCTTTTCGGCTTTTAGATATATTCACCCCCATTTTAAGAATCTAATATTTCTTTGCATGATTTCCCTTATATTTCATTATACTTCACATACATGTTTAATGTTAAAAAAAATACAACAAAAAAGAGTGTAAAGTCAAATTACGATTATCTCCAGTTCCTCTCACCTCCCATTCCAGGTTCCAAAAGATGATCATTGGCAACCAGTAACTCTTGCAAGGTTCCTAATTTTTTTCAATTTATATATAATTTTTAAATGAGTTATATTTAAGGTGCGCCTCAGTGGCTCAGTCCATTAAGCATCTGCCTTCGGCTCAGGTCATGATCCCAGTGTCCTGGGATCGAGCCTGGCATTGGGCTCCCTGCTCAGTGGGGAGTCTGCTTCTCCCTCTGCCCCTCACCCTGCTCTTGCTTTCTCTCTCGCGTTCTCTCACTCTCAAATGAATAAATAAAATCTATAAAAAAGATTTATATTTAATACTAATGTTTCCATGGAACCAAAGTACAATCAATACAAACATTTAGTCTTTATAATAAAGTGCATGCCTCTCTTGACATTTGTATTATTTGTATGTAATACAGGCTATATTCAATAATCCATCATACCAAGAATATTGGTATGGAATACGAAGACCAACGATATGATTCTTCTGCTCCATGATTTAAAAGACTGCGTGGAGCTCCTGTCCCCTCCGCTGGTGCGTTCCCCAGGGCCCCACCTGCCTGTGGTCTGTCGCCCTCTGCCTCCCGCCCTAACCCCTCTTGCCTCCCCCGTAACTCTCAGGGACGGGCCGTCGGGGATTGAGAGGGGGCACACACACTGGCACTGAGCCCTTAGCCCGTGGTCCTGCCACACAGCCCCTCCAACGTAAGGTTTGTTTGCTGTCAACACCCCCACTTTACCCTGAGCCAGGAGAAGAAACTCGGCAACCACTGAGATCCCCGCTGCACAGCCCGGACGCCCGCACTCCCCCCACCCAAGCCCTCCTGAGGTCCCGGTCCTAAATGTGCTTCCCCAGGGGCCGTTTCACAGCTCGTTCCTGCCAGCCCCCCAGCCCTCACCCTACTTAGGGGATTCCCCCATGACCCCGCCCTCGGCCCTGAGCACCCATTTCTCCAAAGCCGCCACTGAGGGGGAAGGGGGTCTTCCGCAGCATCAGCTTGAACCCGCAGCGCCAGACGTCTCACGGGAACTCGGAGAAGCGAGCCCGGCCCACACCCCGCAGAGCGCTGGGCGGGAAGCGCCAAAGCGGCCCCTTCGGGTAGTACTGCGAAGGTGCACGGGGTCGGATTCCACGGCCAATGGCAAGAGAGAGCCGCTCGTTACCAGGCAGGATCCTGTCTCCGGCAACGAAGGCCCAGGCCTGCGCCCCCAAAGGCCGACAGCAAACTGGACCAGTGGCTGCTTGCGGCGGGGGGACTGCAAGCAAATCGCAAAGTACAGGAGTCAAGGACCGGTATGATAGCTCCTGAAGCAGGTGAAAGGGGGCCGGTCTGCATTGAAATGTGCTGCATATGTCAAATCCAGATTTTGAGACTTGGTGTGACGAAAGAATATTCAATATATCATTACAATTTTATATCAGTCGTATGTTGAAATAACATTTTGATGTGAATTAAATAGAATATGCTATTAAAATTAATTTTACTCCTTTAATGTTTTAACGTAGCTTCTGGAAAATGTGAAATTACATGGGTGGCGGATATGATATTTTTATTTAATGGAAATTGTTGCCCTAGCAAAACCATTATGTGAATAATACATATGTTGTTTGGAAAACCCTGCCCTCCCCAACTTTGTATACGGAGACAAGAAGCATAGGAGGAGAGCCAGCAGATTTGAAAGAAATAGTGAACAATGGAGGGGGGAAAAAGAAGGTGTAAAGGTGCTTGACTTGCTCATATTTCAATATAGTGTCATCGTCCCCTGTCCCTTCCCTCCATGACTTTGTTTTCACCATAGGCTAGAAGACATTTGTGGGACAGACAACATCAAAGAGGCCAAATACCGGATTTAGATTGAGCACTGGATTTAAAGATTATTTATTTATTTATTCATTTGGGAGAGAGAGAGAGCACGAGCAGGGGGGAAGGGGAAGAGGGAGAAGCAGGTTCCCTGCTGAGCAGGCAGCCCAATGCTGGGGTCCATCCCAGGACCCCGAGATCATGACATGAGCAGAAGGCAAACGCTTAAGTGACTGAGCCACCCAGGTGCCCCGAGCACTGGATTTAAAATAGAAAATAATGTCCTCTCCCAAATGGTTCATTCGGAGAAATTTGGAGGGTTCTAGCCCTCTGAGTCAAATATTGGTCAGTGCTGACCACCACAAATGTGGGTCTATGAGGGCCCCTCTGAGCATGAAGTACTGACCAGCCTTCCCTTCCTGGGAGAAACTATTCAGTGACTGAAGTTGTCCCAGTTTTTCTTGTATTCACCGACTCGGAGGTGTAGACTATTTTGCCTTTTACAAAAGAAAAATAACATAAGACTAGTTCATGTTACAAATAAGTGATTATGTGCCTGTGTAGTTGTAGAAACACTCTTTTATAGGAGACGCAGAAAGGGGCTTTCGAAGCTTTATTTTATTCAGGGATTTTTAATCCATAACTGTCATTATTTTTTTTTTGACATCCCAACTGTCTCAGACAGGGGGATCCCCTGCAAGCTGTCCCCTTGTCCTTTTGACAAGCCCCATCATGCTCTGAGCACTTCCTACTCTCTGACAATATGTTCCAGGATCATCTAGGACATCACTTGCCCCGGATCTTCCATTTCTCCCCGGTACCCTGCCATCTTTTGGCGGGGGACGGGTATTCCCACTGCTCCCCCCATGCCATTGCGGTAGGTCCTTTCAATGGACGAGTTAGGAAATTAGGTGTGGGTGTGCATGTCATTTTTAAAAATCATAGGTTTATACTAATCCTCCAATTTAAATCGAACAACAACAGGTTCTTCTCCACTTTTCCCCATCCCGGGTTTGCATTCCCCTTCTCCCATGAGGACAGCCCTGGTTACCCCAGCAACATTAAGACATTTGTGCATTTGCTCAAACCTATAAGCCCCCAAAATAGTTTCAGAATCCCCATGCCTGCTGTACTATCAAAAACAAACTATCCAGCAAAGTTTAAGATTTCTTTATCGATCTTTTTGTCCTTAGAGTATCTCCCACTATGTAAGAATGTATATTCAGTATTGTTGTTGAAAGTCACTTGAATTATTTATTTTTAATGTGTTTAGTTGCATTATCAATGTGATACACAGGTCCATGTCCTGTTTGTATTCAATGTTTATAATTTGCTTTTTATACAACTTTATATTTAGCTTTATTTTCAAGTTGGTAAATTGTTTACATTGTCCAAAAGTTAAAATTACATTTTTGAAAGTGTATGCAAAGAAATTGCCCTCCAATCCCTATCCTATCCATATCATTCATCTGACCCTGATGGGAAAATGTTTTCATTAATTTCTTGCTTATTCTTCCTGGGTTTCTTTTGGAAACAATACACAAATACATATTCATGTATACACACATATCTATATCTATATATTCTTATTCTCCTTTCTTCAAAATACACGATACACTTTGTATCACTAAACAGTATACCCTTAAAAATCACTCCATAGCAGGTAGCAGATGGCTTTCATTCTTGTTCACACATGTGTGTTTTTCATTTGTTTAGATGTAGCATATTTTATTCCACAAGGTTTCTCAGTGTGGACATTCAGGCTGTTTCAATATTTTGCTCTTGCAGACAATGAGGGCGGATACTCTGACGTTGATTGTGGGTTTTTGTTGGGGGGTTTGGTTGGGGGTTTTCTGTTTTTGTTTTTTTTTTGTTATCCTTAGGGTATAGTTTCAGGCTCATTCTTAGAAGCAGCAGTTGCGGGGCGCCTGGGTGGCTCAGTTGGTTGAGCAACTGCCTTCAGCTCAGGTCATGATCCTGGAGTCCCGGGATCGAGCCCCGCGTCGGGCTCCCTGCTCGGCAGGGAGTCTGCTTCTCTCTCTGAACCTCCCTCCTCTCATGCTCTCTATCTCATTCTCTCTCAAATAAATAAATTAAAAAAGAATCTTTAAAAAATAAATAAATAAGGGCGCCTGGGTGGCTCAGTTGGTTAAGCGACTGCCTTCAGCTCAGGTCATGATCCTGGAGTCCCTGGATCGAGTCCCGCGTCGGGCTCCCTGCTCCGTAGGGAGCCTGCTTCTCCCTCTCCCACTCCCCCTGCTTGTGTTCCTGCTCTCGCTCTCTGTCAAATAAATAAATAAAATCTTAAAAAAAAAAAAAAAAAGAAGCAGCAGTTGCTGGGGCAAAAGGTGAATGCATTTGGGGTTTGGTTAAAGAGTGTCAAATTTCCCCCCATGGCCGCTGCACTGCTTTGCCTTCCCCACAGCCAAGCCTGAGGGCAATTGTGTTGTGAATTTTTGCCCCTGTGAGAGGTGTAGATTAAGTAGATTAACCTCTTTGAGGTACATGTTGCAAATATCCTTTCAATTTTTTTTGTGTATTGACTTAGCTTGTGGTGCTTTTTGCCCATGCAAGAGGTTTTTTCTTAGCACTTACACATTAATTTATCGGTCTGTTCTTTTACAGAATCAGAATTTGGGGGTGGGGGCAGAGGGAGAATCTTAAGCAGGCTCCCCGCCCAGTGTGGGGCTCGATCTCCCCACCCTGAGATCACAACCTGAGCAGAAACCAAGAGTCCAACACTTAACCGACTGAGCCACCCAGGCGCTCCTGAAATCTGAATGTTTGAAGCATATTTATGAAAGCCTTCTCCACACACAGGTTACAGTGGAATTACCCAGATTTTCTTCTAGTTCTTAAATGGTTTCAGTGTCTACATACATTTCTATCTCTGGTCAGTGTGTAGTTTATTCTTGTGTTTATTCTCGTGTTCAGCCCCTCACTGGGGTTGAACCAGCGGCTGCCCACCACCCATCCTGAGTGGGAAGAAATCCTGTTTCCCAGCCAACCACTGAAAACACACTCTTCATTGTGCCCCCTCCCTTGCTCCCACGTCTGCAGTGACTCCCTACTGTCTTCAGAGACATGCTATTTGGGCCTCACTGTGAGCTGACCTAGAGCCCCTAGGATCCTGCTGAATCGGGCCACACAGAGTCACAGACACTTAAAACACTCTTGCCTTCCAAGCTGGTGCAACCACTCTGGAAAACTGTATGGAGGTTCCTCATAAAGTTGAAAATAGAGCTACCATATGATCCAGCAATTGCACTACTGGGTATTTACCCCAAAGATACAAAAGTAGGGATCCGAAAGGGTACGTGCACCCCGATGTTTATAGCAGCAGTGTCCACAATAGCCAAACTGTGGAAAGAGCCAAGATGTCCATCAACAGATGAATGGATAAAGAAGATGTGGTGTATATGTACAATGGAATATTATGCAGCCATCAAAAGGAATGAGATCTTGCCATTTGCAACGACGTGGATGGAACTGGAGGGTATTATGTTGAGTGAAATAAGTCAAAAAGAGAAAGACATGTATCATATGATCTCACTGATGTGAGGAATTCTTAATCGCAGGAATCAAACTGAGGGTTGTTGGAGTGGGGGGTGGGGTGGGAGGGATGGGGGGACTGGGTGATAGACACTGGGGAGGGTATGTGCTCTGGTAAGCGCTGTGAATTGTGCAAGACTGTTGAATCTCAGATCTGTACCTCTGAAACAAATAATGCAATCTATGTTAAGAAAAAAAAAAGAAGAAGAAGAAGAAGAAGGAGGAGGAGGAGGAGGAGGAGGTAGCGGGAGGGGAAGAATGAAGCAGGGGGAAATCAGAGGGGTAGACGAACCATGAGAGACGATGGACTCTGAAAAACAAACTGAGGGTTCTAGAGGGGAGGGGGGTGGGAGGATGGGTTAGCCTGGTGGTGGGTATTGAGGAGGGCCCATTCTGCATGGAGCACTGGGTATTATGCACAAACAATGAATCATGGAACACTTCATCTAGAACTAATGATGTAATGTATGGGGATTAACATAAGAATAAAAAAAACAAAACAAAAAAACACTCTTGCCTTCCATCCACTATCCTTGTCTTCCAGAATTCTATCTGCCTGTCTCCATGGTCTTCAGAGATCAATTTACTCCTTGTCTGCCTCCTTCGTGCTTCAATAGCCCAGATTTAACTCCTTTCCTCCTCTCAATCCTCCTAGAATAAGTTTCTATGAACAAAGTTTAATGTGGTCCTTAAATCCTATATGAATTTTCTTTCTCAGGCCACAGGCTGAGCGACATTCTCTTGGGTCCCCCCTCTTGCTGATGTCCCAGTAAAGTCTTGGCTTCCTGAGTCCATCTTCAAGGCTGGTCACCGCAGGATTCTAACCACCAGTCAGTGCTCAGTTCACGACTGGGGTGTGAGGGGTGTCTGGGTGGGAAGAAGCTTCCAAGAGATGGATGCAGCCAGGGAGGGAAGGACTGGGGGGCAGGTAGGACTAGCCAGTGAGGCCTCCAGGCGAGGCGAAATGTCAGGAATTCAAGGATTCAGCCCCCGGGAGAGTGAGGAACGAGGAGGAAGAACGTAAGGACAAGGAGGGAGACTGAGGAAGCATTGCCTCGCACTTGCCCTTCCCTGGGAATCCATCTGTTGGTTTGCAACCCTCCCCGGAGCTTCCGAGATGAAATCTGAATTTAGCACCTGTACTCAGAGGTCAGGGAGAGACTGAAGGAAGAGGCACGCCAGTCCAGGTTGGTAGGTGGCAGTTTTAATAATAACAACGGGAACTTATATACGAGGCTCGTCTTGGGCAGCAGAAAGATGAAGGATCTCTGCACCCACCCTCCAAATCTTAAAAATTTCTAAAGAGGCGCTAACTGGGCTCATGTATGCTGTGCAGATGTTTTCCACACTGCATCACCATCTTTTTCTTTTTTTTTTTAAGATTATTTATTTATTTATTTATTCGTGAGAGAGAGAGAGAGAGAGGCAGAGGGAGAAGCAGGCTCCCCGCCGAGCAGGGAGCCCGATGCGGGACTCGATCCCAGGACCCTGGGATCACGACCTGAGCCGAAGGCAGATGCTTAACCATCTGAGCCACCCAGGCGCCCCCGCATCACCCTCTTGAGGCTCTGTCCTTGCAGCAGCCCCAAGGAAGGGGAAAGGCAACCACTTTCCTGGGACAGGGGAGGGGCTAAGGCGCCTCTGGATGCCCTGGTCCAGCTCACGGGTCAGTCAGCCCTCACATCTTTTTGGTCACCTTCCCCAACACCGTCCCTCCTCCACTTCTGAAATTCCACCTCTCCTTCAACCTCAGCTCACACACCATCTTCCCCAGGAGGCCACCCCCTAATTTGCATGATTGGCGCTCTGTCGCCCTACCCTGACCCAGTGTAACACGTCGCTCTTCTCCCTGCTGCCGGGCAGCTTGCCTAACTTTGTTAGGACGGTGTCTTTTTAAACTTTGGATTGCCGTGCCGCTCATACACTTCGAAAGTCGTTCTGTGCACTCTGCAGAATTTTCTAAGTCTGTGGGCGAGCCTCAGAGCCTGAGGACTCCTCTGATAGGCTGGGGGACCAGGCAGAGAAGCCCCAGCCCAAACACATCATCCTAGGATTTTGAGGGTTCTTTATACATTCGGATACCAGCCCTTAGCTGGATATATGGTTGGCAAATATTTTCTCCCTGTCTACATTTTGTCAGTTCCTTCTCTCTTAAGGGTCTCTCATAGAGCATAAAGTTTCATTTGCTGAATTCTAGCTTATCCAATTCTTTCTATGGACCATGGTCTTTTTTTTTTTTTTTAAGATTTTATTTATTTATTTGAGACAGAGAGAATGAGAGACAGAGAGCATGAGAGGGAGGAGGGTCAGAGGGAGAAGCAGACTTCCTGCCGAGCAGGGAGCCCGATGCGGGACTCGATCCAGGGACTCCAGGATCATGACCTGAGCCGAAGGCAGTCGCTTAACCAACAGAGCCACCCAGGCGCCCTGGACCATGGTCTTGATGCCAATCTAAAATCTCTGGCCTGGAATCCTAAACTCTTCTTCTAGAATTTTCTCCCCTAGACAGTGTGTTCTAGTTTTGTGGTTTACATGGAAGCATGTGATCCATTTTGGGTTCATGTTTGTATGAGGTGCGAGGTGTGGGTGTTTAGGTCAAGAGGTTTTTGTTTGCTGGCTGTGGATGTCCAATATCAGTTGGGCTTGGGCATATTTTTGGAGTCTCTGTTCTGTTCTGTTGATCAACACAGATCAGTCTCTCCACCTGCCAACATCACAGAGTCTCTATCAGCTCTGTAATAAGTGTTACATTAGGGGCAATTTTATTCTTGGTTTTCCAAATTTCTGTGGTCCTTCTAGTTTCTTTGCCCATTTGTATACATTTTTTAAAGATAAATGTCTACTTTTTTTAACACCAAAGAAAGTTCTACAACTTGCTTTCTTTTTTTTCCATTTAACTGTTCATCATGAATATTTACCTCATTTAAAAAAACCCACAAATTTATAGTACTGATTGTATAGATATACTGGGATTTATTTACCCTAGCCCCTCTTAATGAACAGCTATTGTTTTCCTCATTTTTTGGTTTTCATGGGAAGTAATGCAGAACTCAAAATTCTTATCATCACACATGTTTTTGCACAAATGTGTCCATACTATTTTTAGAACCCACACTCTTGAAGAAGGGGCTACATGGAGGTTAAGGCTGGACTTCTAAGAAGGGGTCACCCCCTGGCTGTGTCACTACTTCTAGGGCTAACCAGGCAGAGGACTACTCTGAACTAGGACTCAGACCTCTGGAAGAAGGTCCTGATGAAAGGTAGAACAATGAACTTTCTAGAAGAAAAGGGGAGTCTGTCTTCTCTGTGCTGTGGCATTTATGAATTTGGTATAAAAAGTGCTTTCTTAAATGGGACCCCAAAAACGAGGTAACCATAAAATAAAAGATTGTTAGGGGTGCCTGGCTGGCTCAGTCGGTAGAGCATCTGACTCTTGATCTTGGGGTTGTGAGTTCAAGCCCCATATTGGGTGTAGAGATTACTTAAAAGAATCTTTAAAAAAAATAAAGAATATAAAAAGAAGACTGTTAAATTGGACTTCGTCAAGATTAAGAACTCTGAGTAAAAAACAGCCACAGACTGAAAAGACATATTCACAATACATTAATCCAGTAGAAGATTCATACCCGAGATGTCTAAAGAGCTGATACAAATCAATTTTTAAAAAAAAAAATAGCCCTACTTATGATCTCACTGATATGAGGAATTCTTAATTGCAGGAAACAAACTGAGGGTTGCTGGAGTGGGGGGTGGGGTGGGAGGGATGGGGTGACTGGGTGATAGACACTGGGGAGGGTAGGTGCTCTGGCAAGCGCTGTGAATTGTGCAAGACTGTTGAATCTCAGATCTGTACCTCTGAAACAAATAATGCAATATATGTTAAGAAAAAAAAGAAGAAGAAGAAGAAGAAGAAGGTAGCAGGAGGGGAAGAATGAAGCGGGGGAAATCGGAGGGGCAGACGAACCATGAGAGACGATGGACTCTGAAAAACAAACTGAGGGTTCTAGAGGGGAGGGGGGTGGGAGGATGGGTTAGCCTGGTGGTGGGTATTGAGGAGGGCCCATTCTGCATGGAGCACTGGGTGTTATGCACAAACAATGAATCATGGAACACTTCATCTAAAACTAATGATGTAATGTATCGGGATTAACATAAGAATAAAATAAAATAAAATAAAATAATAAATAAATAAATAGCCCTACTAAAAACAATGAAAAGTTTGAATAGGCCTTTCAAAAAAGATTTCCAAATGGCTGAGAAACCTTGGAAAGCCAGTTTGATATCATTACTGTTCAAGAAATACCAATGAGCACGACTATGTCATGCACAGCACACCCATCTGAATGGCTAAAATTAAAAAGACTCAAAAATTTACAAGACTGGTGAGACAAGTGTTGCCTGTGGGAGAGTAAATGACTTCAGCAACTTTGGAAGATGGTTTGGCAGCTTCAATAAGTCTAAACACACACGGCCCACGTCCTCGGACACAGCCCAGCAGAGATTCTCGCTTATGTCCGCTCAAAGATGTGCAAGTCGTTAAAGGCTAGAAAAGGCCGACACAAAGCGAGTTTACATCAGTAATCGAGCACATATGTATTGTTTGATATATTCAAACAACAGTCGTGCAGAGAGCAACGAGGAAATGAGCTACTGCTACGATGGATTTCACAGATAGGACCCTGAGTGAACAAACTGGAAATAAAAAAGTGCCTAATGTGTGTTTACATCACTGTTGTAGCTTTGATTCCTCCCGTTTGTTTCCTAACTTTGCATTCATTGACATTCCAGCTCAGTAGCGAGTAACATTCGTGGAAACAGACAGTATTGCCCCTTAGCTAATTTTAAAGGAAACACTTCTGCTTTGTAATTTCTCTGTTTAAAGAGAAACACAGGGGCACCTAGGTGGCTCAGTCGGTTAAGCATCTGCCTTGGGCTCAGGTCATGATCTCAGGGTCCTGGGATCGAGCCCCGCTTTGGGCTCCCTGCTCGGCGGGGAGTCTGCTTCTCCCTCTCCCTCCACCCCTCCCCACTGCTCATGTGCACACTCTCGATCTCTCTCTTTCTCAAATAAATAAAATTTAAAAAAAATAAAGAGAAATACAAATGACCTTTTTCATATGAGTCAGTCTATTCCTACTTATTTTGGAGTCATAAGATTTTAAGGATGTGTTTATACCTATCTCACATTACATTTGAGATGACAGCTTTATTTTTGCACATTAAATGCTAATAAATAGATGTCTGTAGTTGGATGAGGAAGCCATGTTCCTGGTGGCAATTGTCAGTTGTGGTCACTAGTTTAGACACGCTTTGATCACTTCCCTTCCAAACATCGTTCTCTCTGAACACCACATGTATTTTTGTGAATGCAGAATTTAGTAAATCATGCAATATAAAGGAAAAAAATAAGCTTAAAATTGGTAACCTCAGTAAGATATTCATTCTGTTTTCTTATTTATACTATTCAATCTGACTCTATTGGATCTTTCAGAACATTAACTTTGAGTGGATTTTTGTTATTTTTCCACCTTGGGTTTTTTTTGTGTGTTTTTTTTTTTTTTTAAGATTTTATTTATTTATTTGAGATAGAGCAAGAGAGAGCATGAGCAGAAGCGGGGGTGGGGTGAGGGGAGGTGGGCAGAGGCAGAGGGAGAAGCAGGCTCTGGCTGAGCAGGGAGCCCCAAAGGGGGGGCTCAATCCCAGGATCCTGGGATCATGATCTGAGCCACCGAGGAGCCCCTCCACCGTAGTTTGAATACATTAGTCATGTCCTCTGATATCTCATTGCTGAGAAATATCAGAAAGTCTGAGTGCTGGTAAAATCAAAAGGCTTGGTGTGCTCATTAAAGATGTGTGAACCTGCTACAGGTCTTGGAGTTAGTTAATTAAGCAAATGCTGAAGAAGCAAAGAGGCAAGAAAGCCTGGAGTTTCTTTCCTGCCCCAGACCAAGCAACACAGTCTAGTGACTGATGTTTTGCTGCCCTCTGCTGGTTCCAGTTGGAAGCCCTTGTTTAGATACATTCCAAGAAAACGGCTGTAGAGTAGAATTTTTATCAAAGTTTCCCTACACACAAAACCGGCAAAAATGAAATAAATAAAAATATGAAACACTTGATGTATATGCACTTAGTCAAATATTCCAAAGCGGAAAGTATTCTGATCCCATAGTAAATTTCAGATCTACGCTGTTTGGGCTCTTTATGCCATTCGAACCCGATCAAAACTCTGCAACATTTCACCCAGAACGTGCGATTCTCAGGTAATAACGGAGTTCGATAGTGACTCCTCTTGTGGGAGCGGCTTCCCCAGGCCACTTGCTGAACAGACTGCCTCAGTCTGAACCCTACTAGAGCAACTTTTCCAAAGGCAGAAAACATGCAACGTGGGACACATCCAAACACAAGTCAGGCTTACCAAGTCTTAATATTCCAAATGCTTGTTACGTGATCTTGTCCATGTAGGCACCGGGATTTTCATCCCTGGAACCAGAGAATTTCCAGCTGGTTCAGGCAAAAACACACGCACAGAGGGCACATGCACAAGAACACACAACAGAAACACACACAGGATGACACAGAAGCTGCTGGACCAGGGAGCCCGCACCCTCCCAGAACTCACTCCTAGCTCAAATACATAACTTGTTTCCAGCTGAACAACCAAAGTGGCATTGACTCTGAGTTCCTCTCTCTCTCTCTCTCGTGTGTGTGGCAGGATGTTCTCCTACCCTGGCTATTTCCCCGTGGGGTGGGGGTGTCTGTACGCAGATGTGCTAGTCATGGAGCTCGGGACCCACAGCTCACCCTCATTTTCCAGGCGCCACCAAAGCAGTGAGTGGATACAGAGCTGCTGAGAGACGCCCAGGCCCACGACCCAAGCCCTGATTTGTTGTTTAAAAGCACATTCCTACTTCTGCTCTATAAGAGTACGCCCAGGTCCTTTCCGGTCCGTCTCCCCAAAGCCCATGAGTACAGATGTAGGCGTTATCCCCCTTGAGCCATCTCAGCCAAGAGCCAATCAACAGCTTCTAGAAGTTGATGAGGGGACCGGGAGGGGAGTGACTACTACTGACAAGTTCGCTTTATGGAACTCAAGGGTAAAGTTTAACAAGCAGAAATCAAAATGTCGCTTAAGTCAGCAGTCCTGCCAGTTAAGTTTTTTCAATAATTATGCATTTTGATGAAAATACAGTCAATACAAGCCTTACTTCGTAATCCACACACGTTTCTTCCTCCTACGAGGCTTGACGCATATACTCTACTGTTGCTGTCGTCACCCACTCGGCTCCCGCATAGACACGCCCCACTCCAGATAATACTGCCAGACAGGATTTCAAAAGTCCCTCCTGGTTTATTTTATCCGTATCCACACCCACCGGAAGGGCCGCTCTTCCAGCTCAGGGAAAGGGGCCTCGGGGTTCTTTGCCCTTGGGGGCTAGGGTCCGGCCTGAGGCACTGGGCCCACCAGCCCACCCTGCTTTCCTGGTCCATTCCAAGAGGGATTTCTGCTGAAACGTGATCAGCAGTTGCCGGAGCAACTGCAGGTGAATTGGGGGCAGGTCATGAGTTAGAGGGGTCCTCTGGGCTGTCGACTCTGGCTCTAAAGAGGAGACAAGTCAATAGTAGGAGGGGCTGAAACAGATCCAGGATCCTGAAGAGTGCTGGAGAAAGTCAGAAGGTGCTTTAATGCATTCTGCACCCTTCTGGCTGCCTGCTTGTCTGTCCTGTGCCTCTGTCTGTCTGCCTCTATGTCTACCTTGCTCTCTATTTATCTACCTTTCTATCTTTATGTCTATCTGTCCATCTACCTGTCACTCAGTTTGTTTCTGTTTGTCTCTCTGTCTGCCTGCCTTTCTGTCTTTCTGATCATTTCTCTGCCTATCTTTCTGTTTAGCTGGTTGTCTCTGTTTGCCAATCTTTCTGTCAACTTGTCCATTTGTCCATCTTTCTGCCTGTCTGCCTATACAATATCCATTTGTCTGTCTTTCCATTGATCTATCTATATTATATATTTACCTGTCTCTCTACCAGCCTTTCCGTCTGTCTGTCTCTGTGTTTTTATGTGTCTACATCCAAGTCTATTTGTCTATCTATCCTTCTACCTGTCTTTGTGTCTATCTGTATAACTACTTACCTTTATAGATATTTGTATATCTGTTTGCATGTCTGCCTTTGTGTCTGTCTGCCTTCCTATCTCTTCATCAGTATATTCATCTATCTGTCTCTCTGTGTGTCTGTCTGCTCATCTATCTGTCTGTATGCCTGCCTACTTGTTTCTGTATATGTGTCTGTCCATTTTCTGTCAGTCTATTTCTCTCTCTTTAGGTCTCTCTCTCTGTCTACCTACCCACCTGTCTGTAGATGTGTCTTTCTGTCTGTCTCACTCTCTGTCTATCCACTTATCTTTCTATATGGATTTGTCTGTATGTCAATCTTTCAATTTGCCTCTTTTTGTATATTTGTCTGTCTACATGTTGTCTATCTGTCGCTCTCTCAGCCTATGTCTTCACCTGTCCATTTGTCAATCTATAATCTATCTGCCTATCTTTCTGTTTGACTGTCTCTGTCCATCTGCCCACCCATCCATCCATCCATCCATCCGCCTATCTGATTTTCACCCGCTGTCTCTCTGTGTTTCCATCTACATTTCTGACTACATCTCTATCTGCCCACCTACCAATCTTTCTGTCAGTCTGTGTATCTGACCGTCTTCCCATAAATCTATCTACTGCAGCCTACTTACCTAGGTGTATGACTCCCAGTCTGTCTTTCAGTCTGTACATCTGTCTCTTTTTCTGTATGTCTACTTGTCTTTCTGTCAGTCTGCCTTTCCACCCATATATCTATATGTCTGGCTATCTTCCTCTGCCTCAGTCGATAGATAGATGATAGTTAGATGATGGATAGACCGACATCTATCTCTTTGAATGGCTGTGCATCTGTCTATTTTCTCTGTCTGATTCTATGTACATGTGCATGTTTGTATGTCTACCTATCTATTTTGTGTGTCTGTCTCTATAGGTGTCCATCTACAGGTATCTCTCTACTCATGTTCCTGTCCATGTATTGTCCATCTGTCCGTTAACTCATCTATCTTTCTGGTTATATCTCTTCATCCACCTACCAGGCTATGTCTTTTGGTCCATCTGTCACTTTATCTATCTTATTTCTTCTGTATCTGTCTGTTTTCCTATCTGTCTCTCTGTCTATATTTTTCTCTCTGTTTATCTCTGTGTATACATATGTATAAAATCTGTTCATCTTTTTTTTAAGATTTTATTTATTTATTTGACAGAGAGACACAGCGAGAGAGGGAACACAAGCAGGGGGAGAGGGAGAGGGAGAAGCAGACTCCCCACTGAGCAGGGAGCCCGACGCAGGGCTCGATCCCAGGACCCTGGGACCATGACCTGAGCCGAAGGCAGACGCTTAACCGACTGAGCCACCCAGGCGCCCCCAAATCTGTTTGTCTTTTTGTCTCTATCTGAACATCTCTCTGTCTGTCTTATGTTCATATGTGTATCTCTCTGGGTGTTTTTCTGTTTATCACCGTAATGCTGTGTTTGTGAGGAGGTGTGCTCTGTGACGTGTTTGCTTGAGACCCCGTGTTTGCTGGAGTCGCTGTGGGTGTGAGACAGGGAGAGACCGCGCTGAGTCGCTGGTGTGCGTGCGGCGAACTGCGCTCACTGACACACGTGTGGTACTGTGTTCAGAGACACACGCGAGAGACTCTGTTTAGCAGAGCGAGCGTGAGATGCTGTGTGCGAGCACCTCATCTGGACGCATGGCCTGGGGGTGACGGCACCTTAAAAAAGCCTTCCTTTTGAAACCTCCAGCCTGTGGAGGTCTCTGAGCTCTTTGATCCAATGGCCACCTCTCTATAGATGGACCACCAAGGCTGGACTGAACCCTGAGCTGAAGTGATAGGAATCTCCTCTCCCTTTGTGCTCACGTCCAGTCCCTTGAGGGGGGGATGGTGTGGCAGGAAGAGGGGTGAGGCTGAGGACACCCTACCCCTGCCTTCACAACCTCTGTGTGGGATCCAGCTGGTCTGCCCAAAACCACCCCATTTTACTCCTATGTGCCCCATGTAATTATTAGTAATCATGCCTCCTTCCATTTGTAAAAGGGTCTGGATTTGGGCAATAAATTATGGGTCACCCTTGACTTTTAGTCACTTTCAAAGTGTCCTGGGGGACTCTAGGCTGGAGTGGAGTCCCTGCTCCTTGGCCTCTCTTCCCGGAAGCCCAGACGTCCTGGAGGGTCCTGGCCCTGGCCGAGGTAACTGGAGCCCATTTTGCTCCTGAAGCATCACCTTTGGGGCCAGGGGAGGAAGCCCCGGCAGCACCACCTCTCCTGACTTTGGGGTGCCACAAAGATGGCGTCATCCTGGAGCCTTACTATGCAGCAGAAGCCCCGATCCTTCTCAGTGTCTCCCTCCTTCCCACCACGTCCTGCGGCATCATCCATGTCTCTGCCATCTCGTGATCACTCAATCCCGTCCACACGCCAGCGAGTCCCCAGTCTCGACCTTCTGACCCGATCTCTTCTCCGAAATCCGACACATTGATGTCTCTGTGTGCAAGTTTTGTTGGCAACTGCTTTTTCTTCGCCTTTATTTTTTTTAATAAGGTATAATTAACCTACATTGATCTTTCGTTGTGTGGAGTCCTGCAAGTCTTCACAAAGTGCACATATCCATGGGCGTCATTACATTCAGGATATATAGCATTTTGGTCACCCCTCAAAACCATCTCCCGTCCCTTCAGAGCCCTGCGTCCCTGACATGCTCCCCCTCCTCCAAGGCCCTGGCAACCACTGGTGTGTTCTCCATCCCTGTAGTTCGGGCTTTTCTAGAATGCCAGATAAATAGGATCCTTCTGAGTCTGGCTTCTGTCACTCAGCAGCATGCCTTTGGGATGCATCATATCACACCATGGATGAACAGCTGTTCCTTCTCGTTGCTCAGGAGGGTTCCATCCTGGGGACGGGCCATGGCGTGGTCACTCACACACAGGTGAGCGACACTTGGGTGTCTTCCCGGTTTGGGCAATTACGAATAAAGCTGTTATAAACATCCACTTAGAGGTTTTCGTGTGAAATGAGTTTTCATTTCTCTCGAGCAGCGTGTACCAGGGGAATGGCTGGATCTTATACTAAGTGTATGTTTAACGTTATAAGAAACTGCCAAACTGCCTCCCAAAGTCGCCGTGCCATTTGCTGGTATCTCACCATGTCCAGAGATGCCATCCCTCTGGCCCAAGCCTCCTGCCCTTGCTCCTCCCCATCCACCTGGCGGCTCACACCAAAACCCACAGGGTCAGCCGGGTGCCTCAGTGTCCCCATGGGCCCCTCAGCCCAACCGCCATGGAGCCTCCTCAGCCTGGCCCAAGTCCCCTTCTCTCTGTTTTGCCACCACCCTGGCCTCTCTGTGCCACTTCCTCCATGGCAGCTCGAGACTCTTCTTAAGAAGATACCCATTTCGGGGCACCTGGGTGGCTCAGTCGTTAAGCGTCTGCCTTCGGCTCAGGTCATGGTCCCGGGGTCCTGGGATCGAGCCCCGCGTCGGCTCCCTGCTCGGTGGGAAGCCTGCTTCTCCCTCTCCCGCTCCCCCTGTTTGTGTTCCTTCTCTCACTGTGTCTCTGTCAAATAAATAAATAAAATCTTAAAAAAAAAAAAAAAGAAGATACCCATTTCACAGGCCCTTCTTGCTCCCAGCACACCTGGACCCTGTCAGCAGACCCCACCCCAGGCCATCCCTCCTCCTGTTCAAACTCGGCCCCTGGCTCTAACTGCTCCTCCAGCCCATGCCCCCCCCACCCCGTGGGTGCTCATCCCCAGATAATGGCGATGAGAGACAGCGCCCAGACTTACGGGGCCCCTCTGTGTGCTGTTGGTTCTTGCTCATTTCATCCTCACACTACTTTGTGATTATCAGCCCCATCTTACAGAGGAGAAAACTGAGGCAAAAGAAACTAGCTCCCTGGGCTGGGCGCACAGAATGAGGGAGGGGTAAAGCCAGGTTCACGCCCCCAGGAGTTGGACTTTAGAGCCCGTTCACACTCTGGGCGATTTCAGGGCCGGTGTGAAGGTCACCTCTCCAAGGGACTGCACTTTGTCTCTGCCACCCACTTGGTTTGCAACCTCCTTTTGGCATTTATCACTTCCTAGGCCAAGCACGGAAGGAGCCCCATCCTCTGAGTGAACAAAAGCCACACTTCAGTATCCTTTCCTCTGAATGGGTCCTGGGGAGAGGTCACAGCCAGCTGAACTTTCCCAGAGCTCTATGGGGCCTCCTGGCTAGGCGGACAGAGGGACAGAGGTAGAAGGTTCAAGAAATGAGCCCAGCCCAGGCCACCTTCTATGATTGGGCTGGGGCCTCATGGTCATTTGGGGTACTTGTCTCAGAACTGGGACCCAGGGGCCTCTCCCTGGCAGGAGCTGGGCTCACTCACCACACCCCCCAACCCCAAACAAGGCTGTTCAGCAGAGTTCACTAATGCATCTTTCATCCCTTGCCCGTCTGGCCCCAGCAGCTGGGGACAGGGCAAGTGGAGCCTGGCTCTGAAGGGCCGGGGTGGGGATGCGGGCACGTGTTTGTGCTGAGCCATTCCTGGGAGGGCCAGAGCCCATGGCAAGCAGCCTGCCTGTGTCTCTGAACAGTGAGGGTCTTGAGTGTCATGTGTCCCTTCCTCACACCCGCCTCAACACGGGGCTCACCAGGGCGGGCCCCTCCCAACTCACCCCTGTGGCCACCAGCCCAGTGTCGTCCACCCGCGGCCCGCACAGCCCACCCATCCACCAGCCTCCTGGCCTCTGTCTGCCTGTCCCTTGCAGGCTCTGCCCCCAGGGGCACAGCTGCCAGCCGTGGCCAGCGACAAGGGCAGGACAGTGTGACCTTGGGCAAGTCAGTCACCTCCAAACTTCAGCCGCGAATCTGTCTGCTGAGCAGGACACATGGACACGGGACTTCCCCTTGTCAGACCCTTCCTCCCGATCCAGGAACTGCCTGTCCTCCGAGCCCCAATCCAGCCACCTGCTCCAACAGGGAAGTCAGTCCCTGGCCCACCTGCCCCCGTAGGCACCCAGTGTCCCGAGGTCTAGCACCGAAGATTAGTGCCTATCCTAGAATTTCATATGGACGGACTTGAACAACATGCGTCCTTTTGTGTCTGGATCCTTTCATCTGACATTGTAGCAGTGAGGATTGTCCGCGTTGTTCCAGGCGTCAGGAGTCTGTTCTTGTTCGTGGCGTGTCATATACTACCTGTGCAACTGGACTGCTCCAGACACTGGCAGGGGCTGCCGTCTCGCAGTTCCAGCTCGACCTCTGTGCCAAGCCTCAGCAGGGAGCAAGAATGGCCCCAGGCCTTAGCAATGATCTCAGCACTGATCCAGGAAGGAAAAGAAAGATCTCTGGCATCTGCGCCGGCCCAGCTCTCAGGGCCATGAGAAAGCATCACTGCCTGAAGTCAGATTGCAGACGGGGCCCAGGGAGGGGCTGCAGCGGGCAGCGTCAGGGACGAGGGAACCCGGCGCCTCGTCACCGATTTGCTCCTTTGTGTCCAGCCAAACTCTCCGCCTGCCGGAGCCTCCTCCCCGCAGTGCCTCAGGGGACCTGTGGGGGCCAGGGAGCCCAGGTCCCCCAGGCCCAGAGCCGGGGCACTCTCATGCCTTGCCCAGGTGAAGAAGAGCAAGAGGGGCCCGGGGGCCAGAGAGGACACAACAAGTCATCCAAGAAGCGACAATGGTGGCCTGGAGCCGGCAGCAGCGGTGGCACAGAGATCATAGTCGGGCTAAACCAACTGTGGAGATCAGACAGGTCAGCATGTGACGCTAGAGCGGGGCGTGAGGAGAGAAAAGGGGCATCAAAAATCTGGCTTGAGCCGCAGGGCAGGCTGCTGGCCCACTCCTCTGCCCCTTGAACCTCAGTTCCCCATCTGTACAACATTTCCGGGATGCTGTCTCAGCGTCCTTTTGAGTTCCTCATCCCTGCCTTCTCCCCTGTGTGTCCGATGTGCGGGGTAATGAACGTCTGTTTGCGTTGCTCTTCTTCCTCGTCTTTTGTCCATCTCATCTGCAGGGCACCAGGTAGAGAACCTAAGAGGACAGAAGGAAGACTTTTCCTCTCCTACATCGCCGACGGGTATCTCTGTAGGGATTGCCAGGCCCCCTAATCTCCCACCCGCAAGGCGGATGAGAGCCTAGGTTAGGGGGTTCACTCCCCAACGTCTGGGGCTCCATCCACCTGCCGCCACAGGCTATCTCCCCGGATAAGGAACAGCAGTTCTCAAAGCGGAGCCCCCCCAACAGCATAGCCTTATCTGGGAACTTGTTAGAGACGTTTCCGGCCTGTCCCAGGCCTGCGGAGTCAGAAAAGGAGGCTTCTCCACCTGCAGCTCGCAGCCCACGGCCTGCCTGCATACGGCCCTCTGGCTGGGAGTACTTACTGCATTTCTCAACGGTGGTGGACGCATCAAAAGGAGAGTAATATTTCATGTCATGTGAAAATCATATGAAACTCAAATGTCAGTGTCCATAAACGAGGTTTTACGGGAACCCAGTCCCTAATAGCTAATGGATTTTACTGGAGGCCATTAGTGTATATACGGTCTACGGCGGCTTTAGCCCCACAGCAGCAGGGCCAGCAGCTTCCACAGCGACCTCGGGGCCTGCAGATTTCCGAAATACCTACTATCACATCCTTCGCAGACAGAGTCTGCCTGCCCTGCCTCCCTGCAGCAAGCCGTCCCCGAACGGAACCTGCAGGGCCCTGAGCTGGGGCCCCTACACCCTCAAGGGCCCGTGGATAACATTAAGGGCACGTGCACTTGCATGTGAAGACTTTACATCTCCACGTTGCTTGCCTTCAAAGAGAAATTTAGCTTTCTCTTCCTTTTAGGATGGAGGCAACCAACGGCGGCCGTTGTACCAGCCGCCGAACAGGGGGCATTGCCCTGCCCTCGGTGCTGCTGGGAGCCCCTGGTGGTGCTCATCCCCGGGGAGACGGCAGCTGGACGGGGTGAAGGGGGGGTCTCGGTGAGCGGCGGTCGGTGAGGAAACACCCAAATGTATTTGCTCATATGGTGATAACTGCAAGTCAGTGAAACGGGTTTCCTATGTAGCCCTATGTGTTTAATGTTGCACGTTTCAAAACTTTACTGGATAAAATGTTATTTAAAGCACAGAAGACTGTCAAAGCCTGTGTGCAGCGGGTCCCTACACCCCAGGGCTGGAGATTGGCTCGCACAGGGATAAGGCTGGTAACAGTTCTACTGACCTCTGACTGCTGTGGTCCTTCCACAGCTGTGGGAGAGCCAGAGGTTGACTGAGCACCTCCTCAACTGACTGAGCGCCTACTGGGTCCGGGTCTCGGACCGTGAACCTGGCAGAACAACAGTGCCCGCTCTCCAGAGGCTCACATTCCAGGAGGGAGATGCAGGGAGGCTGCGGCGTGGGCCCGAGAGACTGAGTGCTAGGAACAGGGGCCGGGCCCCCCATGGTCTTCCCTGGCCTCCCCATCCCCCGCCCCCACCCAGCTGCTTCCTTTTCCTTCTTCTTGTGCTCTCCCACCTCAGGGTCTTTGCTTGTGCCCGCCCCTCTCCCTGGGGACTCCTCACGTGATTGGCAAAGGCACACTCATCCCTTAGATCTCAGAGGAAATGTCACTTCCTTGGGGGACCCACCTTGGTCCCTCTAACCAGGCCTCCCCTTGCTTTTCCTCTCATGGCACTCTGCGTGTGTCCCATTGCCACTCAGGGATTGCTCCATATTACCATTGCTTGGTGCAGTAGGCTCTGTCCAAGCTGGGTCAGTGGGAAGACGTGAGGGTTCTACGCTGATGAGACCCGCAGACCTCTCTCTGGGTGGGAGGCCCACAGGACCTGTACTCCTTCCACCCAGCCATCCGTGAGGCAATTACATATGAAGCACATACTGCGCCCTGCACTGGAGACCCAGCAGCAAGTGAAAGAGATGACAATCCCTGCCTTCATGGATCTCTCTTACCCTGGGCCAGGGAAGGCTTAGGCTGGAAGGATGAGGAGGTAGATCTGAAGGGGAAGTGCTCTGGGCAGAGGAATAGCATATGCAAAGGTCCTGGGGTGAAGAGAGAAATGCAGGGTTCTCAAGGCACCAAAAGGAGGCAGGGTGCCTAGAGGAGAGGGGCAGGGGGAAAGGGAGAAGAGGATGAGCTGGGTGAGGTCAGGGCAAGATGGGACAGGACTTCACAGGCTGGAGAAGCAGTTAGGATTGTATTTTCAGTGCAGCAGGAAAGCTGGGAGAGCTGCAGGCAGTGGGGTTACAAGGTCTCATTCTGGCTTTAAGACCACTCTGGTGCTGGGTGGACGGTGGGCTTAGTGGGATGGTGTATATCCTTCGAAGCCCCCGCTATCCCCAGGTTGCAAACAGACAGCTCTGATCTCTGCCCCTCCACACTGAGGGGAAACCCATGTGTGATTCCCTCCTGAGTCACTGGGGCCTTCCCCTGCCGGAGGTGGACTTTTGGAAGGATAAACGGAGTCCAGGGCAGGATCCCAGCTCCGGTAACTAAGCTCCCTGGAAAGTCCCTTAGTGTCCCTGGACTGATTTCCTCTAAAACGGGTACACTTGGCACGTCAGGGACCTCAAACGTCAAGTCAGGGAGTGCTCAGCCAACCCCACCCCTTTTCTACCTTTGTTAAAGCAGATTCCGAGTTGGACTCATCTCATCCTCGGGGAGGCAGGAAAGCCCAAGGGAAGCTACGGGCTCACCACACACACCCTGGTGTTGTGGCACGAGGAGCTGCCTGCTCCCTCCACGCGCCGGCGCCACCTCAAGGGCCCGTGCCCAGTACGTGCAAGGCAGCTGCCAAGTCAACGTTCTTGCTCCCTCTCGTTCTTTCCACAAGCGTGCGAGCTAGCATTTATTATGAACACCCCCCCTTTTTTTTTGACAGGGAGACTGAGGCCACAGGGGAAAAGGAATTCAATACAGGTCACCAAGCAAGAGAGTGGCCTGGGGTCTGACTGAGGGTCACAGGCGGGACAGGGAGTACCTTCCTGAGGTCTCAAGACTGCTGAGCTCCAGCGCCACCAAGTTGGAGTCATAGATATTTGTCAGACGCTGACTGGGGCCCCATACCCGTCTGTGGAAACTAGTGCCCTGGGGGACTGGGGCAGGCCATAGCTCATTGGCCCCAACTGGCTTAGATTCCAGTATTGGGGTACCAAGGAGGGCTCTGGGGCTAGGGGAGGGGAGCCCCACTCTCACCCCCAGATCAAGCCAACCACCTTCAAGGACTCCCTGTCTCCAGGTTCAACCCAGACGAACAGCCTCCAAGAACCCTTCATGCCCTGCCTCCGGCCGCTCCCGACCTCCTGTCCTTCATCCCTGCATGTCACCACTGCCTGGGCCCCTTATCTTGTGGTCTGGAATCATCACCTGAATCCCACAGAATGAAAGCTTCCCTGGGGTCCTTCACTGATGCAGAGGAGTTCTCCAGGGAGGGAACTAGTCGGGGCAAAGGGAAGAATTTTCTGCCTGTGGGCCTCTTGCCAGAAGGCCACTGACATCCCAGACACCGAGCCCTTGGTACAGATAAAACTCTCCTTTCCCCCACATGGGCCTGGCCTGTCTTCCTCCCTGCGTGTGCCCTTGCCCGTGCCGGCGGCCCCCGTCTGCCCTCCGGGAGATCACGGCTCCAGGTCCTCCCTGTCACCGTGCCAGGCTGCAGTAGGGGTCCTCGGGCCCCCCTGCCCACCGCAGCTTTCTGTCCTGTGGTGAGAACCAGGGCTGCAGGCTCGCGGGGCCTCCCCGGGGACAGAGTCCCAGAGAAGAGCTACCGCTCTCCTGCATGCAGCACACGGCCGTGTGTGGACACGCTCACCGAACGGCTGCAGAAGGAAGGAGAAAAGTGGGGAGGTGTGGGCCCAGGGAGGACAGGGCAGTGGCCCCAGGTCACCCGGCTGGGGAAGTGTCACATCCAGCGTGAGGAGGTGGGAGGGCACATTCCGGGGCCCGTGCGGGACAGGGTGTGCGGTCACCGGGGACTGCGGGGCCGTGAGCCCGCTGGAAGAGCGCGCGGGGGTCTGCGGGCGGGCGGGGCTCTGTCCTCTCTCCCAGGGCTCCTACCATGGCCCCCCCAACCCCGGCCCCCCAGCCCCCAGGTCACAGTGGGCTGAAGGAGCCCAAGCATGCCAGGCAGGGACTTTCAAACACACATCTCCACACGGTGGCACTCCAAGAGATCAAAATGCATTTAATGTGGTCTAGTCTCGTGGCCTATGTCTTTAGATACTGCTATGTATTGAAAATAACATGAAAATTCTCCAGTTTCACCATTTAAAATAGATTTGACATTCTATGACCTCACGCAGGGCAGACATCCCTGTGCAGGGGCCTCCTTCCCATCAGGCCCCCGCTCCCGCCCCCCCGGCCCCCGCCGGGACTCTCGGGCAGGCAGGGACCGGGGGGGGGCACAGCACCAGCAGGGCACGGGGGGGTGGCCACCATGTCCCAAGCACCATGCGCAGGCGCGCACGTGGACACACCGCTTCCACGGACATTCGTGTGCACACACCCCTGGGACCTGCACACGCTCACACGTGCCCATACACACTGCCCGCAGCAGACAGGAACCAGCCCTGCTCGCAGAGCCCGGCACCACGGCCACACAAATGTACCCCATGCACTTGCATGTTCACGGGGACACACGCACCCATGCAGACGCCATCCACATGCAAGCGCTCACCCACACACACCTTGTGCCCGCGGGCACGAAAGCCTCACGCCGGCACACACGTTGCACGCATTCCCGTGTGGACATAATCAGGGCAGAGGGCCAGCAAGACTGCTGCGTTCAGCTGTGCCGATGGCCGCAGCCGGTGTCCGTCCTGAGTGCTGCGTGCCCAGCCGGAGAGCCTGGCAAACATTACACCAATGCCCGCGTGTAAAACACACACTCACACACGCGCACCTTTGGGCAAAAATACATAGAAGTACGTGTGTGTATATACACACGTACATGCCACGTATATATCTCATCAGCCCAGACACACACACATAGGGAGCTCATGGCGGGCACACATCTGTACGACAGTCCCACGAACTGGGAACCCACACGCTCGTGCACTCAGGCAAAGCCGTAATTGCACACATTTGCTTGAACAGGGATGACGATGATTGCACATGTGAATCCACACACTCGGTGCTCACACACCCACACGCACACACCCCCAGCACGGCCCCTTTCCCACATAAGCAGCTCAGTGTCTCAGGGAGGAGGGCGGCCCCAGAGGCCACGGTCTTGGCCCACTCCAACCTCCACACCTCCTGGTTCAGGCTGTCAAGAAACTTCTTGGAAATCCCAGTGCCTGGGAAGGCGAGGGTGGGAGTAGATGGGTACACACACCCGCACGCGCACATACACGTGCGCACGCACGCACATACATGGGCAACCCCCCCCCCCAATCCGGCACACACTCCCCAGGGACAACAGACTCCTTGGTCTGCACACACACGGCTCCTCCCATCCACCCTCCCGTTTCAAGTGCACTAAAGAGGGAGACTATTTTGGTCTTTAGCACAAGCAATAAATAAATAAATAAATACAGGGAAGGAAAAAAAGAGGGCAGAAGAGTTTGAAAACGCAGCATCTGCCTTTGGCGAGAGATGAAAGGCAGCTCAGGGTGCTCTCCCGCAGGGTCTGGGGCTGAACCATCCAGTGCGGGCCTGGGGGGCACACAGGCCTGAGAGGAGGTGCACCAAGCCACCGAGGCGGCATGGGCCTTGGGGGACCCAGAGTCCCTGGGCTCTGCTCTGGATGGTGGCAGTGGAGCCCTGGCCCACCCAGCTCTGGAAGGATCTCCGGCTGCCGGGCAGAGTGGAACGCAGGCCCCTATGCCAGCCCCAGGTCACTGGGGCCGCCTCATCCCTCCCTGGCTCAGCCTGACAATCTGGGTGGGGGTGGGCAGGTCAGCCCTCCCGCATCAACGCTACCCTTGCTCCCTCAGAGCTAAAACGGAGAGAGCCAACCAGGCTGAGGACTGGAAGGCAGGCCCTGGGCTGGGAAGGAGCTGAGGCCCCTCCAGCAGATCCTGAGACGAAAGAGCTGCTTCCACTGTCCGAACCATCCCAGCCAGAACTGAGGCCGGGGCAGGATGCTGGCAGTCACACATCCCTCGGAGTATGGGACCATGGTGTTTGTGGGTATGAGAGCTCATGCCCAGACCCTCCAAGGCCTCTGACCTCTGGCCAGGTCTCCAGCTGCCCTGGGGGTTGGTGGAGGAGGAGGGGAGAGGCAAGAGCCCCCACCCCAGGCCTCTGGCCTCTCCCTGCCTCCCAAGACCCACCCACCCCCTGCGTGACCTTGCACTCTGCCTCAGTTTCCCCACTTGGGCCAGAGTCCTGGGTGCCTAGCTGTCTTGGAGGGCACGGGTCGGAGTGGCCTAGGCCGGCAGGCTGGGGAGACACATGTGGGCTTTCTACTTAAGGACTTCCTTACAGGCCGGGTCATTTGAGAGGACAAAATTCTTAGCTGTCCTGGGAAGGGCCTGGCGCTCCGTGCCCGCCAGCTGCAGCCTGTGCCAAGAACAAGCCCACACGGGGCAGCTCGTGGTCCAGGGGCCTGCTTCCGGGCCAGCAGAGCCGACAGCTCCAACCTTCTTCCTGATGAGGGTGCCTGGATGCAAGTGCCACTCGCGGTCACCTCGGCTGACAAGTGCACACCTCGTCTAAGGTCCTTCCTCTGCCATTCAGCTGGGGCAGCCCGGCTGGGAGCCACCGGCACTCGCCTGTGCTGCCTCGGGGGCCGACAGAACCAGGACCGCCCGGCCTCTGCGACACGCAGGCTGGTGAGGACTTCATGGTGGAGTCGGGGGCAGCTGGGAGGCCGGGCGAGTCCGATAGAAACAGAAACAACTGGGGCTGGCCCACCGGGGTCTCTAAGGCACGACTCACACTGGGGTCCAGTGGGAATGGGGCCGATCTGCTTCCCTGGTTGTCTGGGAACCCGCCCTCCCTTCCCACAGAGCCATCTACTCCAACATTTTCCAAGCGTCCCTCACTGTAGAAGGGGCTATTGGGCAGAAAAGGAGAGAGAAGGAAAACAGGAAAATCTGGTGTGCATTTGGGGGGGTGGTGAGCGGGCCCTCCGCGGCAGGCAGGTCCCATATCCAGCCCTGAGACGCACCTCTAAGGTACAAAAAGTCAAACTCAAAAAGTTCAAACTAGTTTTTTCCCAGCCCCTACCCCCACCTCTATGACTCTGGAAAGCTTTTATTATGATCATTAACATGGTCTTGGTTTCTCTATCACAAACACCATCTAATCTGCCCGTGAGCAGAAGGAACCATGGATGAGCCCCGAGCTTGCACGCACAGCTGCGTCACCCGGCACACACCCGGCCTTCACAGAGGACAGGCCTGTCCAGCCTCGGGGAACCTCGTGGAGCCCCCGTCGAACAGCCTGCACCTTGGCAGACCAGTGGAATTCTAACTGTCCGTTTTATAACCCCCACAAATTAATTTTTTTTTTGTCAATCATGTGTTAATTTTTTTTTTTTTTTTGTAAACAGTCTTACTCAAGCTAAGGTTGAGAAAGCCAAAACCGGTGTTTCTCCCCAAGTTAAAAACCAGCGAGATGCGCTGCAGCCGGCCAGCCTTCACCCACAGAGGCTGGATGGCTGTGGAGCCACCTCTGGGCAGGCTGCAGTTCTATCCTCAGGCAGAAGCCCCTGGCTCCTGGCCCGGACCCCAAGAGGCCCCCTCCCTGCCCCTGCACCTGCTCCGGCCTCTGAGGCCAGGGGCGGCCCACTTTGGCCGCCCACTCTCCCGCCAACCTTACCAGGCCACTGTGAAGAAACATAAAACATCTAAAACGCTACTGAGTCTGCAACCGGGGCACCTGGCCCGTTCTGCTCCAAGCCAGGGCCCTCGCGGGACGCCGGGCCTCTCCCTGGCGGGGCGGATGCTGCACCTTGGCCCATGGAGGCTCAGATCTCCGACTCCCGTCTGTAAGGCCGCTGCTCGAGGCCGCCGCCAGCGGCCTGGGGTCTGTCAAAGTCATGCCGGGCCTGGGGGCTGCGGCCGTCCTGGTCTCCGTCGGCCTCGTCCTCCTCATCGCGGCTCAGGAAGGCCAGCTCGTTCTCGTAACAGAAGGAGTTGGCACTGGGCAGCAGGAATTTGTTCTCCACCAGGTCCTTAGCACTGCAGCGGGGTGTGGAGGGCACCTCGTAGGTCTTATGGAAGTGGGAGTAGTCGATCTTGTACTGGTTCTTCTCCTCGAAGAGGACAGGCTCGAAGCGGTGGCCCCACAGGATCTCGTTGGCCAGGTAGGAGCTGCGGGCCTGCGTGGTCATGGCCGTGGCCTCCACCATGCCCTCTAGGATGACCACGATCTCGAAGTCATCCGTCTCCAGGTCCTGCCGGCTGATGCCAAACAGCGGGCTGGCCTCGTCGATCTCATGCAGGATGGTGATGGGGGACACGAGGAAGATGCGGTCAAGGCCCTTGTCGAAGCCCACGTCGATGTCGATCTGGTCCAGTGGGATGTACTCGCCCTCCTCGGTGACCCGCGGCTTGATGAGCTGGGCCCGCACGTGGGCCTCCACGATGTGGCTCTTGCGCAGGTTGCCCACGCGCCACATGAGGCAGAGCTTGCCGTCGCGCAGGGCCACCACGGCGTTGTGACTGAACAGCAGGGTCTGCGCCCGCTTCTTGGGCCGAGCCATCTTGGCCATGATGGCGCCGATCATGAAGGAGTCGATGATGCAGCCCACGATGGACTGCGCCACCACCATGAAGACGGCCACCGGGCACTCCTCCGTCACGCAGCGCAGCCCGTAGCCGATGGTGGTCTGCGTCTCGATGGAGAAGAGGAAGGCTGCCATGAAGCCGTGCACCTGCATCACGCAGGGCGTGCGGCCGCGGCCCTCGGCCGGCTCCAGGTCGCCGTGGGCCACGGCGATGACCCAGAAGATGACACCGAACAGGAGCCAGGAGGCGAGGAAGGCCAGCGAGAAGATGAGCAGCATGTAGCGCCAGCGGATGTCCACGCAGGTGGTGAACATGTCAGCCAGGTAGCGCTGCGACTTCTCGTCCATGTTGGCGAACTCGATGTTGCACTGGCCGTTCTTCTTGACGAAGCGGTTTCGGCCCCGGCGCCGCGTGTGCACCTTGCCGTTGCCGAAGCCGTTGGCGCCCGACATGGTGACCAGGTGCAGCCCGTCCTCCTCCGATGACACGATACTGTAGGGGTTGGTCCTGCCGGCCGAGGTCATCCCGGGAATGGGGGGGCCCTGGCTCGCCCCTGGGCCGGCTCTGCAGGGGGCGGCTCCTGCAACAGAGAAGACAGGGGGGCTGGCGGAGCAGGCCACCCCCGGCCCAGGCTTCTGCCCCCACCCAGGGCCCTGGGACGTGGCCGGGCGGCCGCCTGCGCCCTCACTCACCCCCAACCGAGCTCTCCATCTTCCCTCCTCAGCCAGCTGCTCACCCTCCTTCTTGGCTTGGAAAACTGACACTCGATCCTCCCAGGAGATCTGGCCAAAAACCTTGGATTCATCCTCAACCCATCTTAGCCCTACCCCAAAGCCTCTGCTTCCGAAGTATATTTAGGATCCTACCTCTTCTCCCACCCTCATGGCCTGAGTCCCCATCATCACCCACCTGGACCAGCATGGTGGCCGCCTCGCCAACCTCCGTGCTCCTGCCCCCACCCCAGTCCAGAGGCAGCCAGGGGGAGCCTGTCCATCCTCTGCTCAAAGCCGGTCTCTGCTGGCACCTGTGAGGCCTGCGTGAGTGGAGTCCGGGGCCCCTCGGATGTCACCTCCAGGCTCCTCCTCGCTCGCCCCGCTGCAGCTCCCAGCCTCCGCGCTGTTCCTCAGGACTGTCCCGCACACTCTCCACCCGGACATCCTCCCACTGCATCACCTCCTTCAGTCCTTGGCCTCCATGCCACAGAAGCATCTTCCTGCACCCATGGGAGACTGTAACCCCTCCCCCAGGTCGTCACTGTAACCCCAAAGCACCGACTTCTGACCTAACAATGTGGTAATAGTAATGGGAAGGCCATGCACGGGGCTGCGCTCACCCGCTGTTCCCACCATGAGACCACTGGTCACCAGAGCCCTGTGAGTTCCCTGTTTGGTTCACTGCTGTCTCACCCCCAGGGCTTCGAACAGAGCCTGGCCCCGAAGACACCCTGCAGATGCTCAAGCGCTCCGCCCCGAGGCACCCACTCTCAGCACCCACACACCACGCCCCCTGCCTCCCCATCGGTAGCTCGGAGGGGTTCCACGATTCAGGGCCCAGAGGGATCACTGACTGACCCCAGCCCAGGGACCTCCCCCTCGCTGCCTTTCTCACCTGTAATGACAGCACGTAGGGGGCACTCAGGAGCGTCTCCGTCCTTGGCCCAGCCAGGGGAGCACTCGGTGGGCTTGGTGCACGCACGCACGCACGCACTCACACACACCAAGCAGTCTCAGGCATGTCCCACGGCGTAACACCCACAGCCGGACAAACACTGTTCTCCTGGCCCATAGCACAGGTTCAGCCCCCAGACAGGCCGGCAGCTGCCCCTCCCCCAGTGCCCCGCTGGCTCCGGCCTGGCCTGTTGGTGCCAGGCTGAGGCATCTACAGGCCGGAGGCCATGGTGCCGCCTGGCCCTATGGCACTGAGGCCATCTGGCCATTAGCATCAGGCCTGCAAGTGCTCAGGCCCTCAGCCTGGCTCAGCGGGGTTGGGCTGGAAGGAGGGGGACAACCCCCGGCCGGCAGGCCTGGCCAGGGCGCTGACGAATTGGGCATATTCCTCCCCACCAATGAGGGCCCCATCCACCCTTAATACCCACCTGGTCACACTAGGAGGCCAGTGTTAGACGAGGCTGGGAGCCCTTGAGTGCCCAGAAGACAATGAAGCCCCAGGTAAGGAGGTCCCAGGGCAGCCGGGCCAGAGGCAGAGAGGCAGGTGGCTGGGCACCCACCAGAGACGCAGACACTGGAAGTGACACAGCCAGGAGGAGGCAACACTGGGATTTAGCCCCGGTCTGTGTGACCAGGTGCAGCCAGGGCCTCGGAGGGAGCATGACATCTGACCTCTGCTTCAAACACCTGGGAGACAGGTGCGGGAGAAGTCCGCATGAGCAGCCAGGCTGCAAACCCCTCCTGGGGTCTGTCTCCGTTGCCAGGTGCTTCTGGATCCCCAGAGCTGGCACGTATATAACAGTCATGGCTCTTCCTGCCCACTCCTCAAAGTGCAGAGAGAGCAGGCCACACACATCAGCAAACGGTCTTAGATTCTCCGCTCAAAACCCCAAGAAGGTGGCTACTGTCATTACCTCTACTCTGAACGGAGATTCCGAGAGGTTAAGTGACTTCCCCAAAGCCACACAGCCAGTAAGCAGGAGAGCTGAAATTCGAACCGGTTTGTCTAATGCGAGGTCTCCTGCCTTGGGGACTTCAGGCTCTGCGGGGGCCTCTTTTCACACTGCCATCCTCCCCCCACCGCTACTCCAGCTGACCACCTCACCATGGGTCTGAGGTGCCGAGGCCTGGGGCTGTCATGGTGGACGCTGCTTCCGCCCAGGCCAGGAGGCAGGGAGCCGGCGGTTGTGGGGGCCCCGAATACTGCGCCAAGAAGATGGCTCAGCCCCAGATTCCTGGACCCTCCAGGCAGAGGTGGCCAGGACCCCGGGTACTTAGATGCCGGCGGGAGGCCACCGGACCGCAGAGGGCGGGTTTACGTGGCCCGGAGGCCTTGAGGGACGTCCAGCAGGTCATGGCTGCTCCAGCTGGGGCTCTGAGCAGCTCGAGGCCTGCAAGGGACAGAATCGGAAGACTCGAAGGCCGGAGAGCCCAGCCTGGCATGCTGCTCCCACCAGCTGGGGAGCCTCGCACCCGGCCAGCTCCCAGGCCAGTAAGGGAGCTACAGTGACTCCTGGTGTGTCTGCCTGGGCTGGGTACCTGGGACCCGCCCAGACTGTGTCACACAGGCTTGGGAAACCCCTCTTCTGCTGATGTTCCTCCCCAAACCACACAGAAAAAATCAACAAGGTCATGTTCACACCTTGCTCCCGTTTCTCCGCTAGAAACTGAGAGTATGAGCAGAGTCACTGTCCAAAGTGACCCAGAAACTAAGGATTAGAGATAAGAGGTGGAGCTCCAGGTATCAGTCCAGTCCTCAGCTTCCTGTGGCCCCATTCTGCCCTGTGTGTGCATGTGTGTGTGTGTGATGTCAGGGGTGTGGGGAGCCTCTCCCAGGCTCTTGGTGAATGCATCACCACAAAGAAAGATCCAGAAGAGGACCCATGAATAGAAACCCCAGCACCGCAAACTTGCCAAACATCCCAAGCGCACTCCGTGGACACAAACACAGGGGTGGCAAGAAGGTCATGCAGCTCTGGAGTCTGTAAAGACTCGACTGAAGAAATGTGGGACAATATCCTCAACCAGGGATATGCAGGCCTGTTTGACTCTTGCTCAATGGATGCGTATAGTTAGATCAGATAAGAAATGCTATAGATTCGTTTTGCTAGAAGAGCCCTCAGCAAGTAAGGAGGCCGGCTCCCCATTTCATAGATTTGAGACTTGTCCCAGGTCACAAAGTAACTCGGGGGCTTGGATGAGACAGTAAAGTCAACAGTTGGTATCACTGTTGGCAGATGCCCAGGTCGGCCAGTGGGGATCCCAGGTGTTGTCTGGAGGGGACCAGGAGGGAGGCTCCGGGGTGCGCTACCTGAGCTAGACGAGGTGACTTCGACACTGAAGGCGGGGAGTGAAGCAAGTCCAGCAGACAGAGAAGGGGTGGTGGAGAGCACAGACCCACACGCCTCCGAGAGATGGAGAAGCTGTCCCCAGCCCTGCTGTCTCTTGAGCCCACTTCCCTGCCGGCCACAGCTCTGTGGACACAGACAGACTCCAGGCCACCAGGGCGTTCAGGGCATGACAGGGCCCGGACTGGGAGCTTTTAGAGAGGCAGCTACCACATGACCCAACGGTGGGGCCCAAAAGTCACCGGGAGGTGCCTCCGGATGGAGCAGGACACCGCATGGCCCGTCCCGAGGCTCTGGGCACCTCAGGTTTCAGTGACATCCGGGAGGGAAAGAGGGCAAGGCGGGGGCCCTCAGTCTCAGATGTCAAGAAAACACTAACTACAAGAGTGGGAGGGGTTCAAGCCTCCCCCCCCCCCGCCGCCCTGGCCTTTCCGCCGGCCACAGTGCTTTCAGAGTCAGGAGTAGAGTGATCAATCCCCGCTGCGTGCTCACTCCATGCCCAGCCGGGGTCTAAGAGCTCCAATAATCTCATTGAATCCCTTCAGCAACCTTATGACTATTATCCCCATTTTCCAGATGAGGAAACTGAAGCTCAGGAAGACTGAGTCACTGGCCCAGGGTCACACGGCCACTAAGCCGCAAGTTCCCAGTCTAGAGGGTGGGAGAGAAACCAACCCCCATCACCCCCAGGCCCCAGGGCCAGACCGCAGGCCTGAGACTGAGTGCCCGTCTCAGTCCTTCAGGCCCTGGCAGCACCGCGTGGCGATAAGACAGACAGACAGACAGCCAGGGTGGGGGTTGCCCAACATGTTGGCGCACCACAGGCCCGAGAGGAGGCCAAGAGTTGGCGTGGAGCGGAGATGGAGGGCTGGGGGCACTATTTCCATTCTCACAATGGGGAAGAAGATGACAATCCCCTTTGCCCCTTCCACGCCAACCTCCCCTCCCCAGTGTGCAGACGCCCTTTGCCCACACCGTGGCCTACACACAGCCGGGGTCAACACAGTGCAGGTTTTCTGTGCCAAGCCCATGCTGGGCGCAAGGAGAGAAACAGCCAGGACACAGTAGTAGGAGGCCGCAGATGTGCCCCCAGCCCTCCCCGCCTCAAGGCCCGCCCGCTCCATTTCCCGCCACTAACCCTAGTCTTTCCGCCCCACAGCTCTCTCCGGCCGCCGGCTCGCACTCGGCTCACGCAGCACCCAGGCCAGGGAACCAATGCCCCAGAGCAGCTTTCCTTGAGGGGCAGCCCCCACCCGACAGGCCTGGTCTGTGCTGCCTCCCCAGACCCGAGCCTCCTCTCCCGGATGTCCCGCAGCACCACGTGGTCAGTATGGCTCCTCCTCTTCTCCCAAACCTCAGCCCTCCGCCCATTCCCCTCTCCTTCCTCCCCCTCCTCCCCCTCCTCTTTCTCCTTTCTTCCTTCTCCGTCCTCCCATCCCCCTCCTCCTGCCCCTCCTCATCCTCACCCTCCCCTCCTGTCCCTCCTCATCCTCAGCCTCCCCTCTTGTCCCTCCTCATAGAGCCATTTGGCAACCTGACCACTTCCCCAGTTGCCTGAGCCAGAAGCCTGGTCTCCTCTCTCTCTCCTTCAGCCTCCATATCCACTCCCTCACCAGGTCCTGTGTGGTTTGACTCCTGATTTCTCAAAGCTGTCCACCATTTCCTGACCTATGTCCTCCCTCCTGTCCAGGCCACTCCTGTCTGGACACACCAACAGGCCTCTACTGGGTTGTGCTGTGGTACCCCTCTGCCCCATGTGGTCTGGCCCCCAAATCACAGCCAAAGTGCATCTTTATAATCCTCCCATCTGTCAGGGATCAGCTGAAGGCCACCACTCCCACAGAACCCTTTGGGATCCTCTGGCCCTGGGCTTTTCCTGTTATGGCCAGAAGCTACCTTCTACCTTAAGTAAGAGTTGAGCTTGCCCAGGCCCCATCTCTGGCCAACCTCAGAGGTCCAGAGAGGCTGGTACAGGCCTGGCACAGAGGGAACACCCAAGAAATGCTCACTGACCAGACAAAAGGATGAGGGAATATGCAGCGGAGTAGGAGATGGATGAGGAACACGATGGATTGATGTATGAGGTGAGAGATGTATGCATAGGTGGGTGGTTGAGCGCACGATGAGTAAATGGGACTGATGGATGGATGCGTGGATGGGTGGCAGCCAGAAAGATGAATGGGTTAGGTGGATAGAAAATAATTCGATGAATTGGGTGGATGGATTAGTAGGTGGATGAAGAGATGGATAGATGGATGGATGGGTCAGTGGGCAGACAGATGGATGACTAGATGGATGGATGTGGATGGAAGGACAGGTGGGTATTTGGGTGCATGGATGAATGGCTGGGATGGTGGGTGAATGGTTGGGAAATGGGTGAATACGTGGAAGGAAAGATGGCTGGATGCATTGGGTAGGGGACTGGACAGATAAGCGGATGGCAGATGGTTGGGGGGATGTGTGGAGCTAGTGGGTGGACGATGGGTGACTGAGAGGCTGGAGAGGTGAGTGGATAGGTAAGTAGACAGATAAGTGTTTGGTTGCATGGATGACTAGATGGATAGATGTACATCAGTGACCTTCATCTTACCTCTTGAATGCTATCTTCTAAGTAACGGTGCTGAGCGGGCAAGTGGCTGTCTTCAAGGCTGTGTCAGCAGTGGTTGCCATTTCCCAGACCCCAGCTGGAGAGGAATCGGTCGCTAGAAGACCCTAAAGTTAACAGAGCAAAGCCAAGTTACTGTAGATGAGGCTGCTCTCCTCACAAGGGCTCCAAAGTCGGAAATTTCCACCTAAACCCACATTTCTGCTGCTTCCCTCGGGGTCCCGTGGGAGGTGGAAGAGGCCTCCAGCCCAAACCCCTGAGGCCTACGCGTGCGCAGCTTGTGAGTCTGTCTATAAAACCATTCAGAAGCAAAGAAGGGCAGAACAAGATGGGTCCCCAGAGAAAATAACAGCTGATAATTACGGAGTGCCTACTGATTACAGACACTGCGGTAGGTGTTCCACGGACCTTCCTTACCTACCCCTCTGTGGTACCCCTATGCTCCATGTGGTCTGACCCCCAAATCACAGCCAAAGTGAATCTTACCTACCACCATCCTTACATGAGCTCATGTAATCCTCACAACAACCCCCCAAGGTTGGAACTATTGCTGTTCTCAGTCCAGAGAGGTAGGCAGTTTGGGAATGTTCCTAAGGTCACAGAGGAACTCAGGTCCCTAACCTAGGCTCCTAGCCACCACCTGCAGAGCCTTCCCAATGCCAACCACGGGGTTCAAGTGTGGATGGACAGAAGGACAGACGGATGGAAGGATCATGGATAGATGGATGAATTATGGTTAGGTAGGTGGGTGTGTGGACGGCTGGATGGCTGGATGATGGATGGATGGGTGGGTAGATTATGGGTGGGTGAGTGGGTGGATTATAGATGGACGGATGGATGGGTGGGTGTCTGGATGGGTGGGTGACAGGCAGATGGATGAGTGGGTGGGGAGATGAGCAAGTGAACGAACGGATGGGTGGATGGACGAAGCAGTTGGGTGAACGGGATAGATGAATAGACAGATGAGTAGACGGGTGGATAAATGTGTGTGTGGATGGGTGCACGTCGGTAACTTGTCAGACACTTGCCTTGGGCATACACGCATCCTATGTGGTCCCAGCAACCCATAAGCCTCACTTTTCCCACTGTCAAAGGGGCCCCTGCTTTTCTCCCCAGCGTGCTGTGGGGATCGGAGGACAGTGTGGCAGGAAGGTGCTCCGTGAGTTTCCAGAGGCAAGCCGACTTGAGAGGCCCTTCTCACCTTCCCCCACCTCTCGGCCACTGAGGCCACAGAGTCCCACCCCTTCACAGCTGAGCTGGCTGCCATCCATTGTCGCACTGGCTTCTCTGGCTGGGATCAAGGGAACTGTGGGTGAGTCACCGCCACATCATAAGCCTCCTGGGGCAGGTGACAGCGGTGGGTTTAGAGGCACACAGACCGGGGTTCAAATCCTCTGCCAGTCACAAGCTGTGAGACCTTGGGTGACTCACTTCCCCTTTCTGGGCCTCTGCTTACTCCATAAGGGAATGTCCTGCTGGTCCCTCTTCTCCTTCCAGGCTCTTACCTCAAGACTCCCAGTCCTCAGCCCCCTGCTTCCCCATCCTTCATCATTCCCTGAGCAGCAGCTATGGGTCTGCAGGGTTCCTCTCTTAGCCCTGACACTCTCGAAGTGATGGGGAAACTGAGGCTCAGGGAGGCTCCATTGTAGACCCACATCACACGGCTGGGAATCTCCATGGCAAGGACTAGTGCCCAAGTCCCTGATCTCTGCCCTTCCCCCTGAATGGCCCTACACTGTGCCTGGCCCTGAGGGCTCAGCTCCTGACTTCAGTTATTGCAACCTTCACAGCCTCACCTTGAGGGAACGATGCTTCTCCCGGCCAGACAGACACAGAAATTGGGGCTCACAGAGGCTAAGTCACTTGCCCTGGGTCACCTGGAGCTGGAACTCCAAAAAAGGAGATGTCGCAGGGCAACGGGAGCCAAAGAAGTTTAGGGAGAAGGATGCGAGACAGTCTGCCCCACCCTACTTCCTCTTGGTCACTTGCCTGCCCCAGGCTCTCTCAGCCTGGTTTCTGATGCCCCGGGTCCTAAAGGGGCTTTCTCCAGACCCACAAATCCAATCACATGTGTTCTCACCTGTGAGGGGGGCACAAATTAGCTCCATTCTACAGGGAAACGGAGGCTCAGAGCAGAAAAGTGATTGGCCCAAGGTCACAAAGCCACTGAGTGAGTGGCAGTTTGGAGACAGGAACCCAGGTCTCTGGACACCCTGTCAGGTGCTCCCCCTTGCCACTCTGGGGTGGCCACAGCAGCCCATGATGGGAATTCAAACCTCTGAAGTTCTCCAAATGCTTTCCCGGGTCGTGGGCACGGGCCCAGATAGGAGAGGTTGGGGGGCGGGGCGGAGCTTGCACATAACATGGGAGCAGCCCGAGCCCAGACAGGCCAGACTGGCCCTCAGACTCCCAGCCAGCGAGGGCAGGGCCCGGACGGACACTGAAGCTGCGCCCCTCCCCCGCCGGGGCCAGTGTGTTGGCCAAGGCTGGCGTTGGAACTGCCCGGGGACAGGGCAAGGCATTTCCCCTTCCTGAGGCCCAGCTTCCTTCTCCACAAAATGGGCCGATGACGCCTGCCCAGCGGATGTGCCGTGCCACTCAGCGTGCTGAGGGAGGTGCGCTCTGGGCACGGGGCCTGGAACAGCCACGCTCTGGGAGGAGGTAGCTGTCATGCTCACGGCCCGCAGGCCTCCGCTGGGGTCGGGCCCCAGGGGGCCCGCGAGCCCCGACTCCCTAATCCAAGGCCCGGCTGACCCCCGCTCACGAAGGGCCCTTCCTGGGCCTCGGTCTCCTCATCTGCAAAAGAGGTAGACCCCACCGACCTCAGGACACTGTCAGGGGAGTAAAGGGAAGCCCTGTCCCCGGTGCAGAGCCAGGGTAAGGGCCGGCCCCTCCTGGGTTCTCTGGAGGGTTCTCTTTCCGGCTCTGAGAGCAGACGTGGGGATTCCCGACAGGATGGAAAGGTGGCATGTGTATCCCTGGCCCTCCCACGCAGTCCCGTGGGGCCCTCTCCAAGTGCACCCCAAGAGGCAAGGAAGCAGGAGAAGCAGGAGCCTGGCTGCCTCCTTCTTCTGTGCTTCGACGGCTCTGGCCGGCAGGCAGGGCCCAGCAGACGCTGGCTGCAGCCGCCGCCGGCAGCCCGCAGGCCCCTCACGGTCCAGGGGCTGGGGCTGGGCACCCTGATCCCAGGGACAGGCTGGGCCAAATGGCCAGGGGAAGTGGACATCTGCCTTCTGAGCCCCAAGGTGAAGCCGGGGCAGGAGGTTCTGGCCCCCAGGATGGACGACAGCTCATGCCAGACACTGGGGAATGTTTCAGAGGGTATTTTTATCTTGAGAACATCCTTCTAGAGCAGGTGGGGACAGGAGGGACACAGGGTGTCCTTGGCCCCAGGCCTGTGGGAGTAGCCGAGGACAGAGGCCCCTGGGAGCTCTCCACTAGAGTGGCCATTATACACACTGCTCCGTCCCTAATCTCCCGGCCCAGGAGCACATGGACCTAAAGGGTCTTAGGGGTTTCATGGGCTCCCAGCTCTGCCCCAGTGAGAGCTCTCACTCACTGTGTGACCTGGGGCAGGGGTCTGTCCCTCTCTGGGCCTCCCTCTTGCAGTCAACCTTTCCTGAAGGTCTGCTCGTGCCGGGCTCAGCTGGGCACCAGTGACTTGGATAGACCGGCAAATGTCTGCCCCCGTGGGGCACCCTGCCAAGCAAGGGAGACAGTGAGTAAACCAGCAATCACAACAAGGCTGGATCAGAGCCACAGTCAGAGCCCTCAGAGCCCAGGGGAGACGTCTAACACAGTCAGGGCTCAGGGGGGCTTCCTGGAGGGAGCAGCAGGAGAAAGCCCAGCCTGAGACGGACCGCAGTGCCATGAGGGGCACCTAGAGTCCCATGGATCGGGATGCTCATCGGACTTTGCTCCTCACACACTGGGCCTTGGGCACGGCTCTCCCCGCCTCTGAGCCTCCCTGTTCCTATCTACAACCCCAGGGCTGGCCTTTCCAAACCCAGCATTCCAGGATCCTAAGGGATTTGGGGCTGAGGAGGGTGTAGAGAGACAGGCGGGGACACACTTCATCACCCTACTAACAGAGAAGTGCCTGTGTGCATAGGCTCTGGGGCCAAGGCGTGACCTTGACAGATGAAGAAACTGAGGACCTGAGAGGCACCGAATATCATACTAACGAACTTAGACTTGATCCCAACGGCAATGAGGTGCCAGAAGGAAATCTGAAAGTATGAGCTCTGGGGCAAAATGGCCTGGGTTTAAATCCTATCTCTGTCCCTTCCTGTGTGACCTTGGCCAAGTCATATAACCTCTCTGAGCCCATTTTCTGACCTGTAAAATGGGATTAGTAATGGTATCCATCTCATGGGGTTTCATCAAGTTAATACGTGGAGATTGCCCAGCTGGAGATTTCCTGGTCCCCCACCGCCTCCCATCATCACATATCTGAGCCCCGACTCACTCTAGAGAGGGGGCAATAGGTCCCTAGAGGGCCTGGGCTGGACCTCACTCCAGGCAGGAAGGAATGAACAGATGGAAAGAATGGGAAGGAACCCCAGGGGGAGGTACACAGTGAGCAAAGGCACCGTGGCCTCTATTTTTCTTAAAGCTGTAATTTTTCAAGCTTCAACTTAATTGGAGTCTCAGACATTTCCTAAGCACCCAGCATGTTCACAGGAGAGCAAAGACCTGAGATAAAGTGACAAGAACAGCCTGGGACAAGGAAGACCATGAAAGACAAGGCAGGAAAATTTACCAAAATCCATCATAAGCCAAAACAGTAAATGAAAACATTTCTTATAAAAAAGATTGGTGTGCTTAATATATAAAGAGTGCTTATAAATCAACAACAGAAAAGGACATGATAGGAATGAACATAGTGCTAGAGGTGGGCTCTCCACTGAAGATCATGTGACCCCCAGCAAGTGATGACTCAGGAACGTCCATGCCTCAGAGCCTCAGCATGAGATGGCCCCTCACAGTGGAATGCTTTCAGCTGCCTTCCAGAACTCAAAGCATCCTTCAATTACGAAGGATACCTCCTCTATAAAGCCTTCCAAGATTTCCCTGGGTCCCCTGTTGCTCCTTGCCGAGTCCTCACATGTCTTGGGCCCTGGAACAGAGTGCCTGGCTTTGGCTGCGTACCATTAAAGAATGTTCCAGGTGTCATACACAAGCATTTTTGACAGAGGAGTAAATAAGGCACAGAGAGGAGCATGGCCATGTCCAGGGTTACTCATCTATGAGCTGAGTCTAGGAGCCCGGTGTCCTTCCTCTGGTCTCTCTGTGCTCCAGGCACCTCCTCCCTCCAGAGCCCTCCAGACCTGTCTTGCATTTCTTCATAACAGGCTGGGCCCCATGTGGGGCCTGTCTAGGATAAGGCTGGGCAGGATCAGAGCCTGAGCCCCTGTCCCCAGTCCCCCCGTGACCAGCGCTCTGCTGGGGGGACAGAGGGACAGCTGGTTCTCTTCCCTTTCTTTGCCTCCTCATTTGGTAAATCTGGCTTTATTTGGGGAACAAAAAATGCACTGGGAGGGCCTGGCAGACCTCTGAGGGGCCTGCGGTTCCTGCTGGCATGGACAGGAGGCTGAGCTCAAAGATCAGGAGTCCAGGAAAATAGAGGGGGCTTTCTAGAAGAACCGTGCCTTCACCCTAGCTCAGGTCTGGGAGCACTGCCAAGGCCCTGGGCCTTCATCTGCTTACCAGAATCACACTTAACATTTACTCACTCACTCAGCAGGTATGTACTGAGCCTGCACTGTGTGCAGACAGGGTGCTTGGGGCCAACATTCACGTGGAGTAAGACAGACAAAAAAACATGTTGTGGGGGGACAGCAAGTAAATCGAGGCAAGGTGGGCACTGTTCTAGAGGTCTTTCAGAAAATGGTGACATTTAACTTGAGAGCAACACAAGGAGAGAACGTGGGACAGTGTTCCTGAAGTGGGAACAGCAAGAATGAAGACCCTGGGCGCCTGCGTGGCTCAGTTGGTTAAGCGACTGCCTTAGGCTCAGGTCATGATCCTGGAGTCCCGGGATCGAGTCCCGCATCGGGCTCCCTGCTCGGCGGGGAGTCTGCTTCTCCCGCTGACCCTCCCCCCTCTCATGTGCTCTCTCTCATTCTCTCTGTCTCAAATAAATAAATAAAATCTTTAAAAAAAAAAAAAAAAAGAATGAAGACCCTGAGGCTGGAATTTTGCTCCACGCGTTCAAGGAACTGGAGGGAGGGAAAGAGGGTGGGAGCTGAGTGTGCCAGGGAGAAGAAAGGCAGTGAGAGGGGACAGAAACAGCTCAGAAGGAGAGAGGACTCGGCCGGGGACCCACAGGCAGCTGGATAGATGGGAGCACTTGGGCTTCTTCCTCATCTGCCAGTGGCAGTAATAACCCATGCCCCAGAAGTGGTGCTCAGAGCAAATGCTTCCCATCTCCTTGCCTTGCCACACGCCAGACCCCCTGCCCAATGCCCTTTCTTCCTCATTCTCCCTCAAACTCCTATGCATCCTTCAACACCCACTTCCAAGCCCCCACCCTAGGGCTTCCCTCTGTCCTTGATCAGACCATCCTGTCCAGACCACTACCTATCCCTCCCTGTCTCCCCGCCAGGCCAGGAGCCCCGTGAGGCCAAGGCTTGGGTCTGACTGCCCCGAGCATGGGGCTGGGTTCTGGAAGAGACTAAGGAGGGCAATGAGGACTGAGCCTCAGAAGGCATCCCCCGAATCTGCCCCTGTGACCCAGGAGTACCCTTGAGGCCCGCACCACAAGACCGCTTCAGTCTCAACTCATCATGAGACCTTGCCCTCTCTGGGCCTCAGTTTCCCTATCGGCCCAATGAGAGGTTCTTCTGAGTCTTATTCACTTTGTCTCAGGGAGAAGGCTGTGGCCTGAACAGGGGTCTCGCACCTCCTTCCCCTGCTAACTGCTCACAGCTGTGCGGTCCCGCAGAGAGCAGGGATCGGGCTCTCTTCATCAGAGCCCCCTCTGAGCTCTGGGCAAGCCCACAGAGCCGGAAATGTCCGCTTTCTGCCATGGCAGCAGGGGGGCTCCGGGCCAAGCCTCGGGGTGTTGGGGGGTCCCCCCAGCTGGGAAACATCCCCATGCCTGCCTCCCCTTAGCACGTTCCAGCAGGTCCTACCCTGGGGCCCAAAAATGAAATCCAGGGCTCTCTGAACTCGATGGGAAAAACACATGAACGTTCCCTTTTCTCTCTGCAAAATGTACCGCTCCCTCGGCCACAGGTGGAGGCAGTGAAGGCCAGCAGCGGGGTGCTCGGCGCGGTCGGTCCTGGGGCCCCCAGAGCTCTCTCTACGGAAGGCGTCATGAAGCCAGAGCGTGCTGATGACCGCGCTGCACATTCTAACAGCACGTGTCCATGAACGGTCCCGTGTCTGCTTTCCTTTGCGGTCCTCTGTGGGCTCTGTCATGCGTTCAAAAATATCATCCCGAGCTCTCGAGGACATCAAAGGCATCCCCAGCCAGCCGGCGCGGGCCTGGGGCATCCCGTGTGACATGCTGGGGTGGCCTGGGCCATCTCGTTCGCTCAGTCATCCGTCCATTCCACAGCCAGGTCTGCAGGGAGCACCGACTCCAGAGAGGCCCCGTACAAGGTGTGGTGTGAACGGGGTGAAAAGCCCCTGCCCCCCGGGTCCGTTCATCACGGGCAGGATGAGAGACAGACATTTCAGAAGAAAAGGAACAAATGAAGACCGTTCAGGCCGCACCAAGGGCTGTCCAGCCACGTGGGGAGGTGCGGTCTGGCCGCCGGGGAGAAAGCCAGGCCTCCACGGGGAACAGCAAATGCACAGGCCAGAGGCGAGAAGGAGCTACTGGCCGATGGAGGGGGGTCAGCTAGAGGGAAGGGGGCAAGATGAGGCCTGAGAGGACCTGGGCGGGGCCTCGGCCTGTGACCCACCTATGATGTCCCATGTCAAGCCCAGAGTCACCTGGGAGTCCTTCCGGGGTCCAGGCCAGGAACAGGGAAGAGTACTGACAGCATCGTCTTCCATGCATTCCCTTGTCTAGTCCTGGGTGAGGTGCAGGCTCTTCTTGGCCCAATGTCACAATGAGACTGAAGCTCAGGGTGGAAAGGGACCCATAGCTAGAGGGCAACCGACGTTCTGCCCCCATAGCTGCCTGACCCCGACTTCACCATCACACACGCTTTTCCAGCCCCGACAAACGGGAGCGGCACCCCCACAGGGCATCAGGCATGCCCAGCACTGACATATGCTACTTTGGTTCACGGTGTCATTCCTCTTGACAGAGGCCAGAGACGGGCTCAGAGAGGGTGAGCACCCTGCCCAGGGCCACACAGCTGCTCCACAGCAGAGGGCATGGGAATCCAGGACTTCCAGGGCGATGGGAACATAGACCCTGTCCCTGACCACCCAAGCCTAGCGCTAATGTCTCTAGGAGAAACCACAGTGTCTCCAGGTGTCTCAGGACGGCCTCTTACAGGGAGGCTTCCCTGGCTGTGCGCCGCTGTCTACCTGCCCTCACAGCTAACTGGTGCTGTGGGGAAGCAGGGGACTGGTGTCGGAACCCTGTCTGGCTCCTGTTGTGTGACCTTGAGCCATTGGCCCCCTCCGAGCCTGCGTCCAAGAGGATAAGGTAGGTTTGGGGACATTTGTCCTGGAACAGGGGGCGTGAGCAGCAGGTCTCTGTCCCGAGAGCAGGTGGGACAGCCACTGAGAACCCCAGGAAAATTTTTCTCATGCCCGAAGCTTTTATGTAGCACCTACTGCGTGTGTCTCTCAACAAGCCTAGGGACCACTGCCCACATGTCATGTCCCCAGAAGAAGAACCAGGGTCCGAGAGAGACCCCCGCACGCCAAAGCCACAGGCCCTTCAGTGCTGGAGGACTGTCTCCTCCTCAGGTGAGGTATTCTGGAGAGGTCGTTTGGGTCCAGGGGCTGGGGTGCTTGGGCAGCAGCTAGGAGGAGGAAGGAGGCTGCTTCCTACTCCCATTCTCACACCAGCATCTGCCAGCCAGAGGGAGATACTGGGGCGCTAGAGATTCTCCCCACACTGGTCACGGCCCTGCCTACTCCAGCTTGCCCTGCCTCTGCCAGGAAGACACACAATTATAGGATTAATCCTTGCCTCAATTTCCACATCGGTTAAACAGGCCTAATTTTACTGCCTGCCTGGTACAGCTGTTGGGGAATTAACAGAGTTAATCTCTGCAAAGTGCCCAGATCGGGGTCCAGCACACAGTAGGTGCTCACGTGTGGGCACAGCCTTGCATGGACGTAAGGTCTGGGGTGTGGGTACATGTTTTTCTAGAAGTGTCAGTGATGTGTAGGCACCTGACCCTATATAGAAACAGACCTTGAGGGAAGGATTTGGGAGCGGGAAGTTTATTTGGGAGGTGGTTCTAGGAGTAGGGGAAAAACAGGAGAAGGATGGCAGCAAGTCACAGGGGTGCTGCTGAATGAGCCCCTGCCAAGAGCGCCTCGGTTCCAGCCCTCTGGTGCCTAGAACTCGAGCCTTGATTATCCCCCCAAGGGGCAAGGAAGTCCCCGGAGTGGTCCGTGGTGCTGTGGGAGGCTGGGGTTGCAATGGCCTGAGGCTGTCCACCCCGCCAAGGGGTACAGGGCCTGGGAGGCGGGGGTTAGGAGGTGTTCATCCCCAGGTTGCACCTGCACGCAGCTCCGGGGACCAGAGGAGGCGCTCATGCTGAGAGTTAGGGTGTGGGTAGAAGTGGGAGGTGTGGAGTGGACGGCCCCGCCCGCTTGCGTCTCCCACGGGACAGCGCACATATGTGCATCGTGTGCACAATCTGTGTGTCCCTGCTCCTTTGCAGGAACACAGGGGTGCCGTGCGGTCTACTGCGTGGGCAGTCCACGCACAGACATGGGCCCGAGCTTCCCAAGGACGGCTCTGTGCCTACGTTTGGGCCGCGGTTGGACACCGTGGCGGAGGTCTCTGCGTATCGGCTCTTGCACGCGTGTGTGTATATGTTTAAGCTTTACGAGGCGTGGCACACACATGGGTGTGTGCTCAGGGTAGGTGCACGTGCATGCACTATAGTCCCTCACCCTCGCCCAACGCTGGTTGGCAGTGGCCATGGGATGGCAGAGATGGTCTGGTCACCTTGGCAACGGGGCAGGAGCGAGCTAAGCTGGGACAGTCTTGGTTCAAAGGAAAAAAAAAAAAAAAACCAAATCACTGAAACCAAAGAGGCTGGGAAAAGAAAAGGAGCTGGAGGGCTGGGAGGGGGCAAGGCTCAGCCCCGTACCCCCCGGTTCTGCTCACAGCTACCCCACCCCCACCGGGTCGGAGGCCCAGTCCCTGAGCTAGCTGAGCGCTGCCCGGAGCTGAGACGCTGGTCCAAGGTCCCACATCTGGCCCAGCTTGCTGGGTTTCCCCTTCAGAATCCCGGGAGCCCCCCTCAGAGGACAGCAAGCAGGGATGAGGTGGGCGCCCTGGGCCCTGACCGCCAGATACCGGGAGAGCCCACTCCCAGATTCACTGCGCCCCAGCAGAGGGCGCCCCAGACACCAGACACTTTGCAAACCCGGGGACACTGGGCCTTGCCCACACCGAAGTCACCCTGTCTGGACAATTAGCGCACTAATTGCACGCGCTGCCCCACAGTCAGGCCATTAGCCCAGATCCTGCGATGATTTATTCACGAGCTCCTACCTCTTCTCATCCCCATGGCCAGCTCCTCAGCCTCACGGCCTATGCCGGGAGGGACAACCCACAGACGCTTCCCTAGCCTCGCTCAAAAACACTGCCTGCTATAAATATTTCATCAGACCGAGTGCACGGGGCTGAAACCGCTGGTGATCTGCTCCCTGCAGGCCGCCAGGAGCTGGACCCCCCACAGGGGTGGCCTCCGGGAAGTGACCTCCGGCCCTCGGGCTGGAGATGTCCGACGTTTCCTTCACTCTTCCAGGGTGGCCCAGGCCCGAGAGCCTGTAGCAGGACCACCGCTCACATTTACTGGGGCTTTCCCCTGACCGCTTCACTGTGTCTTGACAAGGCCCTACAGGACAGAGTCTGCTATTATCCTCATTTGACAGAGGAGGAACCTGAGCGGTGAAGGTGCTTACCTAAGGCCACACTGTCTGTCAGAGGCAGAGTGGGATCTAACGGTGGCGGGCAGCCCCAGAGCCCCCAGCATCTGGCCTCCCTGAGTCCCCGCGTGGCCCTGTGACGTAGGTACTCTCTTGATCCCTGTTATACAGATAAGGACACCAGGGCTCAGAGAAGCGAAGTGACTTGCTCAGGGTCACATAGCCAGGAATGGAAGCCCGGCAGGTGACCTTGACCGATAATGTGCGCGAATCCATGCCCTGGGTGACCCCACTGATGGGAAGGGCACTCAAATCACAGCCCTTCTTGTCATCGCCCTCACAGAGATGGGACCCCTCACATAGCTGGACAGGCCGGGGCTCATCAACATTGGGCTGGGGAATTCTGAAAACCCCCTGCCCACTCCCAGGGCATCCCTTAACCCCTGGCTTTCCCTGAGACACCTAGTAGCAGAACCGGCTAGAACCCCAAATCCCACCAAACAGATTGGCCCCCTCCTTGGGCCTCAGTGTCCTCATCTCTAAGATGGGCCCTGACAGTGCCTCTGAGGGCTGGGGCAGGCATGTGAGGACTTGGTAGACAGCATGGGGCCTGCATGCCGTGATCACACAGGCGGGGCCACTGTGCATTCACCTTATCTGCAAAGCCCGAGGAGTGCCTCTGCTTGAATCCAGCCTGCACGAGCTCTGCAGTGGGCCAGCTTTGGGTTCAAGTTCCGGCTCTGTGACTCCCTGGCTGTATATCTCGGGCACCTGCCCCTCTCTGAGCCTCGGTTTCCCTGCCTGTCAGATGAGGATGTCACTCCTGCCCCATAGGACTGGGGGAACAAAGTAGGCCCGAGTGTGACAGGACTCATCTCTGACCTCAGCAAGCACTTGAGAACCAACCAGCCCCTCACTCCCATTTCAACTCCAAGGTCAGGGCAGCGGCACCTCTGAGCACCCCCCGGCCGGTATCTGCCTGCTGGGGACCCCGAGAGGGCACCACGCCAGGCCTGCCAGGGACCTTAGGACAGCAAGACTGTGGCCCAACTGGGGAGCGGAAGGAGTCCCAGGCTGGCCGCAGAGGTTCAGGGCCCAGAGAGGGCAGGCTGTGCATGGGCTGCACACAGGACAACAGGGGCCACACACGGGACCAGCCCGGGAGCATCCCGCCCAGTCACCCTGCCTGAACCGGAGCCAGAACCCCCTTCCCCTCTCCCTGGACCCGCCCGCAGCACCTGCCTCAGCACCAGCCTCATGCACACTGTAGCTCTTGGGCAGGTTACTTCAGGACTCCGGACCTCAGTTTCCCCATCTATAACACAGGTGTAATAAAAGGTGATGGCCGTGATGATGAATGAGTTCATGAAAACTTAGAACCGCGCCTGGCATACTCAAATATTATTCGCACTATCACTGTGACTCGCAGGAACAGCATTTCTGTGCCAGGCACTGCGGGTACAGAGGGAAGAGACCCACGGGTCCCTGCACTGACCACACTGTGTGTTCGTGGTCTCTGTCCAGGCCAGCCGGCTCCAGGGGGCCTCGAGCACTTTCAGGAACCCCTTTCCTATGGCCCCAGCAGGGCCAGGAAAGAGTTTCTGGAAAGAAAATGACTTGACATTTCCTGACAGTTTATCTCTGGCCACACTGAACTCCCAGCAGGTCCCAGCTCCATATGCCTTTGCCCCGGCTGTCCCCCTAACCCCCAGGGTGTCCACCTCCTGGCCAACCTCCGGCTTGTCCTTCAGGCTCCCAGGCTGGGTTTGGGGCCTCCCCTAACCCTCTGCAGCCCAGGGGTTTCTCTCTGAGACAGCCCTGACCACACCAGGCACCCCCAGTGCCCCCAGCCTCAAGCTGGCCTTCTAGTCCCTGATCCATCTGCAGAACCACCCAGCACGGGGCCAGGCACAGAGCAAGGGCTCTGTGTCTGCGTTCAGAACAACGATCTACAATGCAAGCTTATGTGTACTGAGCACGTCCTATACACCACACCTTGTCCCCAAGGACGACATTCTTTCATTTAAGCCACACAAGAGTCTTATGAGGTAGGAACTATTATGTTACAGAGGAGAAACTGAGGCCTGGGGACATAGGCCTGAGAACCCTGGAGACATAATGTGGGCCACAGCCCAGATCCAGACTCCCCTCTCTGCTCCAGCCCATGGGGTGGCAAGAGAGGTCAGCCCTAGTGACCAGCAGTGCTCCCTAGCAGCGCCCCTGAGCTGGGAGAAGCATCCTCCTGCCGAGGAAGGGCTCTCAGTACTCAGTGCGGGGGCAGGACGGAGGAGGAGTAGGGGCACAGGGGCTGGCTTCAGACTTGTGAGACTGAACTATACATTCCAGGCTTCGGTGGCCTCATCTGTAAAGTGGGGACACGGAGATAAGTCTGGCACATGACGCAGAGTGGGCGCTCGGCGATCGGCTGTTGAAGGAAACGGTGGACGGGCCCTCACGGCCCAGGACGTGCTGGTCCCTGCCGGTGAGGGCAACCCAGACGGGAGTCCAAGGCCCCCAGAAGGGCATGAAAGGCCCCCAACACCAGATCGACGGCCTGCAGACAGTGCTGGTCCTGTGAGCTAGGAAAACACCCGAGCCCTTGCACGCAGGCAAGGAGCTCCACAGGCTCTGCGTGCACAGGGAAGGGCATCGGGCGGGGACAAGCAGGCCCAGCCCCATGAACTGCCGGCAGCATAAGGACAGACTGCTCGGGACCCTGCAGCTGGGCTTCTGAGGGCTGCTCCATCAGCCCCACCCCAAGACTGGGGCTCAGAGGAGCACCTGGGGGCCCCGAAATTCCCTTCACCCTCCCTGAGCCTCACGTCCTCATCTGTAAATGGGGATGACAAGAGGAAGGCATTTTCCAGGATTATCGTGTGAAAGCGTGTCAACACCCATAAAGCTGTGAAGCAGCTGAAGCTTCCAGTAAACGTCCTTTCCAGAGACCCAGGAGCCTGCACTTTCCCTCCAGCTGCGGGGGAGCGTGGGCAACAGGTGAGCCAAAGAACCTGGAGTCGGGGCGACGCAGGTGCCACGGTATGGGGAGCAGTGGCAAAGAGATGGCACGGGACAAAGTAAAAGACAAGTGACTCAAAACCCCAGCCCTGGCCTGGAAGCGGCCTCAGCTCCTCCCCAGAGTGGGGCGCTGGGCCAGAGAGGCAGAAGTTCCTGAGGGTCAGAGCATGGGGAAGTGGGGCGCCCAGCCCAGGTACACTACCCACACCCGCCCATGCCATCAGGTCACACCCTCCTCACTGGTCACAGCACACACCTCCCCCATCTCCATTGCCCACACCCACCTTCAGGCTTTCCACCCGTCCCTACAGTCCACATCTGTCTGTCCTGCCCCCAAACCGGCCCCATCACCATGGGCCACAACCATCTATACCGTCTGCCATTCGGACAGCCTGACCCTGGCTCCACGGTTGGTCCCAGGCCCCACAGTCTGAACCCACTGGTCTGGGCTCCACTTGCTGAGGACGCTGGGTTGTGAGGAGGGAAAGCAGAGAGGAGGGTCGGGGTCCATGAAACTCCCCGCTCCCAACAGTACCAGCATCCGCAGGCCAAGGGGAGCCAGGTGGCTGGGACGCCCTCCAAATCCAGCCTCCAGGCACAGCCCTGGTGGGGGGCTCCTGCCGGGTCCTCAGTGCTGACTGGCTGATTAGGGGGTGGGCGATCAGCTGGGCCTGTGCCTCCTGTCTCAGCAGCTGCAGCCCGGGGGGGAGGCCGACGGAGGGGGCTCCTATCGGGAGGTGGCTCTGTCTCCTACTGCCTTTCCATGCCCAGTGTAGGAGGCCGAGCCACCCTTCCCTCGGGAGGCCTGCCTGCCGGACGGGGCACAGCTGAGCACACACATGTCCGTGACCCCCGAGTAGACACAGGCTGAGTCCCTACTGGGTGCCAGGCCTGTGGGAACTCCGGGACACAGGACCCTGCTAGGACCTCTAGTGGGTAGCTTTTTTATTCCCATGTTACACACAGGGAAACTGAGGCTCAGAAAAGCTCTCTGGCGTGCCTAGACTGCTTCCTGCAGATGTTGCCGTGGCTCAGGAAGAGGGGACGAGAAAGTGCTTCGGAGCTCCCCGGTGCCGGCCACACACCTGGCTCTCTCCACCGACTGCCCAGGTTCACCGTAAGGACAGCCCTAGGAGGCAGAGACCGGGATGCACCTGCCGCTCAGATGAGGCGCCCAGAGCACAGCGCCGGAGCCAGGAAGCAGTCCTGCCAGGAGGCGGAGCCGCAGCTGGCCCTCCCCACCTGTCGGCCACCACCAGCCCTGCTGCGAGGCGTGGGGGGGCACCCGCAGCCTGGGGAGGGGCCGGGGAGGGGGCAGAGGGTCAGCAGAAGGTAGGCGCTCGGAGAGTCGGAGGTGCCCCCAGACACGCAGGGGAGATGCCGCTGAGCAGGGAGGTGGCCGATCCTGGAAGTGGAAGGCAGACCTGGACTAGCAACGAGCCTGGGAGCTGGCTGAGGGGATGGCTGAGGCTCATGGGTGGAAGGAGAGGGCACCCTGGCAAGCGGACTTCGGGGCACTGGGGTGGGTGTGGAGCCACACAGGCCTTCCCGGGGGACGCGAGGGTTCTGGACCCACACGGTGCTGATGGTGAGCAGGACGAACACTGGAGGCGACCGGGTCACTGGGGGACACAGGTGACCCGGACCTGAACAGTGTTCACTGCCATCATAGCTATAAAGATCAGGGACGAAGGCCAAGAGGCAAAATTGGGGAAAGCAACTGGGGACATACCCTGTGAGGAATTCTGTGGTTAGAGAGAGCAGAGAGATTTGCAGAAGCCGAGGGGGCAGGGAGGCAAGAGAGGGTGTTTTAAATATGGGAGGATAATATAACCTCAGAAACTTAAACACAGGGTTGCCATCTGACCCAGCCATTCCACTCCTAGGTATTCACCCAAGGGGCCTGAAAACCAGTGTTCGTACAAAACACGACTGTTCTCAGCAGCATGACTCACAATAGCCAAAGGTAGAAACAGCCCAAATGCTCATCAGCCGCTAAAAGACACAAAATATGTGGTACATTCATCAATGGAATATCATTCAGCCATAAAATGAATCAAGTACCGACCCCACAACCATGTGGATGAACCTCAGAAACATTTTGCTAAGTGAAAGAAGCCAGACACGAAGGCGTGTATGATTCGGTGTATATGAACGTCCCGAGTCAGTAAATACATAGAGACAGAAAGTAGATTGGTGGTTGCCAGGGGCTGGGGGGCTGCGGAGCCGGGGTTGGAGATTGGGGAATGACTACTCAATGGGCACGGGGCTTCCTCTTGCGATGAAAATGTTTTGGAACAAGATGAGGGACTAATTGCCCAACACTGAGAATGTACTAGATGCCAGGGAATGGTTTGCTTTAAATGGTTCATTTTCTTTCATGTGAATTTTGCCTCAAAAAAAAAAAAAAATGTTTTCTGAGGAGTCACGTGAAAGAGATTTGAACCCAACCAAAGCCTGACAGATGCACGCCTAACTCCTTGCACTCACTCAGCAGGGCCATGGCCACGGCCCAGGGAGCGAGAAAGAAACAAACACTTGCTGTCCTCAGAAAGAAAGAAACAATACCAGAACTCTGCATGGCCTCCAGGCCATCCACAAGGCCCCCTCCTTACTCGCGCTCTTCCAGCCCCGACATCCGTTCTCCATGCGGGTTCTTGAACCCCGTAAGCACCAGCCACCTTTGGCCTCTCTCTGATCTCCTCCTGGCTCCTCCCTGACTCCAGGAAGCTCTCTGATCACATGTCCCCTTTCCTCTCGTATGTTCCACGGCCCATGCTCAGTTGCCCATTGACATGTGAGGGCAAGGATCCGACATCTGCGACTATCTTCCAAGACTATTTTTTAGAGAAGTTTTAGGTTTACGACAAAATTGAGGGGAAGGTACAGAGATTTCCCATCTACCCCCTGTACCCACACATGCACGGCCTCCCCATTATCAACATCACTCTCCAGAATGGGACATTTGTTACATACACATCATAATCATCCAAAGTGCACAGTTTACCTTCAGGTTAATTCCTGCTGTTGTACTTCCTATGGGTTTGGACAGAGGTATAATGACTTGTATCCATCAGCATGGTATCATACAGAATAGTTGCACTGGCCTAAAAATCCTCTCTGCTGTGCCTATTCATATCCTCTTCTCTACCCCGGAGAAGGCAACCACTTGCCTTTTCCGGAATGTCATATAGTTGGAATCAGACAGCACGTAGCCTTCTTCAGACTGGCTTCTTCCACTCAGTCATCTGCACTTAAAGTTCCTCCAAGTCTTTTCATGGCTTGAGAGCTCATTTCTTTTTATTCCTGAATAATATTCTAGTGTCCGGATGGACCAGAGTTTATCTATCCATTCACCTATTGAAGAACATCTTGGTTGCTTCCAAGTTCGGGCAATCATGAATAAAGCTGCTATAAACATCTGCATGCAGGGTTTTTTGTGAATGTAAGTCTTCAGCTTTGGTGGGTAAATACCAAAAAGTATGGTATGATGATAGCGTGTTCAGTTTTTAAGAAAGCAGCCAACCGTCTTCCGAAGAGGCTGTGCCATTTTGTATTCCCACCAGAGATTAACATCCCTGTTTCTCCTCATCCTCGTCTGCGTCTGGTGTGGTCAGAGTCCTGGATTTGGGCCAGTCTCATAGGTGTGTGGTGGCGTCTCGTTGTTTCAGTCTGTATTTCCCTGATGACATATGACGTCCAGAGTCTTTTCATATGTCTGCTTACCATCCGTAGGTCTTCTTTGCTGAAGTGTCCGTTCAGGTCTTTGGCCCATTTTTTCGTTAGTTTGTTTGTTTCCTGTTGTCGAGTTCTAAGACTTTTTGTATTTTTTGGATAAGAGCCCCTTACCAAATGTGTCTTTTGCAAAGATTTTTTTCCCAGTCCATGGCTTATCTTTTAATTCTCTTGACGGTCTTTCCCAGAGCATAAGTTTTTACTTTTAATGAAGTCCAGCTTGTCGATCATTTCTCTCATGGATCGTGTACCTAAAAAGGCATCACCAGACCCAAGGCCATCTAGGTTTTCTCCTACGTTATTGGCCAAGAGTTTGATAGTTTTGCCTTTTGCATTTAGATCTATGATCCAAATTGAGTTAATTTTTGTGAAGGGTGTAAGGTCTGTGTCTAGATTCATATATTTTTTTGCTTATGGATCCAGTTATTTCACCAACATTTATTAAAAAGACTATCTTTGCTCCATGGTATTGTCTTTGCTACTTTGTCAAAGATAGATTGACAATACTGACAGGGGGTCTATTTCTGGGTTCCCTAATCTGTTCCATTGATCCACTTGTCTGTTCTTGAGTCAATGCCATACTTTTTAAAAATTTTATTATGTTATGTTAGTCACCATACAGTACATCATTAGTTTTTGATGTAGTGTTCCAGGATTCATTGTTTGCATATAACACCCAGTGCTCCATTCAATACGTGCCCTCCTTAATACCCATCACCAGGCTAACACATCCCCCTACCCACCCTAGAACCCTCAGTTTGTTTCTCAGAGTCCATAGTCTCTCATGCTTCATCTCCCCCTCCGATTTCCCCCCCTTCATTTTTCCCTTCCTACTATCTTTTTTCTTTTTTTTTTAACATATAATGTATTATTTGTTTCAGAGGTACAGGTCTGTGATTCATCAGTCTCACACAATTCACAGCGCTCACCAGAGCACATACCCTCCCCAGTGTCTATCACCCAGTCACCCCATCCCTCCCACCCCACCCCCCACTCCAGCAACCCTCAGTTTGTTTCCTGAGATTAAGAATTCCTCCTATCAGTGAGGTCATATGATACATGTCTTTCTCTGATTGACTTATTTCGCTCAGCATAATACCCTCCAGTTCCATCCACGTCATTGCGAATGGCAAGATCTCATTCCTTTTGATGGCTGCATAATATTCCATTGTGTGTGTGTGTGTGTGTGTGTGTGTGTGTGTGTGTGTATCACATCTTCTTTATCCATTCATCTGTCGATGGACATCTTGGCTCTTTCCATGTTTAATGCCACACTTTCTTGATACCTGTAGCTTTACAGCAAGTCTTGAAGTCATGTCGTGTCAGGCCTCCAACTCTGTTCTTCAATATTATGTTGCCCCATCTGGGTCTCCATATAACTGTAATCCATTTGTTGCTATCCATAAATTAACGTGGTATGTTGATTGGGATGGCACTGAATCTATAGATCAGACGGGGGAGAACGGACATCCTGACAATATTGAGACACGGAATATCTCTCCATTTATTTTGTTCTTCTTTGGTTTCCTTCATCAGAGTGTTGTAGTTTCCCTCTTAAAGATCTTGTATATATCTTGTTAGACATATATCTATGTACTTCATTCTGGGGAGGGCTAATATGAACGGTATTGGGGGGGTTGTTGTTGCCTTTTTTTTTTTTTATGTAGGCTCCACACCCAGCATGGAGCCCAATGCGGGGCTTGAACTCACGACCCTGAGATCAAGACCTGAACTGAGATCAAGAGTCAGACACTTAACCGACTGAGCCACCCAGGCACCCCAATGGTATTGTGTTTTATCTCAAATTCCACTTGCTCATTGCTGGTATATAAGAAAGCAATTGACTTTTGTATGTTAACCTTGTATCCTGCAACGTAGCTAAAACTGCATATTCCAGTTTTTTCCCTATTCTTTCAGATTTTCTAAATAGACAATCATGTCATCTGTGAACAAACACAGTTGTGTCTTTCTTCCCAATTTGTATACCTTTTATTTCCTTTTCTCACCTAATAGCATTAGCAAGCACTTGCAGCACGATGCTAACAAGGAGTGGTGAGAGGGACATCCTTGCCTTGTACCTGACCTCAGTGGAAAAGCTTACAGTTTCTCATCGTTAAATATGACCTTAGCTATAGGTTTTTTTTGTATCTAGTTTTTATCAAGTCGAGAAAGTTCCCGTCTATTCTTAGTTTGCTGAGAGTTTGTACCATAAATGGGTGTTGTCAGGGCTTTGTTTTGTCCCCTGGAGTGTCCTGGTACTTGAAGAAAGTGCTGGCCTATGACGGGTCATTAATGACTGGCTTTGGAAGAAGCAGGTGCAGAGTGTAGAAAAGTGTCTAGCGGAGAGAGGGAGACTCGCCACAGGAATGATCTTAGGTGAGTAGGCGAGAGGGGTGGGGGCCCCGTGGACAAGGCAGGATAACGTTCCATCCACAGGAAAGAGAGGAGGGCTCGCTGAGGGGCACGGGGGCCAGGACATAGGTAGCTGTGCAGGGAGAAGGTAGAGGTTCTCTTCTTTGATTTTTTCAGTGAAAGAGGAGGCCACGCTGTCAGCTAAGGCTCCAGGACCTTGGAGTGGAAGGCAGGGTCCCAGAACTGAGGAGAAAGGTTCTGGAACAGAGAGGATGGGGATAGGTCTGGGCCCAGCAGCCCAAGCTCAGAAGCAGGACCTGGAGTGAGAGGGGCCTGTGAGGCTAATCGGCACCCCAAGCAACAGTGGGCCGCAACTGGACTCAGGGCCTCGTGTCCTTTCAGTCTTTCTCCCTGTGTGTCTAGGAAGGTTACGGTGCACTCAGGAGGCAGGTGGCAAGAGACCTCTCTGCCCTCGCCCCTGCCTGGGGCCGCAGGGATGGCTCTGAAGGGCTCTCTAAAGTCTCCACTGGCTGGAAACTCACCGTGGATGGCCCTGGTGCCACAGCAGTCTCCTGTGGGGCCGGGGGCTACAGACGCCCTCCCCGGGGTGCCTGCTCTGCTCTGCCACCCCCAGCGTCCCCACCCTCTGCAGAAACTTCTACTCAGGCCACATGGATTAAGTTCACTTTAAATCCACAGTTAAATGGGTGAATGAATGAATGAGTGAGTGATCAACCGCTCCCTTCATCTGCACAAGTGGTAAAATTGCTGCCATCCCATCCTGGGGCATCAAACAATATTTGTGGAGAAGTCTGTGGACAGCCTGATGCGCCCACCCTCCGCGGGCGGGGTGGGGGCTCCCATCTCTATCTAAGAAACGGATAAAGGGGAGGGACCCCCACTCTGAGAGCTGTAGCAAAACCTTGACCTAAATCTTTCCCCTGCAGGAGCCTCCCAACACACAGTAGGTGCTCAAGCAATGATCTTTCTCTTCTAGTCTCGTGGGGACGAACAACAAAGGAGACTGGACCAGCCCCATGTTCTGTGGCTGAGGTCACAGGGGATGGAGGACAGCAGGTCATTCAGTGTGGGCTCAGCTCTGCCAGTCCCTCTCCCTCTTGGGGCCTTGATTTCTCCACCTGCAAAACGGACAGAACTCTGAGAACCCTCGATCTTCTAGAACTCTGGAATAGTTCTAATATTTGGCACACATAATCACAGTTTAAACGGAGTAGACTTAGCCCCATTTCTCAGCGTAAGGGACTGAGGCTCAGAGAGGTGAAGCTGCTTGCCTCGAGACACACAGCTAGCAGAAGGGGACAGCCCCATTTGAATCCAGGCCAACCTGGCGCATGCCCAACATTGCATTTCCCGGATCGTTGGCCCAGGGCATCTCCGCCCCCTCAGGGGAGAGCCCGGGAGGACCTGTGGCATCCCTAAAAGACTTCATGCCCTTGGAGAGAAACTGAGGCCCACTCATAGGACATCTCGGGCTGCATTCAAATGCTGTTTGGCCATCTACATCCCTCAGTGGCTCATCTCTCAAGCCCTACTCCCCCCGCCTGGCCAGGACATTTTAAGAATTAAATGAGATAATGTTCGGGAAAGCACTGAGCACAGCACCTGGCACCAGAAGACACCCGGTAAGCAGTCATTTTCATTATGATTTTTGGGTGCCAAGTCTCGGCGAAACGTCACGCCACTTCCTGGTGACACCATGGACTGCTGCTTTCACCACCAGGGCAGGCGTTTTGCTAAAGCCCCCAAAATACCCTGACGGCCACCAGAAGCCAAGGGAAGGGGCTGAGGACACCCAGGCTCTGCGGGCCACGTGGCACCGGACCACGCACTGCAGCGCTTCGTCAGCACCAGGGCCATCTCCACAGGGACACCGCTTGGTGGCCCGCGGTGGGGGTGGGGGGGCGGCAGGAATGGAGCGCAGCCCCCTCCCTCCGGCCACTTCAGGCCCTCAGGGGCTGGGGACCCTGAGGAGCCCCCGCTCAGGCTCCAGGCACAGACTGGGTGGTCAGAGCCATGAGGGGCTGTGCTCTGAGCCTCAATTCTGCCATCTGTGAAGTGAGGCAACCGCCTCCTGTCCCTGGGGTTAGCCCTGAAGAGCCGCGGGGATGAGACAGGGCTCCCGGCACGGCACGGGCACTCCACCTGACTCCCAGGGACCTCAGCCTGGCGGAAGGAAGAGGCGCAGGAATATAACCTCTTTGCAGGAGCAGGTAGAGCCCAGCAAACCTACGGGAAGGTGTTTTTTTTTTTTTAAAGATTTTATTTATTTATTTGATAGAAAGAGACACAGTGAGAGAAGGAACACAAGCAGGGGGAGAGAGGGAGAGGGAGAAGCAGGCTTCCCGCCGAGCAGGGAGCCCCATGCGGGGCTCGATCCCAGGACCCTGGGATCATGACCTGAGCCGGGAAGGTGTTTTGACGTGAAAACTGCTCCACCTGGCTCTAGAACACGCAGAAGACAAATGGAGCAGCTGGGGAGGAAGCTGCACTCTTCACGGCCAGGACCGGCAGGGTCTGGGTGACAGGCGACGCTGGTGACACACTCAACTCTGCTGAGACCTGGGGGCACTGGGATGACCGGGTGGAGGGCCCAGCAGTGATAGCTCTCAAAGTCACAAAGGCACAGGCCCTCGGACCCCACAGAGCTATTTTTGGAACTTTTGGACAACCCAGGCATGAGGAGCTAAGTATCTGGGTTTCGCTCTGGCAGTAACAGCCCCCCACCCCCCACCCCACCCCCCCTACTCCCGGCGTTGGGCGGAGACAGACGTGCATCAGAATGAGGCAGGCTAACTAAATGGAAATTCAGCCTCACGTGGGGAATGACAGTTAGATTTCATAACCATTTCAATGACTGACGTACTAACAAAAGGTGTCATCTACCACACCCACCCCATCCCAGGGCTGCGTGTTTCCTCTGACTGCTCCCAACAGCCTGATGGGAGGAAGGACCATTAATATGCCCATTTTGCAGGTGAACAAACTGAGACACAGAACAGTCGAGTAAAATTTGCCCAGGGACACACAGCTGGTAAGTAGCAGAGACCAAGCAGGTTACCCCAATGCTCTGTGACTCCAAAATACACAGCTAAAATAGAGTATTTTTCTTAAAAAAGAAAAAATCAAGATACAGGATAGCGTATCCCGGTTGGCCATGTGTAGTGGGTTGAATGACAGCCCCCCCGAAAGATATGTCCATCCAGAACCTGTGAATGTGACCTTCTTTAGATAATTTTTGCAAACATAATTAAATTAAGGATCTGGAAATGAGATCATTCTAGATTAGGATGGGCTCTAAATCCAACAACAAGTGTCTTTAGAAGAGAAGACATGACAAGACCAGACCCAGGCAGAGATCAGAGGGATGTATCTAAAAGGCAAAGAACCCCGAGGCTTGCTAGCAGCTACGGAAGCTGGGAGAGGCCTGGAAGAATTCTCCCTCGGAGCCTCCAGTAGGAAGCAAGTTGGCCGACATCTTGATTTCCGACTTCTGGCCTCCAGAATTGGGATATAATAAGTCTGTGTCATTGTAAGCCACTCTGCCTGGGGTAGTTTGTTATGGCAGCCACGGGAAACTAATACAAGGTGCAATCTGCTCCCCACTGCCCCCGGGTCTATTCTCTTTTCTGGACCTGGCCAATTGTCCCCTCTGGACTGCTGCCTCTGCGCTCCTTCCACAAGCCAGACACAATTGCAAGTATATGGATCCATTCAACCATTTCCCCTAGTGTTCCCATTTCACAGATGAAGAAACTGAACCCACTGGTTTGGGTCACAGCTCCAGAGGACCCCTGGAGCCCGCTCACCCATGGCTGGTCCTGCGACCACCAGGAAGGTAGCTGGGTCAGGATGGGGCCCGAAGCCTGGTCACCTGGGCCTGGAGCTTCAGGGCTAGAGCATCTGCTGCAGGATTAGGGCCAGGCCCCATGGGTGCCCGTGAGGCTGTGGCTGGCAGGGTCAGCAGAGGAAAGGAAGAGGGCGGCCAGGGTCTCTTTACTATGCAGGCCCCAGGGAAGGGCAGGACCACTCTGCAGCTTCCCCACGTACTGCTGCGGACACCCCCTCCAGTGGTCCTGAAGGCTCGCAGGGCCTGGCAGGGGGCCTGGCCACCCCAGCCAGGCAGGTGCTGCCGACAGCTTGAAGCTCAGCAGGCCAAGAAAATGGGCATGGCTGAGTCTCCGGCCCGAACGGCAAAAGGCAAGCGGGCGGGGCGGCTGGGGGGGTGGAGGGGGGTGACGGCAGAAGCTGCCCTGCCTTGACCACAGAGCCAAACCCAAGAGGGGGTGAAAAAGTGGATGCCCAGATGTGGTCATGGCATTCATGCCCATTCTGTAAATGGGGAAACTGAGGCTTCGGGTAGAAGAGCAGCAGGGGTGATTCACACCTCTCTTGGACTTGGGCTAGCAGATCCTCCCTACCAGGGGCCCTCAGTGGAATAAGGCAGGTGCTGTCCTTCAGATGTGGGCTCAAACCAGGTTAGGGGAATGACAGGGCTGGCCAAGCAGATGGTGGACACCCGAGATGGAGCAGCTCGGAGATGAATCAGGGGTGACTAATTCCCTGAACAGAGGCCCCCCCCCTGCCCCGCCCTCGCCATGAGGACCGTGAAGAAGCAAGTGATGGCAGCGAGCACCCTCCCCATGCTGTTCAGGCTGTGCTGAGCGAGAGCTGGGTCGGCGCAATGGTCCCTAGGACCCCGAGCAGGTGGACTCTACCCCGGGTCTGGGAGTTTCACTGCAGCACAGTGACTTCCCCGCGGGGGGCTGGGCTGGGGGCTGCGCCTTCAGGGAGATTGGAAAGTGCAGATTCCCAGGCTCCACCCCAGACCCTCCGAACCAGAATTTCTGGGGCTGGAGCCAGGAGATCTGGATTCTCCCAGTGCTCCCAGAGAGTTCTGAGGAAGGAGGTACCCCATCGAGGATTCGGCACCTCTCCCAGGGCTAAGATGCACCAATTCTGCAATTCTAGGTTCTCTGTCTCAAAGAGGCTACAACTTCACAACTCAAAGAACCCGTGACCCATGCACTTGGGTGGCTCTGTACATTCAAAGACTCCACAGCTAAGACTCTATGATCTGGAGACTCTGTGACTCAGCCCTCAACCCAAAGCCCATCAAAGGAGAGAGGACGAAATCTCTGGGTCTGGAGCGCTGGGGCACCAGCAGGGACAGCAGGTATGGAATGATCCCACGGGAAAAAAAAAACAGAAAGCAAGACAGGAGGAAAGGAAGAAAGGGAACTGTAGATGTCGGCATGTTTATATAACTACCTTCGCATGTTTGCGTAAGCACTCAGACAATCCAGAAAGTTCTCTAATAATGGTCACCTCAAGAACATAAAGCTGTGGGGTGGGGTGGGTGGGGTGAGGCGGAGACAGGGTTTGGGAAGGAGGAACTCACTTTCCACCCTTCCGCGGGTTTCATGCTTTGCCACGAGCCTCTGACACTCAGGTAATTAACAACCATAACGATTAATGAGAAAAGAGGACACAGTCTACGGTGCCTCCCGTGTTTGTTCGCTGGTTTCTTTTATGGTCCTTCCACCCACCCAGACATCAGCCGCCATCGCAGACACGGGGCGCAGTGCTCCGTACTCGCTCAGGAGCGAGATGTGCAGAGCATGAGTGGCGCCCAGAGTCCGTCCGGCCCAAGCCCGCGCACTCACATCCGAGCGGCGAGACCTCTCAGGGAAGGGAACGGAAGGGACGCCAGGGGCCGGTCCTGGGGGCGGCCCATAAGGGGGCTTCCCGGGCCCTGCCCACACCCTGCCTCCACAAGCCACGGCCAAGGCCTCTAGGAAGCCCCAGCCCGGAGCTCCCCACCTGCCCCCAGCGCCCCGCACCCCTGGGAGCCCCGACAGCGCCCGCACCTCTGCCCTCCATGTGACCCAGACAGGCCCCACGCTCTCTGCGCCTTGCAAGCTCTAGTCCTGTGAAGGGATGGGGCCTGCTCCCCTCGGCGCCCTCCAGTCCTCGGCAGGCCCCCACAGGCCTGAAAGGAAGCCCGGTCTGGCCTTGGCCTGGAACCAAGAGCCCAGAGGCGCAGGGTCGGGGGCAGGAGGGAGGCGGCTGCTACCACCCAGAACGCCAGCTGCTGGCGGTGATGTATTTTTGCTTTAAGTGCTGGAGAATTGCAGGGCTGGAGCCGCCGGCTCGGGGGGCTCAGGCTGCAGCTGGAAGGAGAGGGAGGTGGGCAGGAGGTGGGGGCTGCACAGCCCCTCCCTGACCTCTCTTGCCCTCAGCCTCTCAGCCTCTCCGCCTCTCCATCAGACATGCACACGCGTGCACACACACGCACACACACTCACGCACAGCTCAGCACCTCCCCATCTCCACACGCTCCCTCCTCCTGGCCCCCAGCTCTCCTCAGTGTCTCCAAACAGCTGCAAGGAGGCTTTGGGGGACAGAGAGTCTCGATCACTACCCCCCACCTTGCTTCTAAGGAGCTGTAGCACCTCAGGCTGGGGCTGTCCCCCTCTGGGCCTCAGCCTGCCCACTCCCCGGGGAGGTCCTCTTGCACCCTTTCCCTAGGACACCCACTCGCAGGGCCGGGTGGGGGGGCAGGTCAGAGGCTGTTGACAGTCACAGGCAATCTGGAGATAGCTCGGCTGCTCCTTAGGACCTGATCCCTTTCCTGCCCCAGAGGGTGGGTGTCGGGAGACAGCGCCCCGCCCGGGGCACATCTGGCCCAACAGCCTGGTGGGCGCCTGGTGGAGCTAAGCAGCCCTGGCCGAGGCCCAGCCCGTCGGAGGAACCTGTCTGCTCGTCCTCGGAAGGGATGGAAGCCCGAGCTTGGCAGAGGCAGCGGGACGATCCGGGGGAACGGAAGGAGCTGCGCTTTGCCAACTACAACGCTTGTAGGTTCTTTTTACAACTGGGAAGCTGCTAAAGTTGATAGTGGCAAATCTTGAAACATAAAGAAAAGAAAGAAATTTTTAAACCTGGGTGTTGTGCTCAGAGACGGGGCGAAGGAGGTAAAACACAGACACAAAACACGAACAGCCAACGGGCGTGTGAAAATGCTCAACTGGGCAAGAAATGGAGACACTGTCCCCTCGGCCACCCCCAGCCCCTGCAGTCGGCCGCCCCCAGCCCCTGCAGCCGGCCGCCCGCCACACATCTTACGGAAGGAAGGCTCGAAGATGCACAAACGAAAAGAGAAGCGCTGGACCGAGTGGCCCCGACTCTCTGCACCTCAGTTTGCTTAGATCTGCAATGGGCTTCTGCCCCTCACGGAGTTGGGGTGGGAGACCTCCTAGGCTGGAAGCAAGCCCAGGGCTGGGGACACAGCAAGGTTCAGAGCTCGAAGCGGGTAAGGTGAGACAAAAAGAGCTCAATGCAGAGTCGGGGCCCGAAATACATTCCAACTCCCTCCCCCCACACAGACAGATGGTAGGCCAAGGGCTCAGAGAAAAGGTCTGAAAACTGGCTTGCCCCTCACGAGCCCCACAATTCCGGGCCAGTGATGTCACACCTCTCCGAGGCTCGGTTTTCTTATCTGCAGAATGGGCCAATAATTCCGGCTCCCACTACTGCAGAGCACCACGGTGTATCAAGCACCATGCATGACTGAACCAACGCATTCACTGCCCACATGTTTGCCAAGCATCTACTCCTCACTGAGTGCTGCTGGAGGCACGGGGGACACAGTTGTGAACAAACTGAAGCCAAGGAGCTTACATCCCAGTGGGGGAGACAGGCAATAAACAAGATAAGCAAATAAAACATAATGTGGCAGGTGGCGTTAAATTCTACGGAGGAAAAAAGCAGGGGAGGGCTTGTGGGTAGACGGAGGCCACAGTGTTATCCAGGAGAGGCTTCATGGAAGGGGTGGCACTTGGACAAGACCGGAAGGTGGTGAGGGAGGAGGCTGTGTGGCAATCTGGGGAAGAGTGTTTCAAGCAGAGGGAGCGGCACGTGCAAAGGCCCTGGGGCAGGAGCAGGTCCTGTGTTGGAGGCGCAGCATGGAGAAAGGCAGGGTGGCCTGAGGAGAGGAAGGCAGTGGTGGGAAGAGTAGTACCGAAGATCAGACTGTGCGGGCCCCTGTGGGCCACAGTGAGGAGTGCAGCTTTTATTCTGAGCTGGGGCGGGGAGGGAAAGGACCACGGGAGGATCCTGAGCCCAATGTGGAGACGAAACCCCCCAGATTGTATCAAGTCCACAGTAGGTGTTCAAGCAGCCATGGCCACTCTGAAGGCTTGATTTCTCATTCCCTAGATCCTCTCCAAGCCTGAGTCCTCTAAAGAGATCCAGACCACAGGAGAGTGAAGGAGGGGGAGGCTTCAGCTGCCCAAGGGCGTGGGAGAGCTCTGTCCAGGCTGGTTGAGGGGGACAGGGCCTTGGCAGGAGCCAGGAGGCTGCTCCCACTGACTCCGGGGCAGCATCAGTGCAGGGCCAGGGCAAACCTGCTCCCTGGGATCACTGAGAAAGGGGCTCCCGCTCCTATCTGGCCATGCAAACGGTACTCTGTCTGGTGTTACAGGGCTGAAGGCCAATGAGGGGGCTGGACCAGGGGTCCCCCCGGGTCCCCTCAGCCTCACGCTGCCTCCGCAGCTGCCACTTCAGCCCTGGGCAGGAAGACCCGAGCTGTGGCACATCAGTGGGGGTGCGGGGAGCGAAGGGGGGAGGGGCACACAGCACGAGCAGGAGGCCGGTGTCTGAGGCCCTCTCCTGCTGCAGCCCTCCCTAGGCCTCAGCTCCCCACACGTCCAAGGAAAGGCCACCCCGGAATGACAGATTCTCAAGACTCTGGCACCACAAATGCTCACATTCCCCCCCCTTCGTGGAGTTCCCTTTCCACACTCCCATTTCTGCTCAGATCCCCCCTCCACCCAGAAGCTCCCATTTCTACTGTCCCCTCCCAGGTGTTCCTCAGGAGACTCCCCAGCTGAGGCTTTGGTCCCACTTGACAGATGATCAACTGAACACGAAGAGAAGGGACTCAGCCACGGTCACACCACAGGCCTCACTCACCTTGGCTCCTCCCAAACAGTGAGATTCTCGAGACCAGGGGCCGGGTCTGCCTCTATCCAACACCAGTTTATTAAGCACCTTCTGTATGCCAGACACCACATCGGGGCCCCAGCCAGGGTCTCCACCCCTAGAGCTCAGAGCCTGCCACAGCTCAGGGCACCACAGCGAGGAGAGAGTCCCCCTGACGCCCCCCTGGCCTTTCTCTGCGGCCAGAGAAAGCAGCCCAGACACAGAGCCACCAAGCATTTCCTGAGCACCTACTGCAGGCCCAGGCCTTCACTAGGTCCCAGGGAGACAGTGGCACACATCCCAGGGCACGGGGACGGCCAGCCTGGCACACGGAGGCAGCCGGGCAGGGTGTCTGTGGAGCGAGGGAAGGCGCAGCCCTGTCCCCAGGAGAGCGCCAGGGCTCACGATCCGAGGGACACAGGCTCCAGTCCCTCCCAGTGCCTCCCTGGGCCTCAGATCTCCTGTCTGTACAATGGAGCTAATGTTACCCTCTGCACTGGCAGCCCATTAGGAAATTAAATCAGGTGGCAGAGCGCTGGGCCCTCAGCCAGTGCCCACTGAGGGCTCCAGTCCTGCCTGCGGCCCCAGCTCCTCTAGAAAATCCGCCTGCCTCAGCCCAGCCCCCCACCCCCACCCCCAAGCCTCCTCTGAAGCCTCCAACCTCCCTGCCCTGCCTGCGGCCCAGTTTCCAGCCGGCTTGCTTTCTTTTATCTTCGGCCTTTGCTGTCTTCCTATCACGCAGCCAATTCCCCTGGTGCAGCCGGCCTGGGGAATGAGCCCACAGCCACCGCACCTTCGAGTGGCCAGCCCAGCCTCCACCCCTCCTGCTGCCCCTGAGCTGCCTCCCTCCCGGCCTCCTCTCTGCCAGCCTGTGGCAGGGCTCCAGTTGCAGGCCCCACAGGAGGGGCAGGTGTGCCCGCATGTCACTCACGGCAAAGCCCTGGCGGGGGCCCAGCAACACATACCAGGTGCACCTGTCAGAAGGCCGGTCCGGCCCCGAGCCAGGCCTGGGAGCGGCGAGACTAAGAGTGGGCATCAGGTGGGCTCCGAGGGGGCACCGGCAGCCTGAAGCCCGGGGCTGGGCAAGGACCACAGACGTTGCCAGGACTGACGACGCAGTGGCTTCTGCCCCGGACGTGCGCCAAGGCCCCCGGGTGCCATGCCTGGTGCTGCGAACTGTGGCCCGGGGCCCCGGAGGGCTGGCCGGCCCGCCGAGAGTGCCCGCAGGCAGAGTCAGGCCCAGTCCTGCATACCCACAGGGCACTGCTGTCGCCCTTACTGTTACTGCTCTCCTCACTGCTGTCCCTACTATCTCCCTGCCGCAGGGCCACCAACGCTACCCTGTTCGGCCTCAGGCAGACACCGTGGCCCTGGGACAAGAGGCCTGACAGGGGCAGCCTCTGGGTTGCGAAGAGCGAGACGGAGGGCTCTGCTCAAACCCCCGACTAGCTGTGTGGCTTTGGGCAAGACCCTGCCCCTCTCTGGGCATATCTTTCTTCCAGCACAGCACAGCTCACCGGACATCCCTCCACCAGGCACCGACGCGCACCATGTCTCCCTCCTGAGCAACCTGGAAGCCCTAGGGTGGTCTGATGTGGCAGCTGGGCATGGTGGGGAGGGGGGGTCCAGGGACATCAGAGCTGTGCCAACCCCTAGCATTTACAGAGTACCCCCTCTTCAGCGGTGCACCCCACTGCCGTCTGGCACACCCGAGCACCCGTGCTGGTCCCCGGGAGTGCTCAAGCAAGTCCCTCCCCTTTGCACCCTACTCTCCCTAAGGAGTCTTGACCCCACCTGAAGGGAGCCCTTCCACGGTCCCCTTCTTAGAGCTGCCAGCCTCCAGTCCCTTGGCTGGAGGGAAGGGACCACCAGAAGGCCGAGGGCAGACTTCTCTGAGGATTCTCTTTGGGGTCCCAGCATGAGGAGGGAGGTGATTTTCTCAGAAGAGGGGAGAGTGTATTCCACACACACACACACACACACACACACAAGACCATAAGCCTCCAGTGGGCCCAGGATTGGCATCTCCTCCCTGGCCCTCTCTGGCCCTCTGGCAGTGGCCCATGGAGGAGGCCCCAGTGAGGGGCCACAAAGAAGCAACCTAGCACAAAGTGAGCCCGGGGTCGCGGCGACGTACTTTGGCACCTAAGGGAGGAGTGAGGGGTAGGCCGGAGGCTAACGCCTTCTGGGTTCTACCTTCGAGGAGGCGGCTGCTGATTTCAGCGGCGGCATGTGGGCGCCTCCACGCTCCTGGGAGACAGAGCCTGTGAACCTGGGTTCCGGGAGGTGCATATGGGGGGCACGAGGTCCCCAGCACTTTATCCCAGGGCTCCAACCTGGGCACAGGGAGCAAAGGATAAAATAGAAACGGTCACAGGCAGTGCAGAGCTCCTAGATGGGTACACCCCCTAGGAACTGGGTGACAGGATGGCCCCAAGTCCCAGCAACTCCAGGCTGTGAGGGGGCCGGAGAACCTCTCAGAACAGAAGACCACCTCCAAAGACACACTTTGCTGTGACAGGTTTTAAAATATTCACATGACCAGTGCACACTCGATCAGAACAGGCAGCACAGATATGCGCTGGGGCCTCAACTCCCATGCGAAGCATCACCCCCCCAGCAGCTCCCCACCCGAGGTGCCACTCCACTGAGCCCCCTGGTTCCCCACCCCGCTTTCCCATAGGCCATCCAGAGCAGAGGTGAGCATGTAGAGGGGACTTCTGCCCTGAAACCCTGGGGGCTTCTCAGCTGAGGGGTCATCCCCTCCGCGATCAAGGCCGACTTCTAAAAGCAAAAAGGTGCGGCCGGAGTTGCAGGCTCGCTGGCTAGCGGAAAACACCATTTCCAGAATATTTTTACTCCATTAGAGCACAGGAGGTGGGAAAGAGAAACGGCTCCAAAGACCCGGAGATCTGGGGCCTGGGGGCAGTTTCGGGGCCGCTCCTAGACTGAGCCCCCCTCTGCACCCCCAGTCTAATCCTGGGGTCTCCGGGAAGGTCACGCGTAGGACTGATGCCGCGCGCGAAAGTGCCTCCCCACGCTCCCTCCCGACCCCCATGTGCTAGTCGGCCAGAGGGGGACCGAGGGCGCCTCAAAGTTTCCCGGAGCGCCCCCAGGACGAAGGTTAGCAAGGAGCAAAGTTCCCTGGTGGCAGTAGCCGGAGACATGGCAGGGGAAGAAAAGCTCGCAGTCAGCATTTCCTCCGATGGCTCACCAAGGGAGGAAAAAAAAAAAAAAAAAACCCCAGAAAACGAGAGGAAGAAAAAACCCTCCCGCCCCACCTTCCCTGTTGCAGCACCACCTCGTGCTCGCTCCGGGCCGGGGAGAGGCCTTCGGGGAGCCGGAGTCGGGCCCCCGGGGGGCCGGGCGCCCGGCGGCCGCGCACTTACCTCGGTCAGTGCCCCGGGCGCGGCGCGCTCCGCGTCCTCCGAGCTCCGGGCGGCCGCTCCTGGCCCCGGCAGCCGCCGCGCTGGCTGCATCGCCGCCGCCGCCTCAGGGCAGCCCCCGGGGGCGCTCCATGCCGAGGGGCGCGTGGGTCTGGGGCGCCGATCTCTCCAGTTCAGCCACGGGTCGGGGGCGCGCGCCTGGACGGCGCCCCCGGCCGCGGGGCGCTCGCTCCGGCCGGCGCGGCTGGCGTCCGTCCCTCCGTCCGGCTGGGAGCGCGGCCGGCCCACCCCCTCCCCCGCCGGCTGTTATCCGATCCCGGGCAGGGCCGGGCGCGCTCCCCTGTACGCCCCGGCGCCCCGCGCCTCCCCGCCCGCTCCGGCCGCGCCAGCCCCTCGCCCCCGGCTACCGTTCCCAGGCAGGCGGTGGCGGCGGCAAGGCCCCGGGGAAGGCGGGGAGAGAGGAATGGAGGGCGAGGAGGCGGCTGGAGGCAGAAGCTCGGCGCGCACCCAGCTCCGCGCCCCGCTGCCACCAGAACCCGGCTCGGCAACTCCTCTAACTCTCCGCCGAGAGCACGCCCGCCCCGCGCCGCGCCGCCGCTGCCCCCGCCCACCCGGGCCCTAGCCTGGCCCAGAGCGCCCCCAGCCCCGGGCCGCCCCCCCCCCCACCGCCAGCCACTTGCGCAATGGGGCGCGCGCGCGCACACACAGACTCACACACAGAGGCATGTCCTCCAGGGACACGCGCACACACAGGTGCGTGGCCGGCGCACACACAAGCAAGGGAATCTTGCACACACGCGTGCACACAGCCGGGTACACATGCTCAGGCGTCGGCACACAAGCAGGCGAGGTGATGATCCCCTGCCGGGCATGACGGTCGCAGGTGCACAGGTGCATACACACTGCTATGGGTGCGTGCGGGGCCGTATCTGCACGTGCGCGTATGTGCACGCACATCCTGGCGTGTACATCACTCCCATGGAATCCCCTCTCTTTGCACGCCAGGCATGCACACTCGTATACATACATCATTTCCCCCTCTTTAATAGCATCTCTCTCCTCCCCATCTTGTGCTCTGTTTGGCTTCTCCCATCTCCTGCTTTCTCCTCTGTGCTCCCCCCCCCTCCTCTCTCTCTCTCTCTCTCTCTCCCCCCCTCTCTCTTTCTCTCTCTCTCTCTCTCTGCTGACTTGACCCCCATGTGACCCTCTTCTCTTGCCACCCCTGCAAGGCTCAGGCTTTCTTCCTAGCCTGTCCCCACTCGCCCTACCCTCCCAGCCTCCTGGGGCCTATTGTCTGGGCCTCAGATCTCTCAGCCTCCCGCCAGGCCCAGGCCTTTCATCCTGGCAGACAGACCTGCCTGGCTGGGCCTTGGCCCAGGAAGACCCCATTTTATCACCAGTCTGACCCCTTGCTCAGCCTTGGGGCCACAGAATAGGGCCAAGGAGGCAGGTCTGTGCCCAGAGCACAAGCCTCAAAGGGCTCCCTGGCCCCCTTGGCTTCCAGCTTCCCCTTTAATGTGAAATATAATTATGTGTCTGCACAGCAGGGAGACTGGCTGCAGGATTCTAACCAAGGAGGATGGCTCTCTGGCCACCGCCCAGATTGCTGGCGGCTCAGACAGAGCGGTCTGCAGGCCCCACCAGCCCCAGGCTCGCGGCCCCAGGCTCCGGGCCCCTGGCAGCTGGTAGGTGCCGCCTGGTCTAAGCCACCCAGAAAACTCACCGACCTCAGGCCGTCTAGGGTTTGAAATCCACCAACTGTACTGACCAGCTGTGGAGGCAGGTCATTGCGCCTCTCTGGGCCTTGCTCTCCCGGTCACGTCATCAAATGCGGATAGTAGCAATTCCTACCTCATGGAGCTGCAGTGACGATTAAATGGATACAAGTCTACCTCAAGCCCTTAGTGCAGCTTCTGGCTTGGGAAACCAACCACCAGTCATTGAGAAGTCACGATGCGGGGGGCTCTGTGCTGAGGACCCAGCTCGAATGATTTCGTTGTCACCGCAACGATGGGGTGCGTACACTCACAGGCCCTATTTCACAGGTGAAGGAGCTGAGGCACAGAGAGGTCACTTGTTTGTCACAGGGCTTTCATGAAGGTAGAGCCAGGACTCAGAGCCAGACCCGTCCCCAGAACGAGAGCCGTTGCCCCCTCGCCTTGACGGCTGCTAAGGGCTGCTGTGGAGAGAAGGACCAGCCCAGGAGATGCCGGCCCAACGCCCCGCCCTGCCCTCACTTGGACACAGTGTCCTGGTTTTCGCCTCCTCCTCGGAGACCAGCCTCCCAGAGGACCAAAATCGCTCAGGAAACTTTTCCTCCTTCTCCCTTAAAGCTCCCCACTGTCCCCTGCCCAGTTTCCCAGAGGAGAGGCCACAGTTCCACCCCGGGAGGAATGGGCCCCAAGGCACTCCTCCCATGAGGCTCCACCGTGGGCCCACAGAGGAGCCGGGATGCCCCTCAGCTGGGAGACAGTTCCAGCAAAAGATCTTGGCTAGGGGATGGATGGGAACATCTTGGGGCACCTCTGTGTCGAGGATTCTGACAGTTCCTGGGACAAGGATTACCACCAGAGCATCCTCAACCCTAGAAGGCTCCCTCCACACACAGTCCCCACCTAGATGCTGACCAAGTGGGGTCTTGTCCCTGGATCCCAAGCCTTGCCCAGAGCCATTATCAGACCCATTTCACAGAGACAGCAAGTGTCTTTTCCGCAGGGTCATCCAGGAGAGAACGTCCGACAAAGGCGAAAGCCTGACTCCCCAGGCCACTGCTTTTAGGGTCCGTATCCCACCCTCCCCACCTACCTGCTGGAATGGACTTCAGTTCTTTTCTTTTTTTAAAGATTTTATTTATTTATTTGACAGAGAGAGACATAGCGAGAGCAGGAACACAAGCAGGGGGAATGGGAGAGGGAGAAGCAGGCTTCCCGCGGAACAGGGAGCCCGGTGTGGGACTCGATCCCAGGACCCTGGGATCATGACCTGAGCCGAAGGCAGACGCTTAACGACTGAGCCACCCAGGCGCCCTGGACTTCAGTTCTTAATCATATCCGAGAAGCCGCTGTTATGCCCCCTGACACCCAGGCCTTTGCTGGGCAACGTGGGGCCTCAGCCTCCTTACGGTGCACACAACCATGATCCAGATGCCCGGACTGAGGCACAGAAGAACAGGGGCATATGGGGGGGTATCTCCTCTCTAAGCAGCTCACACACCTACCCCAGAGCTTCCTTGTCTGTGGGCAGAGCGGCTCCTGGCCCTACCAGGGCACCGCCCATAGCCGGGGCAGTATGTTGCAGGAGGGGTCGCGGATCATGCCATGCCTCCCTCTGGCGTCGAAGGGGGCCAAGCAGGGCTGCGTAGAGGGACTGTGGACACATCCCTTGCTGAGGTCTCCGTAACATAACCCCCTTTCACGTGGCCGTGAGAGAAGCCAATGAGATGAATGGGAGATCGGTGCCCTGCACACAGTAGGACTTCGGGCAACATGGGCAACGCCCTTTGAACATGTCCCGCTTTGCCTTAATCTGAAATTCTTTCTTTCCGGCAGGTGGGGCAGGCCCTCCCAGCCCTGGACGTGCCATATAGTAGCCGTTCAACACATATTTGCTCACCGGGGCATCCTGGGAGCCACAGGCCAGAGGCCAAAGAGCCCCTCGACACATTTACAATCACTCCTTCATTTGAGGAAGGTGAGGCCCGCAGAGGCGAGGTTGAATCCAAAGCCACAAAGCCATGGGAGGGGGTGACAGGAGCAGGAAGCACCCCACTGGCTGGGGTTTACTGGTCCGGGTGGGCAGCAGGCTCAGGGCTGCCAGGTCTTGTGATATTCACGTCTTAATCTAACAACGCTGATGCATTTGAGTCCGTCATAAATTGATTATCAACTGAGATGTGAAAACTAGACTGTCCCTCAGCAGGGCAGCAGCACCAGTGCTCCCCAGAATCCTCCTAGCATCTTTGCCTCCTGAGGGTTGCCTCCTCCCAGAAGCCTGCCCGGCTTTCTCCTGCCCCACCTAGAATTTGGCCCAGCCCCAACCCCCAAGTCAGGAGACCCCTGAAATATAAAATGGACTCATTGTATGGCCAGTTTAGTCCCTCCCTTAGAGCAGGTGTGAGGACCAACGTCCCAAAGGCCCAGGACCTGCCACCCCACCTCACCCACGCCCCTCGGCCTCCCTGTTCCAGACACACTGGCCAGCCATCCGAGCTCTTAGATGCCACCAGCTTGATTCTCTCACTGGGCTCCCTCCCCATACTACTCTTCCTCCAGGGGCAGCTCAGGCGGTACCTCCTGGGGAGGCCCACCAGAGTCCCTCATCTCCTCTTTACTACCATCCCCCATTTACCTTCATCCTGTCTGGCTGCTGTCTGAGACATCTTGTTTACTACGGGCCTCCTCCGAGGTTTGTCATTTCATGAGGACAGGGACAATGTCTCCCTGGCATGTTCAGAGCCCAGGGCCTGGCACAGAGTGGGTGTATAGTAAAGGTCTGCAAAAGGAGAACGAAGGGACACAGGATGGAGAGACCCAGACGATCACAGGATGGCTCTCAGCAGAAGCCTTGCCTCCTCCTCCAGGCAGGTGGCCAGGGCCCTGGGCTCATCCTGCCTCCCACGGCAACCCCTGAGAAGGCGGAGAGACCAGGGCCTAGCCGGTCCAGTATCTACATTTCTTGTGGGATGCACAAGGCCCTGGCTGGAGGTCAAGAAGCACAGGATTGCATTCTGCCAGAGCCGTGGGAGAAGGAGAGGCCCCCGACCACTCAGGCAGTGAGCAGCAGGGCAGAGCCAGGACCTGGGAGTCCTGTCTTCAACCCAGGCTCCTCCCTCAGTGCCTTAGTCCCTAAGACATCACCGTGATAATAACAATGATGGTGACGATGGCTGCCACTGATTATACTCTTAGCCTGGGCCACGCTGTGGGTTAAATGCCCACGTGCACGGACTTACTATGAAGGACCATGTCGTTATTACCCCATCGATGGGCAGATAGATGCCCCCACCCCCTCCAGCTGGTAGATGCAGAAATGACGCCCAGACAGGTCGGAGGAAGGCATTGCTTGGGGTGGCTGTGAGCTGCTCAGCCCGGAGGCATGCAGGCCACGGCCCGTTGGGGGGGGGGGGGCTGGGGAGGGGTGATGGTGCCTGTCAGAGAGGTCGAGGAAGTGACTCCCCTGCGCCCTCGCAGTCCCCAGGCACCCGCAGGCCCCGGGCTGACCCCGCAGCATTGATCTGAGGAAAGCAGAACTTCAGGAACCGATGGCGGCCCTGGAAACAAGACACTGAGTCCGTCCCAGCCATCAGGAAGCAGGCATTGATCCGCTCGGCCTGGCTGACTTATTCCCCTCCTGCACAGGCTCTGACGACACTCGCCCTGGCCACCCCCCCGGCCCCTCCTCCCGGCCTCCCCTGGAGCTGCAGCTGTCGGGAGGATGCGCTAATGAAGGCCAGGGAGACAGCGCCTGGACTCCGGGCCACGCTCCTCCCGCATCTGCCGGGCATCGGGCGGTTTCCGTCCTGGCGACGAGACTTTAGAGGCATCCGCGGTCCACGTCCTCCCACGGTTTGGGCCCCTCTTCTGGGAACCGTTCTCTTCGGGGAGCCACCCACCCACCCACGCCCCATACCCTCTACCACGTGCTTCTCGGAGGCTGAGACCGTCCCCGGGGCCCAAGGTGAGCCAGTGACCCAGCCCTGACTGGGAGCTTTACTGTGATTGGTTGAGGACAGACATGTGATCAACGTCAACCAATGAGAACTGGCCCTAGGACTTTGGCTGGCTAAGCTGGACAAGGAGCCCCGGTTCCCAGGACCTCCTCGGGGCCACTTTGCCCCTGCATGGGCGAGCCACCTGAAAGGAGACCCGCCCAGAGGAAGGCAGAGCTGAGCTCTTGAGAGAAAAGATTCCAGACATGCTCCTCTGGGGCCTTTACATCCACCCCTGGACTTTTGAGTTCTGAATTGGTTTTGAAATAATCCCTTTCGTCACTTGAGAGATTTTTGAGATGGATTCTAATACTCTTCTCCATGGCCTCAAGGGGCTGCTGGTGGAGGTGGTGGGTTGAAAGACCAACAAGGCCTCCAAAATGTCCCTCGAACCTTCTGAACCTCTTTCCTCCTCTCTAACGCAGGGTGCTTGAGAGTCACCTGGCAGAACCACGTGGGGGACAAGCACGCAGGTGGAGGCACACTGTTTTCTCCCTCCCTTCCCCCAAAGGGACAGGAAGGCGGGCAAGGCCTGCAGGCCCCGTATGACAAGAATAAAGGGCAAGAAAGGGAGGGAGGGAAGTCTCTTCAGGCTCTCAGAGTTAAAAATAGCTTCCCCCAAGGAGGCCTCCCTGCTGGGATAATCCAGCCAATTACCCGGCCCCTCCACCCTGGTGGGCACTGTCTGCCTCTTCCCTGTGCGCCGCCCCCCCCCATTGCAGTCCCCACGTGGGGCCATTACTCCCTGCCCCCATGACCAGCCCCCTTGCCCTCAGCAAGGGAGCAGGACTTGAGCCCAGGAACTCAGTTTCCTCTTCTCTGAATTGGGCTTGACTCCGAAACCGAAAGAGATCTGTAGGGCCTGACGATGGGGAGCTCACTGGCCATGCCACACTCTCTCCCCTCGCCGCCCTGCCACAAAAGGAATCAAGAGGCAGAAGATCCTATTTATGTTAAGAAAAACTACAGATACTTCTGCATTTGCAAAGCAAAAAATCTGGTGAAACTGCTGGTGGGGTGCCCTGTGAGGAGGGGGCCTTGTTCCTCATTCACTTTCGTGTGGAGGCAAATGTCTATACCTGCTTCCCGAGTGCTCTGGACTCAGGCCCACCTGGCGGGGTCCCTGCCCCTCAGCAGGAGCTCAGCCTCCATTCTGAGGAATGAGAGTAGGTTGCACGTGTGTGACACGTGGGCTCATTGGACGACATCGGGTCTGTTTTGTTCAAATTTTGTACAGAAAGCATTTTTTTTTAAGTTAAATTATCTCATCAATGTAATAAAGCCTGACAACCCAGCCACAGGGTGGACAACATTCCTGGGGTCCTGAGGTCCTTTCCCGGGAATCAGCCGGGCCCAGATGCTCCTATTTATTTATTTATTTATTTATTTTTAAAGATTTTATTTATTTATTTGAGAGAGAGAACGAAAGAGAGAGAGCACAAGAGAGGGGAGGGTCAGAGGGAGAAGCGGACTCCCCGCTGAGCAGGGAGCCTGATGCGGGACTCGATCCTGGGACTCCAGGATCATGACCTGAGCCGAAGGCAGTAGCCTAACCAACTGAGCCACCCCAGTGCCCCAGATGCTCCTATTTAAAGAGCACCTACAACCTGGGCAGTTCTCTGGGACAGGGCGGAGAAGGGTCGTGAGACTGCATTCCTGGAGCTTCAGCTCTTGCCTCCTCCCCCTGAGCCTCAGTTTCCTCAGCTGTAGAAAGGGCATGACGCTCCCGTAATACCGTACCCAGCACCTAGGAGGTCCGCTGGTTATTCGTTGGATGAGTGATGGATGAGGTAGCTCTCTGGGGGGATAGCTCCCCGAAAGGGCCCAGCACAGCAACAGACACACAGCAGGTGCTCAGTGAAAAGACCTCCTCCCTGGACGCCCCACGCTCTGAGGCCGGGTCCTACGCCTCCTTGAGGTACCCACAACCTCCCGGGCTTCCCCATCACAGCTCTCCTGGACCCTTGTGCCTCACCAATCCTGCCTCTCCCTCAAATTGGGGGCTCCTTGAAGGCAGAGCGGGCTTCTCTCCTCTCCCTCCCCAAGCACATCCCACCTCTGGCTCCCGAGTCTCCCTCTCTATCCACATCAGCACCACTTTCCTGCCTGCAAGTGAGACCCTGACATTTCAACCACAATCTGGTGATAGATGGCCAAGTTAAGAAGATACATCCCTTTATCCTAGGAATTCCACATCTAGGAATGTATCCCTCTGATCTGCTTGCACCCGGGTACCAAGATGTATGTCCAAAGTTGCTCACCTTGCAATAGTGACAGGCTTCGTGGCATCCCCAGGGAAAAAAACCCAACATAGCACATGAGTGTGGCAGGGCAGTGCATGGCTATGGGAAAGCAAGGACCCAGACCCCATGAGGACAAGGGTCTGGCCTGGTTGGCCACATGAGAGCACTTAGCTCCAGAAATATTTGTCGAATGAATCTAATGGGGAAAGTTCTTTAAGACAGAGTGAGAAAGCATGATGTAGAAGAGAGGGGATGGATGTAATCACCGAGATTTTTTTTTTTAGTAGATACACACACACACACACACACACACACATGCATGCACAGGAGTGTTTGGTAGAATGTTCTGGAAAGAGACACCAGAAACTGGCTATTGGGAGGAGACCTGGGGGTTGGGGGGGCAGGAAGGAGGTGGATCGTTCTCTGTAACTCTGTTGTATCTTTATACCATGTTCAAGGATTCCAATGTCCCTCCCCAGAGTCACTAATTTTTAAGATAGCCCAAAGCTGAGGGAAAAGGGAGACTTTCCTCTTCTGGGGCTCCCCATTGCCCTGGAAGCCTGGTCCAGAAAGCTGTCCTGAATGGCTCCCTTCAATTTTTCCATGCTGACCAATTCCTTCTTGCTCTGGACTCCCCGTGGAGCTGCCTGACCCTATCCTGTCTGTGGTGATTAATAAACACTCCATGATGACCTGAATCTCACAGAAGCTCCTCGGGGACGGCCTCACCTTGTGCCCGTGGACCGGGAGGACCTGCTGGAATGAGAGGCCTGCCTGGTTCCCCTGGAGGTGTAGAGAGTCCTGCCACCATGCCTTTGTCCACGCTGTTTCCTTGGCCCTGGGTGCCCTCCCTGCTCCCATTTTGGCCTATTTAAATCCTCACTATAGGTCTGGTGCTATTCTATGTCAAGGAATTTGGTCCTAGAGCTGGAGGAGACTCTCCCCCCTGGGCAGGCCTATCCACAGCATGGGGGCAATTAGTACTGACTGCATTTAAAATCCATTAACCTGCCTAGGGATGGGGATGATAAATATAGAACCAATTGTAAATCCAGAGAACCAAGCCTAGCCCCAGGGAATGTCCCTCCTGATCACAGAGGATTCAACAACGACCCTTCAAATGAGCCAAACATCTACGAACCCCCAAGTGTATGCCAGGCCTTCTACTGGGTGCGGGGGTGGACAGCGCAAGCTCTGGGGTCAGACAGACTTGGGTTCAAATCCTGACACCAACACTCAGGTGCTGTGTGACTTGGAGCAAACTACTTACCTTCTCTGTGCCTCAGTTTATTCCCTGCACAATGGGAACCGCACTAGTGCCTGCCTTGCAGGGCTGTGTAAGGATCAGATATGGGGAAAGTTGTCACCCCGTGTCTAGCACGGTGCCAAGCCTCCATAAAGAGCACTGATGGTCATTTGTCACCGTTATTCACTGAACTCGAATTGGTGTCGCTGCTCTTACTTGTCCTGCCAGGGAATGCAGGAGCAGATGAAATGAGGAGGAACTCCCCATTCGTGTATGTGAATGGGGGAAGTCTCACTATTTTCTCCAACCTCCAGCTGAAATGTAGTGTTTCCTGCAACTGGACATTGAGGCGGCAAACCCTGGAATCCGTAGCGCCTGCGATTTTTGCCCCCAAGGAAAGCCACAGATTTGTTCAAATCCCTCTCCCGGGCTTGCAGACCATTCCCAATATCAGAGATGCTCATCTCTGGCCTGAAAGTATGGTTGGGATTAAAGGAGCCATTCAACTTTATCATCAATGCATATTCCTAAGGAAGCACATATTTACCAAATCACAGAAGTGCTTTCTAACTATTGTGGTAAGTGGCCCCTTTGGGGTCCTGTGTGTTACTGGATGCATGGAAGACCAGAATTCGGAGGAAGGGTGCAAGGCACAGAAAAGGGCCAGAGGCCCCTAGAGGGATGACACCATCGTGGTGCTAGGCCCACCGACCCACGGCCCCCTCCTGCAGAGACCCCAGGACCCCAGCACCTGTCAGCGTCCTGTCAGCACCTGCCATGCGTCCCCACAGCAGCTCTTCCTCGCTTGGGGCCTTGCACATCTGTGTGCATGAGCTCTGGTGTCTTACAACACTTCGGGGGGCGCAGACCAAGAAGGGGGTGTGTCAGCTCTGGGCCAGGGGTCTGAAAAGGGGTATTGTAGTTGGGGGCCCCTCCCCGTGTGCCCCGAGAGGCCGCATACATTCCCCCTGGAGCTGTGATTTCCACATCTGCCTGGAGGGTCCTGTCCCTGCCATCTGCAGGCCTCAGTCCCTCCCCAGAATCCTGGCTCAGCCTCCCACTGCCTCTGGCCAACCAAGAGGCCCCTGCGGGCCCCTGATCTCTCTGACCTCTGCAACTGTCACGCAGAAGATGGGGAGGAGGTGACAGCAAGAGCTGGCTGGGAGGAGGCTGGAAGGGCAGGGCGGGGCGGGGCCAGGCTGTCCACAGCACGGGGCTCTCCCACGGGCAACGCAGGTCTTGTGGAGAAAGCGGCCATTCCTCGCATCCCCGAGCTGGTAGCTCGGCTGAACACGGGGCCCCGGCGCCCCCAGGCTCTTAAAGACCTCAGCGTGTTTCAGCTCATCCCCGGGACCGACGCACTCAAGTCCCTAGGCGTCCTCTCTACCCACATGTCCGTACCCGTTAGACCATTTTTTGCCATTTTACAGGTGAAGGAAAAAGAGTCACAGAACTTGGTCCAAGGTCACATAGCCACGAAGTGGCTGACTCTCGTAACCGCGGCGCTGTGCTCCCTTCCCCGGGGGAAAGCAGTTTCTGGGTTCAAGTTCCTCCTAGATCTCTGGCGCCTAACGGTCCACATTACAGTAAGCATGGGGGCAGGGAGGGCATTCAGGGCAGGGGGCGCCGCAAAGACAAAGGGCTGGGGGAGGGACCAGGGGTGTGTGTGGCCAGTGGAACCGAGGTCTCTTGGAGGCCAAAGGTCAGCCTCTTTCTGCACTGGTGCAGAAGAAAAAATAACTTTTCCTACCGTTCCGGCAGCTCAAAGCCAAACCCAGCGGCCCTGGAAGGTAGTGAGCACCACATCGCAAGAGGTGTCCAAGTACCAGAACGCGTCTGTTCCTGGGTAGCAGGCCTGGGATGTCTGGGCAGGGGCTCTGGTCAGCTTGTCCTGGGTGTGTGAGGTGGGGGGGGGGTGTGCCAGAGATCAGGCCCGTCCAGGCATGGCCCCGAGGTCAGTGCCCGGAGCTGGGGCACCATTGTCCCGGGATCCCTCCTGGGCCTTCGGCCTAGCCAGGGCTTAGGCACAAAATGGGTGCAGTGAGGGAAGCAAGATGGGGAATTCGGGGCTTTGTGTCAGCACATAGCTGTTGCTGGGTGAGGCAGGCGCCACCCCTCCCGCCCAGGCCCCCCATCCCAGGGCGGCCCCCTCTCAACCTCTCCCGTCTCAGGGGCTCTGAAGGTTGGACACACTGCGACCCCCCAGCATTGTTTGGGGAGGGCAGCGGGAGGCTGACAAAGGACTTTCATCATTTTGCTTTTGAAACGATTTCAGTTGACGTCAGGGTATGCTGTGCACAGGGTTTCCGCCTTGGGGAAAACTTAGACCACAGCCCGCTTCCAGATGGAAACGAGAAAGTCTCTAAAAGTGACGTCGGCCGTGCTGGCGGCTTGGTGCGGCTGTGGACGCACTTCCTGGCACGTGCCTTGGATGCACCCTCAGTAGCCCTCTTGCTTTGGAACTCGGAGCCCAGGTGTGGGGTGTCAGGTCCCAAGCTGGGTGCTGACAGAGACACTGTCTGCCAGCTGGCCCCCCACGTGCCCCTGGGCTCCTAATGCAGCTCTGGCCTGAGGCCTGGTACACGGAAGCGCCGGCTCCCTGCAGTCTCCACAGGGGCCCCGGGTGGGGGGGCGCGGGAGAGGGAGAAGAGTGGGGGGGCAGGGCTCAGTCACTAAGGGCCCAGGAGAGGGGCTGCTCCCCTGGGGAGAAAAACAAATGTGCCCCTTCCTCCCCCATCACAGTTTGGGGAGCCTGTTAAAACCCTCTGCTCTAAACCCTCCCATGCCTCCCGCTGAGCCACAGCCTCAAGGCCCCCCCATCACCTCTCACCTTATCTCCCATCCCTCTCCTCAGCCTCCTTGCTATTCCTCAAACACACCAGGTCCTACCCACCCCAGGGTGCTTGCACTTGCCTCTCCCTTTGCTGGAATGCTCTTCCCCCAGATCTCTGCAAGGCTCACTTTGTCACTAACCTCAGGTGTTTGTTCAAAGATCTCTTCTCAGGGATACGCTTTTCTGGGCACCTTACTTTAAATTGTACCCCCCTCTTGTCCATCCTTTCCCAGATTTACTTTTCTATCACTTCTCTTCACTTGCTAGGGTCTGTAATTTACTTATTTGTTATGTTAATTGTCTCTCCCCGAAGACAGGACTGTTTGCCAGTTTCTCGCACTGCTGTCTCCCTAGCGCATATACCGTGCCCGGGAAAATAAATCTTTGTTTGAAGAATAGAATCTCTCTAGCAAAGCTGCAAGGTAGGCATCTGCTTTCCCATTTCAAAGAGAAGGGAACTGGGGTGCCGGGGTGACTCAGCCAGTTAGGCGTCTGACTCTCGATCTCAGCTCAGATCTTGATCTCAGGGTCATGAGTTCGGGCCCCAGATTGGGCTCCGTGCTGGGCATGAAGCCTACTTAAAGAGAAGGGAACTGAGGCTCAGAGCAGTGACCCCGTAGGGACAAGGCAGACCTGGTTGGAATATCATCAACAGAAGCTACCTACCCTGCCATGTGCCAAGCACTTCACATTCATCATCTCTCTGGGGATGAGGATCCCCATCTCCCCTATCAGGCACCAAGACCCGGAGCAGTGAGGCCTGGGTCTGCAGAGCTGGCCGGACCATAGGCCTGGGGTTCATGGTGCTGGCTGGAACGGGCCCCCTTTGTCTGCAATGAGTCATGCCAGCCTGCCTCCCACCCAGACCCCTGCCCCATAGCGGGGCTGCCGGGCGCCAGTGGCGTGTGGAGGACCTTGGGTGAGCTGCTCTTGTCCTCACTTCTCTGGGGCCCAACATATCTATAAACATCAGACGGGACCCAACAGATCTTCACAGAAACCTCCTTCTCCAGAGGCCAGCCGGTGGGATCTTCAGAGATGCAACAGAGGGTTTGCCTGCTCCCAGAGGGTGCCCCCTCATGTGGTGGGAACCTCGTCCTGAACAACAGGGGTGCCCTGAAGCCTATGCTGATCTGGGTACAAATCTGGCTTCAACCTCTCCTCAGCAGTGAGGCCTTAGTAACTCATTTCATGTCCCTGAAACTCAGTTTTTCCCTCTGTTAAATGGGGACATAAATGCTCCGCTCATTTGGTGGTAACAGGAATGAAATGAGATTGATTCCATGATGCGCAGGCGGAGCACGCCGGGAGCACTCGGTACGCGCAGGGCAAGCACTCAGCCCTCAGCCACAGCAGCACAGCACTGTCGTGCCAGCCGTCCATCCCCCAGGGACTGACCCATGGCTCCATCCCTGCATCAGCTCGCTTCCCACCTGCCCACCCATCTGTCCACTGATCCACCCGCCATCCATCCATCCATCCATCCATCCCTCCATCATCCTTCCATCCATCTGCCTCCTCGTTCATCCTTCTACCCAACTGTTTCCTTTCTACACTATTTATAGCATCAACATTTTCCCTCATCTCTCATCTCCAGAGATTTTTCTAGCATCTGACCCCAACCTTCCCAGTACAAACCCTCGCGCTGCCTCCCGCTGCTGACAGAGTCAGACCCCAGCTTCCAACTTAGCTGGGTCTTCACCCTCTACACTGGACCCAGCAGAGTCCTTGGGGCTCATGTGCTGGAAGAGGAGGGCAGCTGCCCACCCTCACCCCTTCCCGCTCCTCTCCAGCAGAGCCTAGACTGGCAACATGGGAGCACAGTGCCCTGCAGGCAACCAGTGAATCACTCATTCAGTCGGGTAATATGTGTCGGGCGCCCCCCGTGTGCCAGTCACTGCCCCACCTGCAGAAACAGAGCAGTCAACAAAACAGACAGCATCCTTGCCCTTGTGCAGCTGGGGCCTAGCGCAGGAGATGGAATAAACAAGCTAAGTGGGGAATCAGAATATCAGGTGTTATGGAGAAAAATAAACCAGGGTGAAGGGGTGGGATGGGGGGGTGCAATTTTTGGTTGGGCCACAAAAGTTTCACTGAGAAAAGACCTGAGGCGGGTGAAGAAGGAGCCATGAGGATATCTGGAGAAACAGTGGTCCGGGCAGCAGCAACAGCATGTACAAAGGCCCTGAGGTAGGACTTAATTAGTGAGTTCCAGGAGAAGCCCATGTAGTTGAGCAGAGAAAGCAAAGGCAAGAGGGATGGAAGCTCATGTCAGGGGGTCATGGGGAGCCTTGAGGCCTTTGGGAGACTTTTGTCTTTCTCTCCTAGAGCAGGGGAGCCATGGGAAGGTTTTGAACAGGGAGGTGACCTGAGCCGACTTAGGTTTCAAAAGGGAGCCAGGAGAGGCCTCTGGAGCAAATAAGTGAGCCTGCCCAGCAAGCCCCATTCGCTCCTCCCCCAAGACCCTGGGGTGGCTGGTGGCTGTAATCGTGGATTAATTCTGGAAGGTGTCTGCTTCCCCAAGCTGACTGAAGGGGCTTAAGGGCAGAGCCTGTTTCTGTCCCATTGTCCCCAGCACACAACATGAGGTCTGGCGCATAGTAGGAGCTGGGGAAACATTTACTGACATCCAGAAGGGAGGGAGGGAGGAAGGGGTGACGTGAACAAGAATAAATGAACATAGGAATGAATGAATAAGTGAGTGAGTGAGTGAGTAAATGAGTGAGTGAATAAATGAGGACAGAGGTTGGGGGCTCTGCTCCTCCTCTTCCCTGACCTCTGAGGTGCCCACTGCCCACCTATGAAATGGGACAGTGCCCTCAACCCAGGGCTGCAGGCAGTGTGGCCCTTGGCAGCCTCAAGCTGTAGCCCTTGGCTTTCATGGGCCTCTGAGGACAGCACACCCTTCCTCCACCGAGTCCTATCCTGCTCCTTTCCTGCCACTCCAGCAGCTGCCTCCAAACTCCTGATCCTGGACCAGGGAGGGATGCTGGGATCCAGGGAGCCCACTCCTGCGTCTGAGAAACTGCCGAACACACACACACACACACACACACACCCCTCTACTGGCCCTTCCAGCCACTCTCAGTATCCCTGATACTGATCTCAGTATCCCTGAGCCTCTGTAACGGGAGCTCAGCTCCCTGGGGGCCTCATCTTGGCTCCAGCACCAGGGGGGCAATTAGCATGGCTATTTCAGAGATGGGGAGGTGGAGGCCCCTGGGGCCCACTCCCAAGAGCCCTCAGCAATGATTCGGCCTCACAGTCCCATTTCCCACCCCATGTTCCATTCCCAGACATACTTGTGAAGGCAAAATGTATTTTTTAATTTTCTTACAGTAAAATGGAAACAGTAGTATCTGTTTTGTGTCACTCGCCCTGACCACCTGCCCAGGGCCACTGTTGTTGGGGGCGAAGCCCCAGCGGGAGTCTGATCTCTGGCCAACCGCTTGGAAACCTTCTCTGGGCCTGTGGCGTGCTGCAGATCCTGGTTCCCAGAGCTCGAGCATTTCAGAATCCCCACGTTTCAGTCCGATGCCCCCCATTGGATAGATGAGTTACCTGAGGCCATGGCAGGGGCTGATTTACCCAAGGATGGACCGGGCCCTGCCTGCTGGCCGGGCAGACAAAACACACAGGACGGTCACTGAGGAGAAAACAGTCAAGGCACGCCTCGAAAGATGACATAAGGTTTTCAGATATGAATGGAAGGAGAGGGGGGATCCAGCCAGCAGGAATAGCAAAGGCCAAGGCCTGGAGGCAGAAACCTCCCAGGCCCAATTAGGTGTGAACCGCTGATGGGGGCACAGGGAGGGCCTGCGGAGGGCCAACAGGGCAAGTCTTGGAGGACCACCGAGGCCCGTGGAGCTGGGACTTTCTCAGGACAGCGATGGGGAGCCATGGAGGGAGGCCCAGACAAAGACAGACGTGGGCCTGTCCTTCCCAGGGCGCCCGTCTTTCCCTGCCCACAACACCCCAACTCCCTGGGTTGGTACCCCTTTTTCACCTAGCAGGGACAAGGAGGGAGGGCCTGTCAGCCCCTGGATGCTCACCAAAATGTCCCCCCAAGGCCTGAAATTTCTCCATCGGTGGCCCATCAAGGGAGTGAGTGGTGGGGCAGGAGGATCTTCCTGGAACAAACAGGCGGCCGACTCCTCACAACCAGGAGAAAGAACTTCCATCCCTCCCGCCCCCAGCATCAGCACCCCACACATCTTGCAGCTTTGCAAGTGTTTGTGGCTCTCTCCTCACACTGGCGGGCTCATTATAAAATAATTGAGCACTTGTAACAGTTTTTCTCCTCGAGGATCCCAATTAAGACATCACTTTACGCTCTTCCTCCCTTGAAGACCGTCTTCAGTTCCCCTCCCCTCGCGGGCAGGGCAGGCAGCTGGCTAAAAATACTGCACCAGGCGCTGCTCTCTCCACCGCCTTCCCACCCCTTCTCTCCCCACCGACCCCCGCCACCCACCCCGACTTGGGCCCTGAGGGGACGCAGGATCCCTTGCTGAGCCTCAGTTTCTTCATCCACGAAATGGGAAGAACAATGGCATGCATCTCATCAGGTTCCCGTGAGAAGCCAACAGAGTAATATTGTGAAGTACTTAGCACGGGACAGTCTGTGTCACAGGGCCCCCCCCTTGCTTTGAGGGACACTGGGTGATGCTGCCTTTTAGCAGCTGGCTCTTTTTATGGCCGCCAAGACATCTGGGGCAGGGGTCAGGTGGCAGGAGCAGGATCATTTTGGGGGCAGCTCAGCTCAGACTGTCAAAGCTGGAGCACCCTGGGGGGGGCGGGACCTGGGGGGCCGAGGCTGCACGAGAGGGATCAGGTCCCCGAGAGCTTCCTGCCAGCTTCGAATGCCAAGATTCTCTGAGGTTCCTAATTCTAGTTCTAATTAGGAGAGTCTAATTCTAAGATTCATGAGGCTTCTAATTCCTGGTGACTCAGACTGCAAGCAGATCCGCGTCCGTCCCTCCCCTCACTGTCCCCGCCCGCCCCATGCCCGTGGCCGGGCCGGCTGGAGGGCAGTCATAGCTCACCGGGACGCGGGCCTTCCCGCCGCCCTTTGCGCCTGCACACAGCCATGGGACCCCCTGGAACGGGAGCCGGATCACGTCCCTCCCTGCTCTGGATCCTCCAACAGCTGTCCTTTGCATACCAAGAAGAATCCAAACTGCTGGGGTCCTCTTACTGCCTCCCTTTGTGTTCCCACCTCTCTCCTCCAGCCCCACTGGCTTCCTCTTCCTCCTCACAGGACCTTTGCATGTGCTGCTCCTGATGCCTAGAACATTCTTCCCGTTCCTCTCCACTTACCCGGCTCCTTCTCACCATCCAGGCCCCAGCTCCAAGGCCCCTTCCTCGGGGAGGCCCCCCCCAGATCCTCAGACTCCAGCGGCCACTCCAACCTTGTCTCACGTGACGCCATGTTCTGTCTCCCCCGTGGCCCTTTCCTTCTGGGAACTGGTCCCGTTTGTTCCTTCACGCGCTCATTTTCCATCTCCTCCACTGGAATGTTTGTCTCTCTCGCGGCTGTGTCTCAGGGCCTGGCATTCACCGAGTGCTCAATCGATATTTGTTGGGGAGAGAATGAATTCTGTAATTAGGAGATTCTAAGTCTTTGCCCTCCCGCCCAAGCTCTGATGTTTTGTAAGGTCAATAGACATTTGTTGATTGACTAACTGACCTCACACCCTCCTCCTGGGTAAAAGTCACTTCATGTATGCTGGACGGGAGAAAGCAGGACAAAGCACACAGCTCCTATTTGGCAAAGGGCAGAGGGGATTTTGTGCTAAGTGGCGGGCCCAGTGGCCCACACCTCTCACCGGCCATCACCCCCTACTCAGGGGATCCAGCCGCCAACTTACACCTGCCAGGCCCTCCCTTGCCTTTGACTCCCATGGCTCTGCAAGGGCCAGCCACAATCTTGCACAGGCTGACCAGGCCTTGACCGTGAATTGGGCCTCTGAGACCCATTGGAGTTAGGTACCAGAAGCTCTGCCAGGAAGCACCAGGCAGGTTCCGAGGCTAGGGTGGGGGGCTTGGGGGGGCGGGGAGATGGAGCTAATGGCCTGCTAATGGTCTCATGGCTGGGACCTGGTGACCCCTGGTTCCCTAGGGGCTATTAACAGGGCTAATGGGGCTGAGGTGCTCCTTCCCGCAGCAGTCCCCCCCATCCCCCCCCACCATCCAAGGTCATCAGGGCCATTAAGTGGATAAGTGGCAGGGAGGAAAGGGAAAAGTAAGCACCCTTCCTCCACCCTGGCACTCCGACAGCTTAGGGAGCCTAGAAACCGGCTTAGAAGGTGGGGGAAGGACATCGCAGGTGGGCAGACTGAGGCCCAGTACATGAATCTGTTCCCATTCATCCCCCCTTACTTCAGCCCCCATGATCACGGTTCACCTCTCTCCTTTGGGCTGCAGAACCCCAGTCACAGACCCTCGGAAACAGCTTCCAATCCAAGGCAGAGAGAGACGGCTGGGGACAACTCATCCACTTACCCATTGGGTAGGCACAAGCTTCGTCAAGTGTCCCCAAGCTTCTAGGATCAATGGCGGGAGCAGTGAGTGGAGAGACGAGATAGGCTGGCAGGACCTTGAAGCTCGCTGAGTTTGAAGTTTGGGTTCGATCTGTCATTTGTGCTGGGAATTGGAGTCAGTTGCTAGGAAAGTCTCTGGAGACAAGAGATGAATGCAGAGACTGATGCAGGAAGTGATGAAGAAAAAAAACAGACATGTGGACAGATGGACGGAGGACTGGAGGTTAGATGTGGTGAGCAGGTGGATCAAGAGGGCTGGCTGGCTGAGTGGATGGGTGGGTGGATGGGTAGATGGGTGGGTGGGTGGTGGGTGGGTGGGTGAGTGGGCAGGTGGTTGGATGGATGCGTGGGTGAGTGGGTTCATGGGTGGGTGGCTGGCTGAGTGGATGGGTGGTTGGGTGGGTGGGTGGGTGAGTGGATTAGTGGATGGTTGGGTGGGTAGACAGATCAACAGAGAGGTGGATAGGCGAGCAGGTGGACTTGGATGGCTAGAGGCACAAGTGGATATCCACAAGTGGTGAGTGGATAATAAACAGATTAATAATCATCTTTATAGCAATGCAGTCAGAATAAAATTTTTATTATTTTTCATGGAGGAAAAAGCTGATGGAGGCAAAGGTACCCTTGGTGCTTGAAAGTCACAACGTGGCCCTAGGGAAGGCCTGATGACCGGCTTGGGGCCCTGTTTTCCCACTCTCCTCCCTCCAGCCTGGCTCAGCCTCTAGGAGGTCTTGCTTTCCCCACCTCCAGGTCCAAGCTCAGGCTGTTTCTTCTGCCAGGGATACTCCAGAACCCACACTGCCCACATCCTCCTCCTCCAGGAGGTCCTTCAGGGCTGGCTTTGGGCCTCATCCGGACTCCTGCAGGCCTTTGGTCTTGTGTTTGAGACAGTCTTCACCCAGACGTGCACCCTGGGCACCATCATCTCTCCACACGGACTGGAGCCCTAGGGACCTGAGGAAACAGCCCCGGTCACCCTGATGTTTCCCAGACCTTGACCACGTGCCAGGTCCCCCATTATGACCTCTTATAATCCGGGGGAGGAAGACATTGACACCATCCCCACTTTCCCAATGAGGAGACTGAGGCACAGCCAGATGACCAGCTCCAGCTCAGGAAGTGGCTAGACCCTTACCCAGCATCTGGATCCCTGCTCAGAGGGAGTAGGCCTGAGGCCGTGGGGAGGAAGAGGGGCAGAGGGGAAGGCTCTTCAAGACAGAGCCCAGGGACAGTAAGAAAAGAGTAAGAGAAAGAAAAATGCAGCTTCTACAGTCACATCTGCTCTGTCCCTTCCTCACTCTGTGACATTGGAGAACTTGCTTAACCTCTCTGAGCCTCAAGTTGTTCACCTGGAGAATAATGCCCAGAGAGCCAGGGGGATCATGATTAATGGATGTCTGGGGGCTCCTGGGAACACTCATAATTGTCACCACCATGTCCCCCAGGTTGGCTTCTTGGCTCCTCCCAAACCTGGGCAGCAGAGTTGGTGGGAGGACCCAAGGTGGACCCGACTTGGTGTCAGTCTCGGCTGCAGCACTCAGGGGGCCCGCGACCTCGGGCAGGCAGAGGGACCTGCCTGGGTAGGGGCCTGGAGGCGGGACCCATTTGTAGTGAGTGTCGGGGTGGGGGTGGGGAAAGGGTCCGGGGTGGGGACTGTGGAGAGATGGGCCAGCTGGGGCCAGGGGAAGGCCTTGAATGTCATGCCAAATTGTACGGCCTTCATTCGGGGGACGGGGAGCCATGAAGGGTGCAGGCAGGGCAGAACGCCACCAGTCCTTCGCCAAATGCAGACCCAGTGGGGTTCAGCAGGCAACTCATTGGAGGTGCTGGAGGCAAGGCAGGAAGGCAGGGGGACTGGCATTCATTCCTTCATTCCGGTGTCGAGCACCCACTGTGTGCCAGGCCCTGTCCTCGGCACTGGAGACAAAAGTCCCTGGCCTTGTGGACCTGATGCTCTAGTGCAGGAACAGACCACAACGATGGAAATGAGCAGACCTCGGGGCAATGGTTTTAGCCGCGGCAAGGGCTGTGCGGAGACGGGGTGGTGGATGGACAGCGATGGCAGCCGCTCGTCTCCCTCCCGTCTGGGACTGTCTGTCCTGCACATTCCGTCTCGACAGAATCGCACGCTACATGAGCTTCTGCGTCTGGCTGGGTTTGCCTCGCATCACGTCTTCGAGATCCATCCACGTAGCAGTGTGTCTCAGGCCTTCTTTCCTTTTCGTGGCTGAGCAATAGTCCATCGTGTGGCTCGACTCCTTTGTGTAGCCACGCCTGCGCCGATGGCCATTAGGGTGGCTTACGCCTCCTGGGGCCAATTACCAGCGCCTGTGGGCCTCTGTACGCCGAGGATGCACTTGCTGGGTCACAGAGGAACTCCATGTTTACCCGCCAAGCTCTCTCCCATAGGACGGCTGCAAGGACAGTCTGATTCATGCTTTAAACAATCTCCTGGTTGCCGTGAGAAGAGGCGGTGAGTCCGGCCACCGTGGCCCCGGGGCGGTGGGCGTGGGGCCGGGGGCAGTTACCGCTCAGGTCCCATGCAGGTGGCCACATTTGGCAGCTAGAACCGCAGCAGAAGGTTCACTGAGGGGCTGGGTGTGCGGCTGAGGAAATTCAGGAACTGCCGCTTCATGGTTTGAAAATGCCAGGAGTGGGCCCACCTCAGGGCCTTTGCTCTTACTGTTCCTTCTGCCAGGAACGCTCTTCTCCACATGGGTTCTTGTTTAATCCTTCACTTGTGGCCAGGTTGGCTCAGCTACTGACTTCTCCCAGAGGCCTTCCTGGACCACCGGATTTAACATTGCAGTCCCTGCCCGCTGCCCCCCGACCCTGACCCTGGCAGGATGGGCCCCTCTCCCCTGCCTTAGTTTTCCAAGGCGCCATTGCCAACTGATATGTATCAATCCCGACTGGAACGTCAACTCCACAGGGCAGAACCATCGTTTTGTCACCACTGAGTCCCTTGCGTGGGGACTGGCACGGAAGTCAGTGCCCAGTAAGTGCCATAGAATAGAAAAGACTGACAGGGAATGGGTTTAGGGGCCAAAAGTCAGGGAGTGGGGAACTGACAATTGTTCATTCATCCAATTCATTCATTCAACAATGTTTATTCAGCACCTCCTATGTGCCGGCCACTGTTTTGGGCACCAGGGGGTGAGCAGGTCAGACAAGGTTCTTTCCTCCTGGAGGCGACATTCTAACAGGGAAGCCCAGGGATAAGCCTGCCAGTGCATCCGTGAAAACCAGGACGACTCAGGCAGTGCTCAGGGCCCGGAGGAAAAGAAGCAGGACATAGGGTCCTGACACTAGGCACCAGCCAGGCCCTGCACCGTCACCCACACGAGCTGCGAGAACATGCTCCTTTCACAGATGGGAAGATGGATGCTTCAACGGGGGAAGCCCCTTGCTTAGAGCCTCCCAGCTTTCCGGGCAGAGCCTAGGCATCGGTGCGGACCCCTTACCCCCCAGCCTGGCCCCAGTGACCCCTCACTCTTTCCTGGTCAGTGGGAATGGTGGAGAGCATGACCTCGTCCATCAGCTGCTCCCAGGCAGGAGGGTCGATCAGCTCACACACGTGCACGGCCTGTGGGCTCCTCTCTCCAGAGGACACCCAGCTTTCTCAACAGCCCCGGCGAGACCTCCTTCGATCCCTGCTGCCCAAAGAGGGTGGGCCTGCTTGCAGGCCCGCAGGGAGGATGGTTCAGGCAGGAGGCATAGCCCAGGTCCCAGGACTGGGAGGGAGGCCTAGCAGCCCCTCCCCCAGCTTGGTCTCTTGTCTGTTTGGCCCTCAGGCCACCACCTCACTATCTGAGGCTCAGTTTGCTCATCTGCAAATGTGGTGATGCGGCTGAGCTGCAGAGGGTTTGGGTCACGAGGTTGGGCAGCCCCTGAAGGGCCCAGAGTGGACTTTGGAGTCTCCTGGCCCTGGCCCCAAGCAGCCCAGTTGGAAGACTTTGGGCCAGGTCCTGGCCTCGGTGCTCACATCTGGCAAATGGGGATAATAACTTGCCCTGCCTGGGATTGCTGGGAAGGGGGGTGGTTGGAGATCGCCCTAGACCATAACACGGGTGCCTCCAGTGGGAGCGGAGGCTTGTGACGGGTCATGGGTAGGGAGGGAGCAGGTGGAGGGAGGGACCGCCATTCACAAGCGTCTAGACAGACTCCTCTTCTTCTCAGACCTCACTGGCACAAGGCTAGTTGTGACCAAAAGGCTTAGAACAGAGCTTGGCCCGGAAACGTGTGATTTGTCTCCTTTGTGGTAGTGGGCTCCCCAGCGGCAAAGGTGTGCAAGCAGGAACAGCCCACTGGGGGCCCCAAAGGGGTCCAAGCACCCCATGGGGCAGGATTTGGCCCTTCCACATCCAGTCCCAGAGGTGGGTCTAGGGGATCAGACAATACCTGCAAATCCAAGAGGATGTCCACAGAAGGTGGCGGGGCCCAGGCTGTTCTAGTGACGGGATAGACACCAGGTCGCTGGCCAAGCCAGTTCCGGCACCAGGTGGGCAGGAACCAGAGAAGAGGAGGTGGGGTGGGGGCTGAGGCTTCCAGCCAGGACAGGGCAAGAAACATGAGCCTTCCCGAGCAGGGCAGGACCCTGGCACATGGAACCTGGCAGAGGGACACGGGTGCTCTGCACGGCCCTTCACACCGCTCAGTTCCCCAGCTCCACCGTAAAGAGGAAGACACAGGTTTAGAGGCTGCCCAGTGGCTACCAGGCGGCAGAGCCAAAACAAAGAGCCAACCTTGACTCCAGCTCCTACCCCTGGCTGGCGGGCTGCCTCATGACCTTCTGGAGCAGGAGGTGTGTGTGTCGGGGGGGAACAGGACCGCTCCTTTCTGCCCGCCCCCCAGCCCTGAGCGCCCGGCCAGAGGCAGGGCAGCACCAGAGCCATGTTGGTACATAGAATGAGACAGGGTGCAGGAAGCAGAGGGGGCTTTGATGGGAGGCGTGGAAGCAGGGGCATCCCCGGGGGTCCTTCCCCAAAGCCCTTTAGAGAGGGTTTCCATGGCTGGAGCAGAGAGCAAGTTGTACCCCCATTGTCCCATGCACACCCTGGGTCTCTTCCAAGGATCTGGGACTGAAGGCAGGAAGGAGCCCCCTCGGTACTCGGCATGGCCCTCGGAACCTAGCAGCTTTGGTGCTACTCACCCAAACGAAACTGGGACCTATCCTCGTAGAACAAGTTCAGAGGTCATGGAGTCCAGTCCCCGGCCTGCTCCTGCCACCGCCAAGCCAGCAGGACCACGGGGACCGGTGTAGGGCAGACCCTGCCTGCTTGCTGCCTGGGATCACACAGGTGTGCAAGTGGGGGCCTGGTGACAAGACCCCCCTGATGTGGCCCCAAGCCCTGGGGCCACCTCACCCTCCCTGCTGGCCATCCACTCAGCTCTAGCCGCACCGGAATCCTGGAGCACCCCGACGAGACCCAGCTCCCAGATCAACGAGCCATGTCAGAGATGCTGCCATCTCACGAAGACCCTGCCCGGAGAGAGCTCACCGTGGAGCCCCACAGCTCGAGCCTCTGAGACGCGGGGATGGGATGCGCCCAGGCCTCGCGCACCGTCAGCACCCAGCCACCCTGGGAGGCTGGGGGAACCCTGCTTTGGGAAGCCAACCGGCCCCAGCCGTACGGCGGCCCTACGGACTTGTGCTGCTCTGCCCCTCATTTCTGCCCACGCGGTGGGCTCCACGTGGCACCGCATTGGTCTCCTGCTTTCTCCGGTGTCCCTCACCCCCAGGCATGGCGGCTGCAGTGCCCTGGTCTGGGGTCAGGAGCCCTCGGGGGCTTGTCCACCGCTCCGGCTCATCGCTGAGACCCCGTGGAGTTGTGCTGTGGATTAGTACGTGCTCCTTCCCTTTGCCTTCTCCCGACCCCGAGGGTGCCATGCCCTGGGACTCCAGGTGGCCTTCCCCTCTGAACCTGGGCCTCCTGCTGGGTCCTCCGAGGGAGCTCTGCCAGGATCCCTGAGGTTCTGGGATTTCGGGGCCCCTCCCCATCCCTGCGGGGGTCCGCACTGTGCTGATTATGGTGAGCCGAGAGGGAGGGGGAGGCAGTTCTCAGGCCCAGCAGTGCCCTGGGGCTGCCCCCCGCCGTGGCCCTAGTGGCTGACAAGGGTCTGGCACAGACGAGGCCATCGGGGTGCTTGTGCAGTGAATGAGGGCTGGCACAGGAGTTGGGCTCACTGGGGGCCCAGAAGCCCATTTCCCTGAAGCAGGTTGGCAGCTGCAAAGAGGCTGGGAGGACTGATGACAGATGAAAAGAGGCCCAGCTTTGACTTGCTCTCCATTCACCCCTACCTGGTGCCCACGGTCCTCCACGCCCCTTCTGTCAGATGGGAAGTATAATCTTCCCCACCTCCTCAGTGTGGGAGTCTGATAGAGGTCTTGCCCCTCTCTGAACTTCAGTTGACCCAAATGCCCACCCAGAATGGACCTGTGGCTTCTGGGCTGTCATTCGGAGCCTGGACAAGGGCCCCCCAACCCAGGCAGGGAGAGGGGCCTGGATGATGGGGGAGGCGAGGCCAAGCCCAAGCCCAAAATAGCCTGGGATGGCAGGATGATGGAGGCGGTGCCGGGCCGGGTGGCAGGAGCCGGTAATTGATGGCTCTGCGCGGGCCATGAATAAAACATCAGGCTCCGCTCCATTCTGGGTTCATTATTTGCTAAGGGGGACAGGCCTCATTTCTTAGGGTCACCCCTGCTGGCCTCCTCCCTGGGTCCTCCTTTCTCCCTCTCCTGCCTTGGCTCCCCAGTGCCCCGAGGACAAACTGAGGCTCTCCATGAGATGGCCTATCTTTATCCCCCACCGCCGCCGCTGCCACCAACGACCCTCACGGCCCCCGGCGCCCCCCTCCCCCCGGCGGCCACCCCTCCCGGCCTGCGCCTGCGCCCTTTCACGGCCTGGGCGCCTTTCCCGGGCTTTCCCGCCCGGGGGAATCCTTCACACACCGTCATGCCCTGCTACAGTAAATCTTTCACCAAGTCTTATCTGTCCTTGACATGTGCCCTGGACATGCGGGACCCTTACCCACCGCCAACGTGGACAGTGCTGTCCTACCTGTGTGAAATGCAAGCAACCTGGAGGTGCCATTTCGATCAGAGTGGCAAAGACCTCAGCTTGGCACAGGGCCATGGGAGCAGATTTATCCTGGCTAGACGGCCGCCATGGAGGGCCATTTAGGCAAGCTTGCCGAAATCACTGGCCCCGGGCCCACTAAAGACTCAGGAGCTCACGGGTCTCCTCCCACGTGTGTGAAGCAACACCCGAGCAAGGCTGCTTACAACGGGCTCTTTGCAAGAGCGCAGGGCCAGACACGGGGATGCCCAGCTCGGGCCACTGATAGCCTCGGTATCAGCCACATCCGACCAGAGAATGTTAGAGAGCAGAGAAGAATGAGGTGGCTTGATTGTTCCTGACGTGAGACACGTCTAAGATCGATCGCGAGGTACAGAGCAGCGCTCACATGGGCTACAATTCCTGTAAAAAATAAGACCGCCAGAAAGATTTCATATCAATGCTGTGTGTGTGGAAGACTCCGGAAAGGCACACAAGAAATCCAGTGGTTGCCTCGAGAGAGGAGAAGTGAGAGGCTGGGGGACAGAGAAGGGCAGGTGACGTCCACGCTACACCCTAATGCCCTGTGCACCGTGTGTTCAGGACAAATTCCACATAAACATGACACCTGCGGACCCGTTGATCGTGCCCGCAGCCTCTGGAAGTAATCGGGACACGCGGAAGTTCTCGGGGCTGCGGCAGCCGCATTGTTGTCATGGCTGAGCGGTGCGAAGGGCCCGAGGCCCAGCGGGAAGGGCCGGTGTCCCGCACACGGCGGGCAGAGCGCGGAGGGCACCCTGCAGCCGGCGATCGGGCAGGCAAACGGCAGGTGGCACACGGGAATAATAACGCGTGTTTAACACAAGCAGAAATATCTGGAGGGCGACGTCCGGACAGTAGCGAGGCTTATTCCAGGTTTTTGGCCTCTTCTCTTTGCTTTCTCCTTGTTTTTGAGACCGTATAATGCTGGTGGAGTAAAGGGACCTGCCCTAGGCTCCCTGCTCCGCCCAGGCTGAGGCAGGGACCCCATGCACACCTGAGCTTACCCTGCCACAACCTGGGTTTCCTGGGCGTGTGCTGAGCAATAACTATGAGCTGTCCTGCGTGTGCCCCCCATGCGTGTCCTCCCTGCTGGCTCCCCCAGAGCAAGGCCAAATCTGATCATCGCTATCCCTGCCACAGGGCTGGGCATCAAGCAAGAACACAGCTCAGGACAACTACCAGCCCATCCTTCCGGCTGCCATCTCTGGAGCCTGCCTGGGAGTTGGACTCCCAGTTGACTACTCCCATTAGCTGCCCCCTCTCTGGGTGCAGAGACAGGGGGATCCCCTCCAGCCCCCACAGCAACTGAACTGGCTCCCTGACCCAGGCTGACAATGACCCATCATGCTTCCTAGCCTCACCGAGACCCACACTGAGAAATCCAGGAGGGAGAGAACCCGCGCTCATGAGGAGCTTTGAATGGCTAGTCACCCCCACACACTGCACTGTACCCCCTCCTTCCACAGACAGGGCCCCACCCGGCGCCCTCTGAGGCCTGGGCCCAGCATGAGCCAGCAGGGCCTCATGGGCTGGACATCCCACCTGCTGCTTGCTTACTGCCATGTGACCTGGGACCAGGGCTGCTGTGACCACGGGCAGAACGGGCACTTTCCGTTTGAGCCCCAGATCCCGAGCTTCTGGGGAGAGAAGAGAAATAGGAAGGAGCCAGGGCCTAGGAGGCATCTGGGGACCGTTCGCAGTGAAGGCAGCTTCTCTGTGACCATGGTCAAGTGGCTCAGTTTCTCCAAGTAGACTTTCTCCGAGTGTGTAACAGGACCCCACGAGCTCACCAGGCCTTTTTGAGATCCCTGGAGCTGCCTGTGTGAGAAGACCCTGCCAGATTCAACCAAGGGCCGAGATGCACAGTCGAGGCCAGAAAACAGGCCCTCTGAGCATCCCCACACACCTGGCCCTGAGAACAGGCTGGGTTTAAGGAATAAGTCAGGCCTGAGAGGTACAAAGTTCTGAGTCTATAGGAACAAGAATGAAAAGGAGTCCTGAGTCTGAGGCCCGGGGGCCCTCACGTCTGTTACGGAGGCTGGGGGTGGGGGGGGAGGGGGCAGAAGGTCAAGGTAGGCCCTGGTGTCTCGATCAGTCCTGTCTGACCCTGACACTGGAGGGTCAGGGGTCTCCCACCCAGCCTCCTTTGTTGCTAGGGGAGCACACGCTCCTATCCCAGACACTGGGCCCCCAGATGTCTGCTGGGGCTATGGAAAAGGGAGCCCCCTCTTCTTAGGCAGGATGCGCCTTGCAGACAAGAAGTGGACTCACTCCTCAGTACTCACGAGTGCCTGCCAGGGCCCCTGGGTCAGGCACTGCGGTGAGCAAGGGGCCCGGTCCCTGCCACTTGGCACTGGGTAGGGATGCAGGTGTGTGATCACATTTGGTGATCAGAACACCAGCTGGAAAGCCCCTGAATGGGAGCCCCTAAAGCACCCTGCAGGGTTGGGAGGGCCTCCCTGAGGAGGTGACAGATAGCAGAAATCCGAAGCCTGAGTCGCAGTTGGGAGAGGGGTGTTCCAAGCTGGGGGGAGAGCAAGGGCAAAAGCCTGTTGCTGGAAAGAGCTCGGGGTGTTCAAGGAGGAGAGAAGGGTACGGTGGAGTAAGGGGGAGGGAGTTCGGGCTGGGTGGTGGCAGAGGTCTGGGGGAGAGGGGCCCTTCCTCTTTGGAACAGGGACGAACCCTTTCCAGCAGGTGGGTGGAAAGGCGGTGGAGCCTCAGGCCCTTGTCCCTGCCCTGTCACTATCATGCTGTGGAACCTGCTCGTGCCCATGCCTGGTCCTCAGCTGCCTGGGGCAGGGGCTGGAAGGAGGAGCTTGAGCCCATCTGGTCCCTGCTCAGTTCTCTGGCTGTCTCTGTTCCAAACCAAAGGCTCCGGCTAAACATGGGCCACATGGGGGCCTCTGCCTGTGTGTTAGGGGCCAGATGGTGGTGGGCAAATCCCCAGCACACCTGGGACGGAAGCCTGGCCCTCACCCCTCCAAACGTGCGCAGAGCCCTGCTTCTCTCGTTCATTCATTCATTCATCCATCTTCGAAGAAAGTCTGTGTCAGCACATCCTCCAAGCCCAGCTGTGCAAGCGATCCACTGCCACCATGTAGTAGCCGTGTGGCCCCTGGCAAAAGGCGCAGCCGCCTCGTGCCTCAGTTTACCTACCTATTAAAACACGGTGAGGGCTTATAGAGGGCCCGACTTATGGGATAACTGTGACATGGAAATGATTAGGATGTGTAACAGTTGCTCCATGTCATTCCTGGACGCTGCCAACCCAGGAAGGAAGCGAACCATCCTCATCCTCGCGATGCTTACAATTCTGAAAGAGAGGAAAGAGTCTCAGAGCCAGACCATTGTGAAGCCAGGGTGTGGGCCAGGTGAAGCCGGCAGGATGAATCCAGGACACAGAAGGCCCTCCAGGTCTCCCTGGGTGGGTGGAAAGGCGGTGGAGCCTCAGGCCCTTCTCCCAGAGAAATTGCTTCTAGGGAACTGAATCCGTGGGTGACAAAGGCTCCGAGAAGCCGAGCAGGGCCTGGGACAAACCCCAGCTATGTGCAAAGCAGGAAGCTGTCTGCTCCAAGGCTGGAGGCAAGAGGAAAGGGATGAGAGATAAAGGAAGCAATTCTAGGGCACATTCACGCAGCAGGGGCTGGAGCCACAGGAGAGATGCCACTGCCAGATATGTGGACAGAGAGACAGGGCGGGAAGCACCCCCTACCCACCCTTGAAGTGCCAGTGGGCAACGGTAGGGGGCCCTGAGCCCCAGACCCCCGACACATAACAGGTGCTCAAAGATAAGGGCCGAACCATGAAGGGGAGATAAAGGCCTGGTAGGAAAGGACGAAGGAAGGGGAGCAGGCGGAACGCGCTGGATCCCAGATCCTGGGGCCCTGAATGCCAGGTTGAGTTTGGCTTCAACCCAAAGGCTGCCGTGTCCCCAAATCTTCTCTTTCTGACCCTAAATGAAAATGAATAAGATTTTTAGCCCTAAAGCATCATGGTCCCTGACTGCACCCCTGTCGATCCTGAGCTACATAGGTCCGTGTTTGTTTATTCCATTTTCCAGACAAGGAAACTGAGGCCCAGAGAAGTACAGTAGCTCAAGAGGGTGACAAGGCGACCTGCCCAAGATCTTATGGTTAGGGGCAGCACAGGCACAGGAAGGGGCAAGTGGAGCCCCCTGCGTGCTTACCCGAGGCAGAAAAATCACCCTGAACTGCCAGGAACTGGAGACCGCAACGGAACTGACATTGGGTAAACTTTCAGTTCTGCCTCGTTTGGTGACAACAGGGCTTCAACATTCCAACTACCGATTTCCCCCCGTGGAATATAGAGAAGCAAGACCTGTGACGGCGCCCAAACCAGCATCCCCCAGTGCTTGCAGGGGACCCTTGCAGGGAGGCGGAGCGGGGAGGGCGCAAATGCAAATCCCATGGACTCTGGTGGGTGGGAGAGCGCATGAGGAGAAAGCAGGTGAGGAGACCGGACAGTCAAAGCTGGATGCGGTTGGGACCCAGATTTCCAAAACGAGGGCTCCGGCTTGTCAGAGCTTTCATCTCTTAGGGGAGGCTGAGGATCTGCAGTTTTGGTGGGGAAAAGAAATCTCAGATTTTAAAATGGCCACTAATTCGAAATTTTAAAGCCGTCACGAGAGCTAAGTCTCCGAAGGCCCGACGGAATGTGTCTTTCGGCTGTACCAAGGCTGTGATCTCTGCCAGTTCTTGGGCAACCTCCTCCAACATGCCAAGCACGTGCCAACCTCTGGGCCTTCGGAAGAGGGAAGTCTTCTGGTGTCTCCGTTCAGATGTTATCTTCTCCGAGTGGCCTTCCCTGACTTTTCTCATCCCATTTCTTTGCATTGTTTTTCTTCCCAGCGCTTACCTCCACCTGGCATTTTAGGCTTGTCTCTTTCCCTAATGAGAACATCTGCTCCATGAGGTCAGGGCCCCTGTCTCAGACATACCCTGGATGCGGAAGGGCTAGCTAGCACAGGGGTGACACTCAGTGACCGTTTGTCACATGGGTCGTTCATCTCCTCCCCGGAACCCGGAGGCGCTCATGGGGGACGAACACAGCAGCTGGTGCTCGTGGCCAACAGGACGCCAACGATCCAGGGCTCAGCAACATGGCAGCCCTGGGCCCACAGCCTACTCAAAGGAGGCCAACTAATGCCTGAGACAGGAACCACACGAGCTGGTTCCCAACCCACCCCACCCCCACAGTCTGGGTGGGTAACTTTGGAAAAGCCCGACCCCACTGGAGGCCTCAGTTCCCTGAGCTGCACGGTGACGGAGTGGCAAATAGCCCCAACTTGGGGGGTCCTCATGGAATCCCAAGATGGCCACCATGAGCAGCTGCCTCCGCCAGGCCAGAGAGACAGATCCTGTGATGGGTTCAGTGTTTATGGAGTGTCCACAGCTGCTCAGAAGGGGACGGGAGGGCCAGGGAGAGCAGCCAGGGCCCCTGGAGGAAGGAACATAAAGCCACCGTCCCCAACTGGTGCCAAAGCCCACGGCAGGAGGGCCGTGCTCACTCCGCCCTTGCCGCCTTGGGCCTTCAGAGGGTCTCGAGCGAGCCTGAGGCTGCCAGGCAGGGGCTGGAGGTTGCCACCTCTCTTTGGGAGAGGAGGAACATAGCAAAGATGCCACCGAAACGCACATCCCGAGGAGGCCGTCTGAGAGTTTTGTTCCAGTTTTAGTAGAGGTGATGCTGAAGTGAGAACCGTCTGGGAGTTTCGATTGCATCCCTGATGCTGAGCAACTGGGGGCGGCAGGGGTGGGTCCCTGGCACGTGTCAGCCCATCCAAGCCGGACGTTTCTTGGACGCCTCCAACCGAGGATGAAAAATTCGTGTGAGGTTGGCATTGCGCTGCCGAAGCCAGTCGGGGTTTGTCTGCACATGACAGTGTCCCGTCCTGCCTCAGATCTTCGAGGGAAGCCGACGCCCCAAGAAGATGGGATGTGAGCGTCCTGTGGCTTGGGTGTCTCCAGGAGTCAAGTGCCCGTATGCAGTGACACATCTAACAGTGAGAACCAGGACCAGGGGACCCGCTGGCCTGGGGTCGGATCTCAGCCCGTCTCCTTCTCGCTGGCCCCTTTCTTCTGGGGGCCATGAGTTTCCCGTCCGTGACCTGGTCCCTCAGAGCCCCCGGTGATACGGGACGGAAGGATCGAAGCGCATGCTTGATGGGAGACACAGCAGTGGTTCGTGACCACGGGGAAGCCGCATCCCCGGGCAGGTCAGCCAGGGCAGCCGAGGGGAGACGAGCGCTTCCAGCTGAGCTGAGCACAGGCACTGCTCATGAGGATGACTGTCAAAGCCTCAGCCAACGTGTCCATGAAACACGAGGACTACGACCCGATCGCTCCCCTCTGAGGTCTCTGCTCCAGAAAACCGAAAGCCATGTTCACGCAAGGCTGGTACGTGAATGTTGCTAACGGCACGATTCACAACGGCCAAACGGTGGAAACGACCCAAATGTCCATCAACAGACGAACGGAGAAACAAAATGCGAATGAACGCTCCACACCCGGGAATATTACGTGGCCATAAAAAAGAATAAATTTCTGACACCAGCAGCAACGCGGCTGGACCTTAGGGACGTTATGCGGAGCGAAATAAGGCAGACGGACCGTATGACCCCACTTGTATGAAATGCACAGAAGAGGCAGATTCGCAGAGGCAGAAAGCAGGCTCAAGGTTGCCAGGGGCGGAGGGGAGGGGGCTGGGGAGGACCTGCTAATGGGTACGAGGTGTTCTCTCGGGGTGAGGAGAGTGTTCCGGAACTAAGCAGTGGACATGTTTGCACAACACTGGAAATATATTCAGTGCCACTGAACAGCAAGTTTTAAACTGGATAGTTGGATGTTAGATTACTTTCATCTCAATAAAAGGGTGTGGGGGTGTGGGACCACCAGGGACACAGCAGGACCGTAGCAGGACCAGCAGCTGACATCGTGAGCATACCGCCCAGCTGCACATGGCTCCCCAGGCCCCTGACGGCTGTGTGACCTTGGGTCCATCCCTTCACCTCTCTGAACCCGTGTTTCTGCATCCGCAGGGTGGGGAGGAGAACAGTGTCCGCTGGAAGGGTGCTGGGAGGAGGAGTGGGTGAACGTGTGCAAGTGTCAGAAGCACACGTGCCCTGCCCAAAGCACCGTGCGTTATCCTTCTTCCCTTGAACAACCAGAGCCGCCACCAGTGGGGGCCATGGCGTCTGCAAGGGGTCTAAGTGACAAGCCTGGCTGCCCAGAGTGGGTGAGGCTCCGGGGCTGTCCCCGGCCCTGTCAGGGGCCACACAGCCCCTCCCAGGGAGCTGAGCCAGAGCGGACACCTCTCTGTGTCCTCGGTCAGCTCACGTCTCCTTCCCTGAGCCTCGCTCACCCATCTGGGAGGGGGGATGGACATCAGTGTTCTATGAAGCTTCTAGCCCCGGAAACTTCTGCTCCTGGAATCTCCAGGGGAAGGCGATAATCAACGTGGAGAGAGACCGAGAGGTAAAGGTGTGGCCCCTGGTCCCCCCTGCCCAGGGTTCCAGTTCCAGCCCTGCGGCTCCCCGGCTGTGGGATTAGCCTCCCCTCAGATGCAGAGGGAGGCAGGGTCCTGCACTGGGTCCGAGGCAGTGACGAAGGGACAGGTGAGGGTTTGGGTCCCCACTCCGCCACTTCCCAGCCCTCCACCCCTCTGCCCATGGTTGCCTCAGCCAGCCGGCCTCTCTGTGCCTCAGTCTCCCCATCTATAAAATTCAAATGATCATCGCAACTCCTTTGTGAGCTGTTGTGAGGATGGAATGAGTCCATTAGAACAGTGCCGGGCCCTACAGGTGTAGATTCTTGCTGGGTCTGCTTCTTACAACAACCCGTTCTTCAGGTGAGGAAACTGAAGGGTCATGCGTGGGGCTGGCTGGAATGTGGAAGGGGGCGAGGGTTGATAGCGCAGAGTGTGCTAAGCTCGGGGCCCCCCAGGAGTGGAAACTCAGGCCAGCAGGGCAAGGAAGGAAAGGGGCTGAGGGAGAAAGCCGGGGAGGGAGCTGCCCTCCCACCACACAGGAAGCCGGGAGAGGGCAGTGGGGAGGGGGGCAGCGTGGCCTGCGCCGAGCGCAGATTCAGCCCTACCAGCCACACTTTATAAATTTTGTATCATCTTGGCTATGAATAGCTTCCTCCGCAGCAAGACAGACAGTTCAAAGGGAAAAGAAGGGCCTGAGGCAGGGAGGGGGCGGGGCAAGATGCCCCCCAAATCCCTAACTCAGGTTCCGGAGGACTGAAGGAAAGGGAGGCCAAGACAAGAGTGTCAGAGGACGGGAAAGGCCTCCTTCCACATCCCACAGGGCCCGGGTCAGTTTCCAAGTGCAGCACCTGAGACCGCCCAGGGGCCCCCCCAGAGCCCTGGCAGCCCCTCGATGGCTTCCAAGTCTGGGCCCAGGAGGATGCGGCAGGGGGCGGAGAGGAGACCCAGAGCCTGGACTGGCACACGAGCCCAGCTCCAGATCCCCACCCTCCACCAGCCCTGCGAGGCTGCAAGGCCATTTCTCAGACAGGCGCACCGAGGCCCGGGGAGGTCACCCTCCACCAAAGGTCACACACACTGGCCTGGGCATGCGGTGACTGCATGAAGTGGCCCACGGAACTGAGAGGGAGGGATGAGTAGGCCAACTAGAGGGGCCTGGGCTGGGCCCCAGGGAGTGAGGGCCAGTGGGGTGCAGAGGGGGGACTTGGGGAGACCATGGCGAGGCTGACGGTGTCATGGTGACGTCTACAGCCTCTGTGTCCAGAGAGCCCGGGTTCACATGTCAGCGTCAGCCCTTCCTGGCTGGGTGGCCTTGTGCAAGACACACACACTCACCCCCCCCCCCCACACACACACTGCGCTGTGCCTGTTTCCCCAATAATAAATGTATAATAAAATACTAGAGGGGGCGCCTGGGGGGCTCAGTCGGTTAAGCGTCTGCCTTCGGCTCAGGTCATGGTCCCAGGGTCCTGGGATCGAGCCCCATGTCGGGCTCCCTGCTCAGCAGGGAGTCTGCTTCTCCCTCTGCCCCTCCCCCTGCTTGTGCTCTCTCTGTCTCTGTCTCTGTCTCTCTCAAGTGAATAAATAAAATCTTAAAAAAAAAAAATAATAGAAGTACCCACCCCATAGCGTAGGGGTTAAGGTGCGGCCTCTGAAGCCCTCCACGTGGGTTCGAGGGCCAGCCCTGCTGCTGAGTTTTCCCATCTGTGGAATGGGCTGACGCCGTTCCCTTCCCTGTACGGTTGGGAGAGTACTAGGTGAGTACATACAGCATTTAGAACAAACCTGGTACATCCTAAGGGTCATGTGAGCCTTTTATCACCGTTGTGAATTTTTGGTCAGTGAAACAGGAAAGGGCCCCTCACCCATAAAAAGTCACTACAGGGCAGTCTCCACTTGCCACCAGACTGTGGCACTAAGACCCCCTCATTGCCTGAGACCCCAGACGAGAGGACAGGGGGTTCCAGGCAAGCCGGGGCCCCTTGGAGCAGACAGGAACCCGGTCCCGCTTCCCTGCGTTCTTCCCACAGCCTCGTGTCTGCCAACACCCTTCCTCATGCGAGCTTTTCTCTTCCCTCCCGCCAGGTCAGAGGGGGCCCCAAGGAGGCAAAAAGCTAAGGAGCAAACTTCCCCCAAAGGGAAAGGTGGCCTCACCCATGCCCTGAAGCCTGGGCGCTCCTAGCTCGGGGCTCCGGATCGGGACCCCGGAGGGCCACCTGCTCGGGCCTCATGCCTGGCTCTGCCACTTAGCAGCTGTGTGACCTTGGGCCGGTCGCTGTCGTGTAAGCCTGGACGATGGTGGCCCCACGGCAGAGCTGCTCGTGGAAGCCCCGCGCCGCCGCGCACACACACAGGAGCTGGCTGGGGCCCGCGGGGCCGACACCCCGGCCCCTGAAGCCGGTCAGCTTCGTGGGAAAGAGCTGGGGCCCTGGAGTCCGTGACCTTGGCCGAGCCCCTTCTCCTTTCCATGCCTGGCTTTCCTCACCTGCAAAACAGACCTCACGACCCTTACCCCGGGACGCTGTCAGGGGGCCGAGATGAGCTCAGCCGCAGACAGCGGCCCGCAGACAATGCTCGTGCCCACCGCTGCCGCTGTCATGGTCCCCACCGCCCACCATCCAGCAGACCCCCGAGCCCGCCCAAGCCTCGCTCTGCCATAGGCCCCCGCCCGAGCCGCCCAGCACCTCGCGGCTCCCCGCAGACCGAGGCAGCCCCCCAGGTGGGAAGCAGCTGCTGGCCGATGCATCCCCGCCTTGCCCCCCGACACGTGACAGACACAGCCGAAAGCAAAGGGGGGTCATGAGACAGTCGCAGCGCTTAGTGGCAAAATGGGGCCGAGCAGGGGCGGGGAGCAGGGGCCCTGGGCTGTGCCCCCTGGACACTCTCTTCCTGCCTCTATTTTGGAGGCTCCACAGGGGTCTGGCCCAGCCTCTGTGCCCAAGCCCCCGGCCGCCTGCCTCCCCCACCACACCTGTATCCACCCCGGCCTCACGGGCTTACCCGGCAATGTCTCACCTACTGAATCCCTGGGTCAAAAAAAGCCAGTTGGCCCGACACAAGTGCAAAAAGCCAGACACTCTTAGATTCCAATCCTAGACCAACTTCAGCCCACGTGACCTCACCTGCTCCGGGCCTCAGCAGGAACCAACGTCAAACAACCCAGAGGTCACCATGAGCACCCCTGGTAAATAAATGCAAAACCAATGGCAGCTCTCGCCCCCACAGCCACAGGGCACCGCTTAGTTGCCGGAGGCCATCAGAGCTCATTCCCCACGTCCCACCTGCATGACCTCATTTCTGTGTTAGGCTAAACCTTCCACTGACTTCTAGCACCTTGGATGCCCCCCCATCTGACTAAGTATACCTCCTCCATCAGACTAGAGGCATCTGGAGAACAGAAGCTGAGCCCCATTTCTTTCTGTGGCCCCAGCAACACCCAGCATAAGAGGTAGGAGCTCCGAACATGTTGATTGATCGAATGCCTGATCCCTATTCACCAGTGTAAATTTGCACACATGGCTCCAGATTATTTGCAGCCAATTCCATCGAGAGGTAGAAGCCATCTCCCGTCCCATTGCATCATGGGGTCCGCCGTGGCAATAAGGTGAGGCAGAGGTGATGCCAGGCCTGGTCTCAGCCGAGGTCTCAGGAGGCCCTGCAGCTTCCAGGCTGGGCTGGAGACCCTTCTGCCACGAGCGCTAGCCTGGGACGGCCCGCTGGAGCCAAAACCTCTTGGAGAGGGAGGCCCAGCTGTCCCAGCCGAGGTCGCACACAGTGAGCAAACCCAGCTGAGCACAGCTGAGCCCAAGCCAAATTGCCAATCCCCAGATTCATAAGCTAAATAAAATTACTGTGGTTTTGCAATAGCCAAACTGTGGAAAGAGCCAAGATGTCCATCGACAGATGAATGGATAAAGAAGATGTGGTCCATATATACAATGGAATATTATGCAGCCATCAAAAGGAATGAGATCTTGCCATGTGCAACGACGTGGATGGAACTGGAGGGTATTATGTTGAGTGAAATAAGTCAAACAGAGAAAGACATTATCCTATGATCTCACTGATATGAGGAATTCTTAATCATAGGAAACAAACTGAGGGTTGCTGGAGTGGGGGGTGGGGTGGGAGGGAGGGGGTGACTGGGTGATAGACACTGGGGAGGGTATGTGCTCTGGTAAGCGCTGTGAATTGTGCAAGACTGTTGAATCTCAGATCTGTACCTCTGAAACAAATAAGGCAATATATGTTAAGAAAAAAAAAGAAGAAGAAGAAGGTAGCGGGAGGGGAAGAATGAAGTGGGGGAAATCGGAGGGGTAGACGAATTATGAGAGACGATGGACTCTGAAAAACAAACAGGGTTCTGGAGGGGAGGGGGGTGGGAGGATGGGTTAGCCTGGTGGTGGGTATTGAGGAGGGCCCATTCTGCATGGAGCAGTGGGTGTTGTGCACAAACAATGAATCATGGAACACTTCATCTAAAACTAATGATGTTTAGTTTGGGGGATTAATCCCCATTGTTTAGATGGGGATTAACATAAGAATAAAAAAAAATCTAAATGTAAGAAAAACAGAAATTACATTTAAAATAGTTATTTAAAAAAAATCAAATAATACTCAAGTGAATAAATAAAAATGTCTACCCTGCAGTCAAAAAAAAAAAAATTACTGTGGTTTTGTACCTGTGAGTTTAGGGGATGTTTGTTATGGAGCAACACCTGATGGATATACTCCTTAGCCCCGCTTTATCGTGGGGACATCAAGGTTTCATGGGCCACAGGCACAGGCCTCACCGCCATCTGCAAAGGGACACCCTGCCCACTCTCCTATCGAGAGGAAATCAAGGGATGCGGCAGGAGGGAATGAGAAGGCGCGCCCGGGGGACGGGCAGCCACGACCGTTCCAGCCAGCAGTTTGGGTTGCATCATTAAAAGCATCATTAATAAAGATGTATTGAGGAAGATAAAGCTCATGCCTTCTAATTGCTCCTGACAATGTAGCAGCAGCTGCTCATTGATTGAGTGGGCACCCCGCCCCCGCCAGAGAGAATACAGGAGACAGCGTCGGTGTCCTCCCTATTGACGCAGGGGCCACAAGGTGGGGGCTTCTCCTCTCTCTGGAAAGTCAGCTGTGCTCTGCATGGTGGCAGAAGGGAGGAGAGGAGGAGGACTCAGGCCCGGCTCCGCTTCCCACTGCCTGGTAGTGATTGGCCCGTGTGCCTGGCGCCCGGGGGCACGTCCAGCATTTGCTGCACGTGGCACACGTTTGCAACTGCCCTTGCTCTACCTGGCGCGCCCTTTCCTCTTCCCTTGCTAGACCGAGGCCAACTCGTGCGCCATCCTCAAGGCCCAGGTATGTTCCTTTCTCTTCGGGCCCTGCTCGCCAGCCTCTGATTTCCGGTAGGATCCACCTCTCTGTGACCCCCGGGTCCCCAGCACTGACCTAAAATGATCAGTTCAGCACCATCTCTCCTGCCACCGTGGGACTCTCTGGAGGGCAGGAGCCGTGCTCCTTGACCACGGCTGGATTTGCCGGGACCCGAATTAAAGTAAGTCACAGGGAAATCAAACTCAGGCACCGTCTCTGACTGCGCTGGTCCCAGAAAATGCATTTCTGAGGCACCGTGTCTCTTCCCACCCTCTCAGCGCCAGCCGTGGGTCTGAGTCACTGTGTGGGGTCCACGGGCGTGGGAGTCATAAGAACTCCTGGGCTTGGGCCCCACCCAGACCGCCAATCCAACTCCTCCAGCATGGGGCTCCGGAATGGGCACTGCAATAAGCCTTGCCCTCTCCCCATGACCATGATTCCCACACGCGCCCAGGGCTGGGACCGGCTGAGCTGGAACAAGGGTGGCCCGGCTGGCTCACTCAGCCACCCTGGTCTCTCTCCAGGCCTCCAGGAGACCCTGCTTGGACCTCAGCTCCCCGCAGGCCGGCGCCCGACTCCTTGTCATTCCTGAAGCTTGGACCCTCTGTCTCCTCCCCTGAGAGATCTCCCGCACAGCTCGGCCGCACGCTGGAGAGCCGCCCCGACCCTCTTTCCTCTCCACGAGCACCTCTTGACGGCTGCGTCATGATGACTATTCATCTCTCTGATGCCTGTCCGCTCCACGGGGGCAGGCTCTGTTCGGTGCCGTGTCCACGGTCTGCTCTCAGCGGGGCCGGAGGGTATGTGCTGAAGAAGTAAATGAATCAGTGACTGGACGGCCAAACCAAGAACCCCCTGAGACTGCAAGCAGGAGTGGAGGTCTCCCCGGGGCAGAGGCCGAGGCCAACAGGACGAGGGAGGGGGGGCCCTGGGGCCTCTGCAATGAGTGGCTGCCGTGCAGGAGCCAGGAGCCAGACCCGAGGGGAAACAGCCGTGCCAGGAAAGTTGCTCTAGAAACAGCCTGGCCTGGAGGGTCATAGGTCGGAGCTCGGGCCGGGACGCCAAACCGCCTGGGCCGGGATCTGTGCCTGGACAGCCGTTCAGGAATTGCCGGCCGGCGTGGAGAGCACTTAGGGCAGATCTGGCCACGCTCCGGTCACAGTTGTGTTTGAGAGTCGGCCATGCACGGTGGCAAGGCTCACCCCCACCCCAGGAGGTACTGCGACAGCACCATTTCGTAGCTCAGGAGACTGAGGCACCAAGAGGTAAAGTAACTGGTCGGAGGCCACCCCACGGACTGGAGGCGCAGCCCGAGCGCCTTCCCAGCAATGCAAGAGGGCAATGGAGTCTGGCGGGTTCTCAACTCGCAGCTCCGTCCGGCGCACACACACTCCCACACACATACCGTGGGACCTTGGCCGTGTCCACACCTTCTGAGCCTCGATTTTCCATCATCAAGTCACGGGTCATTGCCCCGCCCGCCTCCCTGGGAAGGCCTGGTCAGCCAGATGCCTCGGCCCACCACCTTGCCCATTTATCCTCACTGATGCCACAGGGCAGCGCTGTCCTCTCAGCTCACGGCCGGCGAGCTTACAATGGAATATTATGCAGCCATCAGAAGGAATGAGATCTTGCCATTTGCAACGACGTGGATGGAACTGGAGGGTATTATGTTGAGCGAAATAAGTCAAACAGAGAAAGACATGTATCATATGACCTCACTGATATGAGGAATTCTTAATCGCAGGAAATAAACTGAGGGTTGCTGGAGTGGGGGGTGGGGTGGGAGGGAGGGGGTGACTGGGTGATAGACACTGGGGAGGGTATGTGCTCTGGTAAGCGCTGTGAATTGTGCAAGACTGTTGAATCTCAGATCTGTACCTCTGAAACAAATAATGCAATATATGTTAAGGAAAAAAAAAAAAAGAAGAAGAAGAAGGTAGCGGGAGGGGACGAATGAAGCGGGGGAAATCGGAGGGGCGGACGAACCATGAGAGACGATGGACTCTGAACAACAAACTGAGGGTTCTAGAGGGGTGGGTGGTGGGAGGATGGGTTAGCCTGGTGGTGGGTATTGAGGAGGGCACATTCTGCATGGAGCACTGGGTGTTATGCACAAACAATGAATCATGGAACAGTATATCTAAAACTAATGATGTAATGTATGGGGATTAACATAAGAATAAAAAAATTAAAAAATATATAATTACAAAACAAAACAAACAAAAATACACACGAACAATGTTGCCATTGACTTTGCCCCGAGTTATGGGCTGAGGCCTGTGGCCGCCTCCGGCTCTGACTCCAGAGGCCTCAGAGGAGACCGTGCGTACCCTGAGTGAGCCGGCCCAGGTACACATCCCCGCTTCCAGCCCATGGGGACGACCTCATCTTTCTTACCTGTGAAATGGCCTAGCGACGCCCCTCCCCGAAGGCTGCTCACGTTTGCGTTCCTGTGGAAGACACATCTGCAGCTGGCCCTCTCTGGTCCTCTCTGGTCCACTAGGCAAAGGCGAGTTAGTAACTGAGATTCAGGGCAGGATAAAGGACATCTGGAATTATGCGGCGCCGTCAGTTCCTCCATATTCTTCGGGGCCTCAGCTGGAGAGACCCGAAGAGAGGTTGGAACATTTAGGAGAAGCACGAAACCAGAGCCAGAGGGTCCTCAGAGACACTGGAGAGGAACTGTGCCTCCTACAGCGTGCAGGATGGGCCTGAAGGTCTGGGAAGCGGTGAAGCCAGTGCTCCCACCACCTCATGAGGTGAGCGTCCCCCTCACCCCCATCCTGAGGAAAGAATCGCAAGTGTGTGAGGCCACGCCGGCCTCCACACGCCTCTACCCTGCCTCCCCCAACACACACACCATCGATTATGCTCTCTTCTCCCTGAATAAACCAGCCCAGACCTTATTCAGCCAAAGGCAAAGTGCCCAGACTCTAGAGCTGTGCTGTCCTAATATTACAGTAGCCATTTACATTTCAATGAACTGAAATGGAATTTAATATAAATGCAGTTCCTCGGTCTCCCAAGCTGCATACCGTTCCAGTGTTGGGTAGCCAGGCGTGGCTAGTGAGTGCCATCTTGGACAGCATGGCTCTAGAGGATGACTCCTGACTGGCCTAAACCGGCCACGGAATCCCGCTCCCCACCTCCAGTGGTCGGTCTGTGGCTGTTCCGTGACTTCCCAACAGTGAGCTGCACGGGATGCCTAGGAAAGATGAGCCTCCTGGTACAAAGAGGGAGACCTGGGAGGAGCAGACTCTTTATACGGTCGCTACCCCCTTGCCTCCAGCCTTCGCAGGCCGGCGTGAAAAGATGTGGTGGCCGAAGCTGAGGTGACCATCTTGCAGCTGTCGGGCAATAAGCCTGAGAACTAAAGTGAACACACTGACCGGGGCCAAACTAAAGGATGCAAAGAGGTGGGGTTCCATCGAGCTCTGGAAACAGATGCTGCTGAAATTTTCTTTATATGACTATTTGAGCCACTGCCATTGGGATTTCTGTCACCTGCCACTAAATGCTTTCTAAGTGACAAAGTAGGAAATGAGAGCTGCATTAGGCTTTCAGGCCTCTGGCTAGGTTGTTCCCTCTCTGCCTCTCTTCCCATCCCTCCCAAAGCCGGAAGTGACCACTCTCTCCTCTGATCCCACACTGGTCCCCATCTGCCAGCTCTTGACACCATTCACTGGTGGTGTGAGAGCAGGGTCTATATCCATCTTCATGGAGCTCCTCCCCCCCAGGCCTACAAGAGTTCCTGGCAAGTAGCAGATACTCAATTCATACTTGGTGAATAAAAGAAGAGATGCTTTATTTTAGCATCCCCACATGGTGTAAGTTTATACTAAAGCTTGCAAAATGAAGGAGGGAACTTCTCACAGTTCTCAGAAGTCAAGAAATTCAGAGTAGGCTGCCTACCCCTACCTCACACCATATACTCAAATACATTCCTAGTAAATGATAGAGTCAAATGCAGAAGCAAAGAGTTGACATTTTTATTTTTTTTCTTTAAAATTCTATGTGGAGGGGTGCCTGGGTGGCTCAGTTGTTAAACGTCTGCCTTCGGCTCAGGTCATGATCCCAGGGTCCTGGGATTGAGCCCCGCATCGGGCTCCCTGTTCGGCAGGAAACCTGCTTCTCCCTCTCCCACTCCCCCTGCTTGTGTTCCCTCTCTCGCTGTGTCTCCCTCTGTCAAATAAATACATAAAATCTTAAAATAAAATAAAATACAATTCTATGTGGAGTGCAGTGACGGATGAATGGATAAATAAAATGTGGTGTATTCGTACAATAGAATATTATTTAGCCTTAAAAAGGAAGCAACTTCTGACACATGCTACAACATGGGTGGACCTTGAGGACATATTATACTAAATGAAGTAAGTCAGTCACAAAAAGACAAATTACATGATTCCACTTATATAAAGCACCTAGAGTAGTCAAAGTCATAGAGACAAGAAAGTAGAATGGTTGTTGCCAGGGTCTGTGGGGAAGAGGGAGTGGGGAGTTGTTCAATGGGGACAGAGTTTTAGTTTTGCAGGGTGAAAAGAGTTCTGGAGATTGGTTGCACAACAATGTGAAGATACATAACACTACTGAACTGTATACTTAAATTTTATGGTAAATTGTACCACAATTAAAAAATGTTTAAGTGACGTGGAATATACAAGCAAAAGGATATATAAAATGACTATGTCCAGTTTAAACCAGAACGCTAAGATGAACCTGTGGGAGCACCACCCATCTGAAGAAATAGCATCGGAGACCTCTGAAGCCCTGAGTGTCCCTGCCTGGTGTTACCCCTCCCTCCTTTGTAGAAGAAATGGCCCTTTAGAATGCTGTTCATTTCCGTGCTTTCTTTTACTATTTTGCTTAAACAACATATACTTCAGTTTTCTTCAGTTTTAACGTCTGCATAAATGAAACAAATAAGGCAAATGCTGTATCTCTTCTGTCACTTCTTTTTTCCCCGATTATTTTTGGGGTGAGCATTTTTATTGTTATGATTTGTTAAACTTGCATATGTGTCATAGACTCTTTGGTATGCCTCATAAATTTCACAGTTACAAAATAAATACACAAAGCCCTAAATGTAAAGACTGAAGTTCTTTAAAAAATAAAGAAATCTAGGTGACTATTTTTATAATCTTCAGATGAGGAAGGCCTTTCCAAGCATAACACCAAAGACAGAAATCACAAAAAAATCAGTTGACACGTTGGATGACAAAACAGTTTAAAACATCTGTGGATAAAAACGCCCTGAGCAGAGTTAAAAAGGCAAAACACAAACTGTGAACACTATTAACAATACAGAAGACACAGAAAAGACCAATATTCCCATTATACGAAGGGGTCTTTCAAATGACGTAAGAAAGGGATGAACATGATCCCACACCGCTTGTCCTAATTATGAATTGGTAAGAAGGCGATATATGTCAGTATGTACCCAAAGTCTAAAGAAAAGTGTGTACCCTTTAACCTGGAGTAGCCACGGTAGGAATTTCACCTGAGGGAACAGGCAGAGATGTGCAGTACAATTCATGTACGAGATGTCCTTCACAATCGTTTCTACAATCAGGGAAAAATGCAAGTGACCTAAATGTCAAACAACAGGGAATGGTTTGAACTATCAAAACCACTGAAGTCATGTTTCAGAAAAATGTCTCCCTTTGGCAGGGCAACACTAGTTGAGATAAAAAGCAGGTTATACTCTGATAGACAGATGACTGGAACGCGAAATGGGACACCCATGTTGGAACACAGTGGATGGTGTCTTCTATCCAACACGGGTTTACCATACAACCCAGAAATTATACTCTTAGACATTTACCCAAGAGAGATGAAAACACGGCCACAAAAACTTGAGCACATGTGTTCATGAGTTTTATTTACAATAGTCAAAAACTGGAAATAACCCAAATGTCCATCAGGTGATGAGTAGAACAACGTGGTGTATCCCTACAATGGAGTACTAGTGGACAATAAAGAGGAACAGACTTTTGGCTAAATCTCAGAGACGTTACGTTAAATGAATGAGTCGAGACACCAAAGGCGAGCTACAGTATGATGGTCTCTATACAGCAATCTGGGACAGGCAAAACTACAGGGACAGAAAACACATCAGTGTTTGTCAGGAGCTGGGGGTGAGAATGGAGGTCAATTGCAAATCAGCAGGAGCAAATTGGGGGGATGAAGGAAGTGTCCTATATCTTCATTGTGGTGGTGGTTACACAGTTGTCTCTATTTATCAAACTCGTCAAAATGTCACTTAAAATTGGCGGATTTGGGGGTGCCTGGGTGGCTCAGATGGTTAAGCGTCTGCCTTCGGCTCAGGTCATGATCCCAGGGTTCTGGGATCGAGTCCCGCATCGGGCTCCCTGCTAGGCGGGGAGCCTGCTTCTCCCTCTGCCTCTGCCTCTCTCTCTCTCTCTGACTTTCATGAATAAATAAATAAAACATTTTTTAAAAATTGGCGGATTTTATTGTCTATAAACTATTATATTTAGAGACAAATATTTTATTGTCTATAAATTATACCTCAACAAAGCTGATGTTTAACAGTTTCTCTGAGCTTGTTGTTAATGACATGGTTGGTAGGGTCTTAATTTTGCGTAAAAAAATAGTACACATCTCTGTTGGTCAGGAGAGACTAAGATATGCTATGGTAACAGCCCCCCACAATCGTCACCAAACTGAGGTTTGTCTCATACTCCTGTCCCAGTCTCAGATAAGTTGGAGGACTGTGCAGGGCGGCCCTCCTCCACATGGTGCATCCGGCATCCAGGCAGCTGCCATCTTGTGGATCTACCATCCTGACACATGACTTCCACAATTAGCACCAACAAGGGAAAATGGTTGGAGGAGAGTTGCAGTTCTTACCCGTGTCAACTTGGAATTAACCCAGGTCACATCTGTTAGTAGTGTGTGGCCAGAACAAGTCACATGACCCCACCCCAATGGCAAGGAGGACTGGAAATGTGGATCTTCAGTGAGTGCTCGTTGTTTCTGCCCTAATACTCCAAATACCCGTTGCGCCCTCCTCCCTACACAGAGAAGGCACCCCTTCCTTAAGGGAAAACACCTATGTCCCTCCCCCGCCCATTGCGTCCAGCTGAGAGCATAGGATCTGTGGGCAACATGCAGTGGTCTTCCTCTGTGTGGAGCTCCTCTTTGTCCAGAGCCAGAGACAGAAGGGCACAGCCAGTCTTCACTGCTTCAGTCTGGAAGTGATATATGACTCTCGGAAACTGGGAGGACTCAACCACCTACTCCCGAGTGCAGATGAGCTCAAGTGGCCCCCAGAAAGATCTGAAGGGGCCGGAACAGCGCAGGCCCTATGAACTCTCAATACTAATAAACTAAAAGTCCCTTTCAGGGCAGGACCACACTGAGAATGATCTGCTGAAAGGAGAAACCAAATTGGGCATAACAGAGACAATAGGAACCACAACATAGAAACAAGAGAAAGGGAGAGAGTGAGAGAGAGAGAGAGAGAGAAAGAAAGAGGGAAGAGAAGGTCTACATAGAAGGGAAGAGGGGATTCAAGACCTTTTTTTTTTTTAACATTCCGTAGACACAACAGAAGAGTGAACTCTAGAGCTACGAAGCTTAAAAACAGATACTGACCCCTCCCTCCTCTGGAAAGTTCAGAAAACTCCTTTCATATAAAAATGAGAATCAGAAAAGATTGTCATTAAATCCCATACAAAGTTATCTTCGTGAAAATGAGAATAACAGGCAATGTCACCACAGATAATGAGGGCACCCCCGAAATGTGTGCCCATAGAACACATGCCCGAGAACATAAAAACCGTTTCCTGATATTTAAAAATGAGTCAACAGAAATTTTCGAAGGAATAAAAGACACAAAAGAATAACAAATCAAAATGAAAGGACCTCAGGAATGATGTGCTAGAATTAGAAACAAAAGGGAGTCCTCATTAAAGAATAAAGCCCAACCTGAAAGGAACATGGGAGCAAATAAGCACACCAGATGCACCTAAGGAATTGAGAAGATAAGTTGTAGGGGCATTAGAAAAACATGGGTGCGAAAAAGTGCCTATGCAGAGAATAGGCGGAAAGAGCTAACATATGTATAATAGAGGTCGCTGAAGAAGGTCACCAAAGCTAAAGACTCAAACAAAGTCTACACACTATAAATAAAACAAAACAAAACAAAACAAAACAACAACAACAAAATCCGTTCCTAAAATAACTAACTTGAAACAACATTGGATACCTGGAAAGATTGACCCAGAATATCCAACAGAAAGACAGATTCTACAGATGCCCTTGAGAATGCAGGCAAAAAAAGACACAGTCACTTATCAGGAAAATCAGGTTGTCATCAGACTTACCTATATCAACACTTCCTGTCAGGAGCAACTAGAAGGCTTATTTACAAGGAAGGGAGTACAGCATGAGCCAAGGATGGTAGATCTAGCCAAACAGATTTCCAAATATAAAGGTTATAAACACTTATCAACAAGCAAGGACTCCAAGGATATTGTTCCCGTGCGCACCTTTTGAGGACGCTCTCAGAAAATCTGAAGCTCAGACAACAGAAATGACCCGAGAAACACGAACAAAAGGTGGGTGAGTGGTAAACATATAGACCACGTAGTTCCTTGTACAGTGAAGACCAATTAATGGTTATAAGAGCTAGAGTACAGTCTGATGCAATATGGCCACCATATATTTGAGGGAACGCGAGAAGAGTGTATAAAAACTGGAGCAGGCTTGCTGAATGCCTTGCGGTTCATGTCTGCAAGCAAAAGGATATTAATTCAAATCAGGTGCTGCGGGAAGAGGATCAGAGCAAGTTTCAATATTGCTCATAGTAGAGAATAGACAAAAAGAGAGGGGACGGAAAGTATTTCATACAGACATGAGTATAAAGGTAACAATGGGAGCAGATATAGGAAATTTTCCTAAGGACCAAAAAGATCAAGCCAAAGAGAGGGAGAAGATGAAAACCATACTGAAAGACAATTTCTTTTAAAAACTTACATAGGTATAAATGTACCATAAAACAATGTGACAGAACTGAGGCTACACGTATTGATTATATGGTCTTAGCTCATCTATTAATAGAAAAAAGGTTTTCAGGTTGGCTAAGAAAGGAAACTCCAATACTATGCTTGAAATCTCTCTGGACTGACGGCCAGAACATATTGTCTGGTGAAAACCTGTGAGGTGGAGGACAGTCACTGGGGTATGCTGCCATCGATCTAATAAAGGAGGAGGATACACGCAGGTATGAGCCAGCTTATGTCAAAGAGACAAAAGGAAGAACGTTCCAATTATCCATTGTACCATGACTAGCTCAACGTTAGGCTTAGACAATCGTTTTATTATTACTTTGTGGGTCAGGAATTGAGGGAGGGCTGGCTGGGGGGATTTTGCTTTTCCCCAGGGTGCTGATGCAGGTTACTCACCGGCATCTGCTTGGAGGTGAGCTGGTCTGGAAGATCCAGGATGCCTTCACTCACATGACTGGTGTTTGGTGGGGCCAGCTGGAAGGCAGGGCATGGCGGGGACTGTGGGTCGCTGTGCCTACACGCAGTCCCTCCAGCAAAGGGTCTGGGGGCAGTGAGGGGTCCAAGCAGCAGTGTCTTGAGTGAGTCAGGATTAGGCTCTGTGGCCTTGTACAACCCAGCTCAGAAGGTCCTGAGCATCACTGGTGCCACACTCTGCTGGGGGCTAAAGCACTGACAAGTCACCCAGAGCCAAGGGGGGACACACAGACCACATCTCTCAATGGCACGAATGTCCAAACATTTCTGGCCATGTTTTCCAACTGCCACCAAGGATACACCATATATTGTTTTAATGATTACCTACAGGGGAAAAACACTCAGTAAGGGTAATTATCACAATCCACTGAAACATATGAAATATCTTTGAATCCATGAGTTCATAATTATTTTTTTTTAAATCCCTACTTGACCACCATTGGAAGACCAGGGTAATTTAGAAAACCATTACTGGGATTACACAAGCATCAGCAGGGGGGCGCCTGGGTGGCTCAGTTGGTTAAGCGACTGCCTTCAGCTCAGGTAATGATCCTGGAGTCCCGGGATCGAGTCCCGCATCGGGCTCCCTGCTCGGCGGGGAGTCTGCGTCTCCCTCTGACCCTCCTCCCTCTCATGCTCTCTCTCTCTCATTCTCTCTGTCTCAAATAAATTAAAAAATAAATAAATAAAATAAATAAAAAAATCTTAAAAAAAAAAAAAGCATCAGCAGGTAGCCAAATAGTAGAGGAAGCTAAGTTTCTGTCCAGAGGAGCACAGAAATAAATGAAGTAGCGATAACAGAATGAGATATCACCAGTTTGCAAGCACTAATAAATTAGCCATCAGTCACTGACCATCAACAGCTGGTCACACCACAGAGCCAGCAGGACAGACACCGTGCCTCCCGAGAGAGGAACACAGAGCTCTCTACCAAGAGTTCTTGCCAAAAAAAAAAAAGAAATCCAACCTGAATCCGATCGAGTCTCTAGCCCCAGCTCCCAATCTGCAGGAAGTACACAAACCATGGGAAACACTACAGGCCTTTCAACCCAGGTTTTTCAACAAATAAATTACAAGGAAAAATACACGACAGGGCAACGTCGAGATGAAACATACTTGGGAGATCCATCAGCCAGTGTGCCGTGGGGACCTCATTGAGATCTTGAGTCAAACCAGGTTTTGTTGCATTTTGACATTTCTGAGACAATTCTGAGTTTGAAGAGAGACTGGATATGTGCTGATATTAAGGAATGATTGTTGCACGCGAGGTATTAAATAATGATATTATTACTATTTTTTGAGGACTAATCTTTCATAAGGATACTCTGGAATATTTGTGGATGAAATTATATGACGTTTGGGATGAATGGGATAAATGCCCCAATAATCTGGGAGGTAAAGAGGTAAAGTGGGCGACGGTAGAGACAAGACCGGCATGCACTAAGCACTCTTCAAACTGGGTGCTCGGTACCTGGTGGCTCATTACTCGCTCTGATTTTATATATGTTTGAACCTTTCATAATAAAAGGCTGTGCGTGGGGGCGCCTGGGTGGCTCAGTCGGTGAAGCGTCTGCCTTCGGCTTGCGTCCTGATTCCAGGGTCCTGGGATCGAGCCCCTCGTCGGGCTCTCTGCTCAGCGGGGAGCGTGCTTCTCCCTCTCCCTCTGTCTGCCGCTCCCGCTGCTTGTGCTCTCTCACTCTCTCTCTCTCTAATAAATAAATAAAACCGGGCGCCTGGGTGGCTCAGTTGGTTAAGCGACTGCCTTCGGCTCAGGTCATGATCCCGGAGTCCCGGGATCGAGTCCCGCATCGGGCTCCCTGCTCGGCAGGGAGTCTGCTTCTCCCTCTGACCCTCCCCCCTCTCATGTGCTCTCTCTCATTCTCTCTGTCTCAAATAAATAAATAAAATCTTTAAAAAATAATAATAATAAATAAATAAATAAATAAATAAAACCTTTTAAAAAATAAAAGGCTTATGTGTGTAAATTTCTGTACCATAAAAATTTTTATATAGAAAAAAGGGCTGGAAAGATATACATCAAAATGCTAGCTGTACTCTGAAACTTACACAATGTTCTGTGTCAAGTATGTTTCAAAGAAATAAATTCTAAAAAATGCGAACCATAGATTGTTCTGGCAGACGGGATTATAGGCGAGTTTTCTTTGTAAATTGTTCAATAGCTTCTAAAATGTGTACAATGAACACACAGCACTTAAAAAATCTGGGAAAGGAAAATTAAAGCAAACTAGCACACCCTCCCCAGGGGGCGACGCTCGCTCTCAGGCTCTGCAGGTGTGCGGGTAACTTGGCAGAACCAGGCCAGGAAGCCATTTGGCTGCATACTCCGTGGCCCTTACAGGCAAATGTGCTTCCCTTTGCCCCACTTCTCTTCTGGGAATCGTGCCCAGGGAAATGATCTACGCTCTGAACCGCCAACCAAGCTGCCGGCTCAAGGATGTCCACGCCCGGGTTGGTCGCCGGAGCAGACACTTGGAGTCAGAGGCCACATCCAACAACAGCGGACTGTCTCTCAGCAAGGGATGTCTCTCGTGATGATGGAATGCTAAGAAGCCCTCAAAATGGTGATTATTGGTCGGAAAGCCTGGGACCGAATGCTGCGTGACACGATTCTAGGTTTGCAAACATCCGTGGAAAATGAATAGAACCCAGTGATCAGCCTCACAGAGCAGCCCATCGTATTTTTATTTTATTTTATTTTTTTTAAAGATTTTATTTATTTATTTGAGACAGAATGAGAGAGACAGAGAGCACATGAGAGGGGGGAGGGTCAGAGGGAGAGGCAGACCCCCTGCTGAGCGGGGAGCCCGATGCGGGACTTGATCCCTGGACTCCGGGATCATGACCTGAGCCAAAGGCAGTCGCTTAACCAACTGAGCCACCCAGGCGCCCCATCGTATTTTTATTTTAAATGCCTTGGCTCCTTGTAAGGGAGATTTGGTTTTCTCAGAGCTCCTCTGCAAACCCTCAGGAGGCAGGCGGCTCCCTTAAAGCCTACTTGTTCCGCTGCCCTGTGCCTCTCACCAGATCAGTTTGGCTTTGTCTCTTGCAACCATTCCTACTGCCTGTCTGCTGAGACTCCAGTGGACACCTGGCCCCTTTCCCTCCATCGGCGACCCCCTCCCACGCTCCTGTGTGTCGCGCAGTAACTGAAGAGTGGAGAAGCTGGAGGGTTTCCTCACTACTGGTGATGAGGAAAAATCTGTGTCCTAAGAGGGCCAACCGAGCCAGCAAGGGAATCCCAGCCCCGGCGCCGGGGCTCTTCCAGGTTCTTCTCCCTGCCCCGCTTCGCGCACATGCCAAGAGTGCCCAGTATGCGGAAGTAGAAGTGTATAAATTACCCCCTTTGTTTGTGCTGGGGGCTCAGACCTTTGGAGACCACTCTCCTCGGAGCCCGCCCGCGTTAAATAAAGCTCCTATCCTCCAAGATCTCCAAGTGCCGCTTGGTTCTTCCGTCAGGCCATCCAGTCCAGGTTCCGTAACACCGGCAGCTCCCCTCTGGCCACTTCTTGTCCCTTCCTCCCCAACTCCTGGCCCCAGGAGGCCCTGGTGACCGCACATCTCCAGAAACCCTCACAGCATCCTACAGTCCCCCCTGCCATGTGGCCCTCCCTGACAGGGGCCCCCTTTACACATCCACACAGTCCTCAGCATATTTTCTTCTAGACCAACCTCACTGGAAGATAAAGGTTGTGCCAGCTTCGAAGCACTATTTGTGCCCCTATTTGTGGTGGGACTTGATAGATTTCCCCCATCTCTACTCCCCCTCCTTCTACAGTTATAGATCCCTGGGGGTCTAGGTAGGGCCCTGGCTGCCTGTACAAAAACTACATTTCCCAGCGACCCTTGCAACTACAGAAGACCATGTGACTGAAGTATGGCCAATGGGCTGTGAATCAATGACGCACCGCTCCCAGGTTATGCCCTTCCAGGGAAGGGATATGCTGCCTCTTCATCTCTTCCCACATCCTGCCACCCAGAACGTGGGCTTGGAGCCGAGTTACCATCGTGGGTCAGAAGGACGAAGGCATCAAACACCATAGGAATCGCAGAGCAACAAGATGGAAGGAACCCAGGCCCTGACACCATGAAGCCGCCTGTCTTGAGGCACAGATCACTGTTCCTTAAGCTGTTATATAGGAGAGAAAAGTAATCATCTGTCTGGTTTAAACCACCATCAGTTTGGTTTTGCTGTTGTTGTTAATAAGCAGCCAAACCTGGATCCTAACTGATAAACTTGCTCTATTAAAGTGCACCCATGGCACCCAGTGCCAGCAAGCTCTCTCATATCAGGTTCTCCCAGAAACAGAGTCCAAGACAAGGATTCAGCTGCAGGGGCTTCATGAAGGAAGCGTTCAGAGCAGAAACCAGTAGGGAGTAAGGGAAATAGCAGAAAGCAGGAGAAGCCAAGCAAGGGTGCATGTCGGTCCTGGCCAGGCCCTGGTCCCAGGCAGCTCTGGCGTGCAGATTATACCTCTCAGTTTGCGCTATCTTAAGGCAACGGGCTGGGCTTTCCTGCTGCAGTACATTGGCTGAGGGGACCCAAGGATGTGGGCATCGACCCTCAGGTACTTCCACTTTGCTGTACGGGGTGAAGAAGACCGACGGGCCATTGTCTGAAACAGGCCTGAGGTGTGAGTGGTCAGCCAGAGAGTACAGAGCACATATCCCGAAGAGGGGGTCAGGTATCTGGTTCCCATAAGGAGGTCTGCAAGCTCTGGTCAGGCGCCAACAGTGTGCTCCACGCATGGGGAGGTGAAGCCTTCCAGAACCTTTGTGATTCCCACCCTGTCGACCTCTTCCCCCAGCCTCCTCATGCTGTGGCCCCAATGGAGATGAACACTGACAACCGCAAAGATACTCCCCTGGGACCCTTAGCCAGGAGTGCTGGCAAATGACATGAGACCTACAATTCAGTTGCCCAGTAAACCATGCTGACTTTTCCAGAGAAAGCAACAGGTCCCAGCACATGGGGCTCAGAATGTGGAGAATCAGAGAGGTGCAGCCACTTGCCAGAGGCCATACAGCTAAAGTGGAGGGACCGAGGTGGGTCGGTGAAGGGAGGAGTGATGTTACAGAAAAGCCAAAAGCTGTGAGAACCTGGAGAAGTAGACCCCTGGCTCTGTGGGGAGCCAGGAGAGCTTCTGGGGGCAGGGTGGCCCCATGCAGGGGCGGGGGGTGGTGTAGGGAGAATCCCCGTAAGGACTTCGGGGGTCATTCACTGAGCACTTCTATGGACTAAAACCCCTACCTCTGTTAGCTTCTGCATCCCCCACTGTACTTTACAGAGACACCATCTCCTTAGGTTCACTCAGTAGTGGACGCAGAGAGAAGGGTGTGGGAGCAAGGAATCCTGGGCAATATCCACAGGGAAGTGAGACCCAGGCCGGAGGGAGCCAAGACGGGGTGTGTTCTCGCCACAGTCCCCCCGGGGGGTCTCGGAGCTCAGTCCAGCTGGGGAAGCCCGGGACAGCACTGGCCCGTGTCACGCCCTCTCGAGCCCTGAGCACGGTCCTGGGCAGAGCTGCGGAGCGGGGGGCGAGGGCGGGCAGGTGATCGCATTGTCCCGCAGAGAGGCGAGGGGCTGCTCCCGGCCATGCTGCTGGGAGGCACCGCCATCCAGGTCCCTTTGACCCAGGGTGCAGACTCTTCCCACTCTTTCTAGCTCTTTCTCCCTCTTAGTTCTGAAAATAGCTTTGGCCAATGTTCTGAGACCTGTGTGCTTTCTTTATTCTTACAACTTCAACACTTGAACGACACGGAGCTCTTCATTTTGACATTGGCATTATATTTACTTGGCTCCATTAACCCACTCTGGGGGGAAGGGAGGTCTTCAAACACCTGAGAGGGGAAGACCCCACGCGGAACGACGGCCGGACGCTCCCTCCCTCACCAGCGCTTAGAGCCAGGCTACCTGGGTTGGATCCCAGGCCTGCCCTTCACCACCCGTGTGATCTTGAACAAATTGCCTAGCATCTCTGTGCCTTGGTTTCATCCTCTGTAAAATGGAAAAGGCAGGGGCGCCTGGGTGGCTCAGTCGGTTAAGCGGCTGCCTTCGGCTCAGGTCATGATCCCAGGGCTCCCTGTTCGGCAGAGAGCCTGCTTCTCCCTTTCCCTCTGCCTGCCGCTCTGCCTACTTGTGCTATCTCTCTGTCAAATAAATAAATTTAAAAAAAAAATCTTAAAAAAAAACTGATTAAAAAAATGGAAAAGGCAACAGAACCCACTTCTGAGGGCTGTTGTGAAAATTCACTGCAATAACCCGTGCACAGTGCGTGGAACAGTATGTGGCAGAGGGTAAGTGTTGAGTAAATGCCAGGTCAGCCTCTGCTTTGAGGGAGCAGAGTGTGACATAGGGAGCAGGCTTGGCCACAGTATGATTGGGTGGGGGTAGAGGGAAGCAAGACGCCGTGGGAACCCTGAGAAACAAGTGATGAATACGGGAAAACCGCATAACAGCAGAACTGGAGAAAGTAGGTTTTGATGTATGAGTAGGAGTTCACAGGGAGAAGAGGTAAGATGTAGTGAATATCTGCGATGGGGTGGGGGTGGCTGTCCAGCATCCAAAGCTCTTCTTAACTGGGAGGCAGCTCCTGTGCAGCATCCCACGTAGGCAGTGTCCTGTGTCCTACTGCAGAATCGGAAAGGACCAGACTGTGGTTTGGCCAACAGGCCACTCCTACCTGGGACTTGGAAGCTTAATATTGAGCAAGGGCCATAGTAGAGTCCTGGCCAGGCTGGCTTGGATGCCCAAGCCCCTGTATCTTCCATAACCACTGAAAGTCCTCCCATCCACTCCATAAGCCCTGAGACTGAGCCAAGAAATCCCCCTTTTACCTCGGGTGAACAGTCACCTTTCTGTGGTTTGCACCCAAGAATTCTGAAGGGAATTTCCGGCGGAAAGACCAGAATGAGCAGGCAATGGAATGGAGGGACTGTTCTAGTGATCCTGGCCCTTGCCCCCCACCCAAGGCCCAGCACCAAAGCCTGTCCCTCCCCCGAGCTTTCCTCATCGACACTCACTGAGATCATACAAGGAGGCAGGCTGCTGGGCAAACAGGCCTGTCCACTCCATCGTACAACAAAGAAAACGGAGACCTGAGAAGTGGTGACTTGCTGAAGGTTGTCCATAGATGGGAGGGACCAAGGAGGCTCTGATCTAGGGTTACACAGGGTCAGACCTGGCCAGGCTCTGCCCTGCTGCAGTCAGAGGTCCCGGGGCCCCGAGATGGGAGGTCTGTCCCCATCTGCCATCACAGACCCAGGACAGATGCTGAGACCAAGGCTTAAAAGGCAAGCCTATCTCTGCCATCCTGGGGGCACTATGGGGAATGAAGTTTTAGTTTAAAGGCAACTATGAGAAAGAGGATGAATCTAGAGCCCAAGGAACACAGTGCCTGGTGCTCATCATTCACTGTCTGGGCCTAGAGCAGCCTAAGACTGGTGGTTAAGAACAGAAATCAGAGGACAGGTTCATTAACTGAGCACCTACTGTGTCCCAGGCCCGTGATGGGCCTCCAGGGTTTCACTGAAACCACCTACAATCCCGCAAGATCAATGTCAGCACCCCCAATTTGCAGATAAGGAAACTGAGTCTCAGAGAGGGATCGTGACATCTTCAAAGTCACACAGCCTGAGGTGACAGAGTCAAGGGGGGGCTGTCACCTAAAAGCTGGGGATGGAGGGTAGATAACCCTGCAGGGAGGTTGGGGCACAGAGCGGGGCTTGGATGTCAAAAGGTATTACGTAGCAGAGATGATGACATATCAGGAAGGTGTTAGTGTTGTTCTTAATGTAAGTCTCACTGCATCTCTCCTCTGCTTAAAACCCTCCAACGACTCCCCTTATGCCCTGAAAATAAAGTCTGGAGTCTTCATCAGGGCCTGAAGGACCCCACGTGATCCGCCCCCAACACGATTCTCTTCAACGGCACCAAGTCCTCTCCTATCTCAGGACCTTTGCACAGGCTGTTCCTGGCCTGCTCCCTCCACTCCTCACCCACTTTGTTCTGCCTTCTCCTCCTGCTATTCCCCTTACAGGGGGTCTTCTGAGGCTGTGCGCTCTCCTGTGGCCAGTACCCAGTAAGGGTCCCCCTCTCACCTGTCCCCTTTTCTCTCACGACACTGAGTGTGCTTTATATTAATCTTAGCCATACATCTGGCCAAAGTTGGCTCTTGGGGGAGTGAAAAAGAGCTTCAATGGTACAATACTTTGTGGCCCTACATGACAAAATCGTATTCCTTAGTACTGTATCTCTCATTCGGGAGAAATTAAGTTTAAATAATCTACCTAATTAATCAGTCAATTAATTATAATTAAGTTTAATGGATGTAAATGATTTAATTAATTAATTTAATTTGTTTCTCCTCGGGGAGTGCTAATGGAAACGAAGTAGGGAGTGCTACATTGAGCATCTGCGAGTTTGCATGTGCTCGCTCGCTGCACCGGTCGGCCTCAGCCCTGCTGGAGCTCCACTTCTAGAACGCTGCCCGGCACACAGTGGGTGCTCACATAACACCTCCCTGTGCCAAGCCTGCAGTGCGCAATCCAGACAAGGCTCTGCTGTAGAGAGTCCCCGCTAAGTCTCCTTTGCCTGGACCCCCGCACACACACCCCGGGGCAATGGGGAGCCATGGAAGGGAAGGACTTCCTGGGCTGGTGCATCCCAACCAGAGGTCACAGCTGCTGCCGCCTCCCAAGCCTCCTGCCACCCAAGTCTCGCCGCGAGGCCAGCCCAGGACAAGAATAGAGCCGCCCACAGCTTCGGCGACACTAGAGGGGGTGGATGCAGCTAAACCTGGCTTGGCAGGTGGCTCACTCAGGGTAGGACAAAGCTTGGGCTGGTGGGGGGCGGGGCAGGACTCCCCGGTTTCTGGGTCCACCCAGCTCTGCCTCACTCTCTGGGGGGGCCCCCCGGGCAGGGCCAGGCCCTCGCTGAGCCTTTGTAACCTCCAGGAGAACCCGAGGCCCCCGGGCGTGAGGACGCATGAGCTACGACAAACATAGCACAGCGGATGTATATATAGACCCTCCCACCTGGTTTCCAAAAGGATTTGAAAACGGCTTTCACAAGAGGCAAAGAAATGCACTTACAGCATGCCGGGGTTTACACATGAGGCCCTCACGTCACACGCCTCAGGGAGTGGAACCAGGACAAGAAGAATCTCTGATCCCTCCAGGAAGCACGTCTAAAGGAGAATGAGCTCCCCATCGGGGGAGGTGTACAAGCAGAGGCCACAGACCCCGGGTGGGGGGGTTGGCGGGGAAAAGATCAGTCGGTCACGTGAGGGCTGGGCCAGATGCTAAGTCCCTGCCGAGAGAGGAAATGACAGTCGCGGGGCTGGCTCAGTCACCGCCCCTGCCACAGGCAGCCGGGAGCCGGCCCAAGAGAAAGCCGAGGGTTGGGAGCCATTTGCTAGCCCCTCCCCGCTTCCCTGGGCCAGAGTTACCCAAACCGGCTTAAAAACTGGAGCGGGGGAGTGACCCTTAATCACGGTTCTAGGGAGGTTCTCGGGGGACGGCTGTGCTCCAGTCCGCAGCGTCACAGGGAGCCCTGGCCTCCGACCCCGAGCGAGGCAGCTGAGGTTTGGGAGATGCCGGCCGAGCGCCCAGAGCCCAGCTTTGGCCCTGCTGCCTGTGTGGCCTTGAGCTGTTTGCTTCCCTTCTCTGAGGTGCAGGATCCGCAGGCAGAACAATAAGGGGGTTACCTTGCTCCTGGAGAGCCCTCCCAGGACTGGTGCCCTAGAATACATAGAAAGAACGGCAGTACCCCCCACCCCCCACCCCCCAGCCCAAACCTTGGCGCAGTTCTGACAGGGATGGGCTCCCAGGGCCCCACTGCCTTGGATCTAGGTTCAGCCTTGAGGCCAGAGGGCACCTTCCCTGCACCTGCCATTTCCTGTCAGTGCCAGACCCTCCTCCACTCCAGGCTCTGAGCAAGACAGACTCATCTAGACCCTAGAAGAGCTCCCGGTGTAGTGGAAGAAAATATACTAGGTTGAGGGGACAGAGTGACAGGGGGGTCAGGGACGCCTCTGTCAGGAGGCCGCATGTAAATAGAGACATCTGAGCCAGCCACGAGGACATCTTGGGAGAGTGTTCTGAGCAGAGAGAACAGCCAGTGCAAAGGCCCTGAGGTGGGTCCAGACTCGGGGTGTTTGAACACGGTGTGTCTGAAGCCCAGGAAAGAAGTGGGAGAGGGGTAGGGCACATGGGTGGCTCAGATGGTTAAGTGTCTGCCTTCAGCTCAGGTCATGATCCCAGGGTCCTGGGATCGAGTCCCACATTGGGCTCCCTGCTCCTTGGGAGCCTGCTTCTCCCTCTGCCTCTCTCTCTGTCTCTGATGAATAAATAAAATCTTAAAAAAAAAAAAAAAAAGAAGTGGGAGGGGGTGAGAGAGCGGACCAGTGGGTGTGGGCGTTGTGGACCATCAGGAGGCTTGGACTAGGGGAGGTGGGAGCCACAGCACGGTTCTAAGGAGAGGAGAGACTGGGCTGATATTTAACAAGGGAGGCTGCTTTCCCTGGCCTTTCCCTGGCCTCCAGAGGGGAAGTCACCAACTCTTCCCCCTAAGGCTGCCTTCCCACTCCTGACCAGGCCTGAATGCTGCATTGTAACACTGCCTTATGAGGATGCTCCATGCTGTCATTGAAACACAAAGTCCACGTGCCTCTGCCATCTATCAGTCCAGTGAGACTCCTAGCCGCAGAGATAGGCACCCCCCAGGCCGTGCTGCTTGGAGAGAAACTGAGACAGCCAGCCCTAGCAAAAGGGCCTCTGATCTCCACCTCACAGCCCGGGGACAGGGAAGAGCACCCTGCTACTTTCAGTGAGGAGCAGGCAGGAAGCCTTCACTGAGGTCACAGGTTTTATAAACTGTCAAGGGCCCAGGGACTGAGGATGTCCTTTGTAAACGTCAAATTATCTGCACACTGGCACCCCCACTTGGATGCCTGGACACCCTTTGTAAAAGCTGAAGGATCCTATAAATAGTAACTGAACCTGTAAACAACTGCTGTTTGAACTAATGTGCAGAGGAATCTGCAAACTCTAAAGTGCTTTCTAATGGGGCCAGTACTTGGCAAACTGTAAACTACTTGGTAAACTACAAAGTGCTTTATAATGTAGTACAGGGCTTTGCAAATGTAAATTACTTTGCAAACTGTGTTGTAAAGAGCCCCGAGCTTTGCAAAGTGCAAAGTCCTCTGTAAACTGGGAAGCGATTTGCCAGCTATGGAGGGCTGTGCCCCCACCCATGAGATTCTGTAGATGAGTCAGGCCTCTGCCCTGTCTCTGCATCAGCCCCAGAGCTCCCCACCCGGCCTATGCACAGGCAGAGGGGTGGGCGAGCACAGGCGGGCCAGTGGGCGTAGGGGGCAGAGAAGGAGAACTGCGCGGAGAGGTTCGGAGCCCCAGCGCGGGTCCCCCCGCCGACCCGACACCCCGCCCCCTCTAGAACCTCGAGTGCGGGTGAGGGGTGGGGAGCAAGCGCAGGTGGCCAGGGCGCTCCGAGGCTGGGCGGGGCTCCGGGGACACGGGGTCAAAGTCGGGGCTCTGCCGCCTCCTGGTGGCGGCAGGAGGAACGACGGGGGCCGCGCCCCTGGGACTCGGGTCCTGCCGGTCCTGTGCGCGCACACACATACACTCGCGCGCGCGCGCACACACGCGCCTGCGGGCCGATCCGCGCACGCGCATCCGTCCACGCGCACCTACACACAGGGCTGCGGAATTCATTCACGCCCTCCTCCCTCCCTTCGTGTATTCATTCATTCGCGTTTTCATTCAACGAAGGGTGACTGAATGCTTGCTAGATGTCAGCACTGGGGACACAACAGTGACAGGTCAGATCTACCCAGAGGACGCTGGTAAAGATGAGCTGGCCTGGCCGGGTCAGATCGGGGAGGCCTCCCTGAGGCAGGGACACGGCAGACCAGGAACGTGGTGGGGGTGCCGGGCAGCTACAGGAAGATGGGGGAGGGCCACCCCAGGCAGAGGCCACGGTCAGGGCAGAGGCCGGAGGTGAGAAGCTGCCTTCGTGAGGGAGGTGCCTTGAAATGATTAAATGCTGTGCCAGGGAAGGGTTAACAGGCAGCCGGAGGACTAGCTTGGGGGAGAAAACAGACTTCACTTCTGGCTGCGCTGAGGCTGAGGGGTGTGCACAAGGGCAGAGGAGAGATAGACCCCAAAGGGATCAGTGCCTCCTTCTGGGAACATGCCCCAATTTCCCGCGGAGGACTAGGGAGCCCCTGCTCTCAGACCCTGAGATGTAGGCAGGCTGACTGCCCCAAGTTTGACCCTCCTGGCCTGTGACTGGCAGGACAAGCATGTGACCGCTTCCTGGCTAGGAGAGTCAGCCCTGAGACTTCTGCTGGAGCTTTGCTAAGCTGGTGGGAGCCACTGGCTGCTGACTTGTCCCCACGAGGGAAGTGTGAAACCGAGACACAGGAAACAGCTAAGCTGGACACAAGTTCTTCAGGATATTAACCAGGCTCCTGGATCTAACTATGCCTGAAGCCAGTGCTTACATGAACAAAAAAATGCCCTTCTGCTTCAGTCTGTTGGAGGAGGGTGTCAGCCCTAGCCCAGGCCTCAAGGATCACAGGATCGTAGAGTCACATTGGACCCTGGCAAGGAGTCTTCGTTGAGCTGCCCCCCCCCCTCCTCTGAGCCCTCTCCAGGGGACCTGGAGGGTCAAACTTGGGGCAGTGAGCCCAAGCACCGGGCCTGGAGCCTCAGCTGGGACCTGCAGTGTCCTCCCATGTGGAAGGGTCTGTCCAGGGCAGAGCCTGAGGTGTTCAGCAGCCCCCCCAACCCCCGATCATGCTGCCCTGGCCCGGGGGCAAGAGCGCTTACTACGGACCACAGATATTCACCAAGGAGTGGGGCTCGCCGCTTCCACACACAGTCTCACACAGTCTTTGTTCCACTTTTTCTTATTTTTTTTAAATTAAAACAACAATCAGGTAACTGCCCCAACCCAACAGGGATAAGACCCTGGGCAGTCCTTTCTTCAAAAAAATATATTTTCTTTTTCTTTTTTTTTTAAACAATACCAAAAGCAAATCCACAGCCCCTGTTGAGCCGGTCCCCAAGGAGAGTGAGTTAGACAGCTCCCCTAGCACCTCTCTGAGCAGAGACCTTGGGCCCATCCCCTGAGACCCCAGACTGAGCAGATAGGTGGGTCTCCACCTGCTGGTCTCTAGGGGGTGGGAGAAAAGTGATCGGCTCCACACCATGCAAGAAAAAAAACAGCCAAACCCACAAAGCAATAAAAAAAAAAAAAAAAAAAAATCAAGAGGATAAATTAAAAAAAAAAAGTGAAAGCACCCCCGCTCCCGAGGCAGTGGACGGGGTGCCCTTAGAGGCCCTCTTTGCCAGTGCTGGGGGGAAGGCTCGGGCGGCTCCGTCGTCTTACTTGTGGGGCTCAGGGGGATTCACACGGCTCACCCCCCGACTGTGTCCCCCGACATGGATGCCAGGACAAAAGTGTGGCCACCCTAGGCCGAAGTGTGCAAAGTCTATTCAGTCAAGAGATAAAAAAAAAAATATACAACTTGGGTGGCATCCAGGGCTGGGCCCAGGCAGTGTCCCACACTCAGGCACTGGCTGTCTTCTCTGCGAGGGGCAGCAGGGTCCCGTGGAGGCCATCCGGGCCCGCCAAAGTCCAGGATCTCAGGGGCTGGAGACCTGGGGTCCTTGCAGCAGCATGGGCAGAGGCACCGGTGGGGCCCACATGGCCTGGCTGGGGGCCCCGCTGGTCTGGTTCTTTGGCACTTGGGACCAACGCCTGCTGCAAGCCAGTCAGGAGCAGCCCCCTTGATTCTTCGCCCAACACCCAAGGCTGCGGTGGCAGCAGCTTATGCGTGTGGGCAAGCACTGCCCCAGCAGAGGGGGTGTGGGGCGCTGGAGGGCCAGAGAGGAGCCCACGGCCCGCCCCCTAGGAGTCCTCCCCCAGGATCTCCTTCACAAAGGCCGCAATGTCCGTCTTCTTCGTTTTGTGCAACGTGAAGAATGGGTGCTCCTGGTGGGACAAGAGAAGGCAGTCACCTTGGGTAAGAGTTCGGAGCACCCCCAGCCCCCGCGTGCCCCCCCTGCCCAGGACACCTGTCTCTCTGCCTGGCAAACTCCTACACATCCTTCTATGACCTCCCCCTTCAGGAAGCCCTCCTTGTTAGAGACAGTGTGACAGCTTTCTCCTCCACCCTCCTGCAGCTCTCCTCCGGCCACACTGAACTCATTCTTCCCCACTGGTACCAGGCCTCCAGCCAAGTGGAATGTCCTCTCCATCAGCACGTAAGTCCTTCTTCATCCTTCCAAGCCCAGTTCAAATGTCACCTCCTCTGTGAGGCCTTCCCTGATAGCTACAAAATGACTCCCCTCTGTCACCATCCCCCCCATCCCCCTGCACCATCTGTCAGAGCACTGCCTGGGCCTGGGTCTGGAGGAGCCGGGAGGGAGCCGGGGTTATGTCTGAGCCAACAAGTGAGTACCTGAATGATTTAGGACAGAGGCAAGCCAAAGGTGCTGCCGAGCTCTGTGCACAGGGACGCGGCCCTCTCCCGAGCCCCGCCAATCCACCACTCACGCCCCACACTCACCATCAGCTCCAAGTAGCTCATGCGCTCCGCAGGGTTCTTCCTCAGGCTAGAAGAGAGCAGGGCAGGCTGAAGCCAGGCTGGCATAAAGGAGGTCTCCAGGCCAGCCAAGCCAGGGTGGGCTCACCTCTAACTCTACCAAGACTTAGACCAAGTTGCTTTGCCTCTTGGGATATTTGTTCTCTTGTCTCTGGAGTGATCTAGGGAATTCTCAACGAACCCAATACCAAATGATACTGAAATGCAGTAGTTAACAACCGCACACAGAGTGTCCTTAATCAGGAGGGAAACTCCTCATCGCGGGTCCAGGGACAGGGGACGCCCCAGGGTAAAGGGTCAAGGTGACCACCAACTCTGCTTGCCAGGCTCATTTGTTTTCAGTCTTTCTTAATTTCTCATAGGAGAGTGATTTACACAGCTCCCCTAGCACCTCTCTGAGGATACGTATTTTCCCCTGAGTATCTCTTTGCCCACAATCCATAGAAAGGTCGATATGTTCTGTCTTCACTTCTGCATACCTTGTGATTTTATTTTTCAAATCCCTTTCAAAATCCAAGAGTTGGGGGGCTCATGGGTGGCACATTAAGTGTCCAACTCTTGGTTTCAGCTCAGGTCATGATCCCAGGGTCCTGGGATTGGGCCCCATGTCAGGCTCCCTGCTCAGCGGGGAGCCTGCTTCTCCCTCTCCTCCCCACTCATGCTCTCTGCCACTATTTCTGGCTCTCTCTCTCAAACAAATAAATAAAATCTTAAAAAAAAAAACCAATCCAAAGGGAGGGGGGTGGGGGGATGGGGTGACTTGATGGGCATTATGGAGGGCACGTGATCTGACGAGCATTGGGTGTTACACACAATGGATGAATCCTTGAACACTACATCAAAAACTAATAATGTACTGTATGTTGGCTACTTGAATTTAAATTAAAATAAAGAAATAAATAAGTTAAAAAAATGTTTAAAAAAAAACAAGAGTTGGCCAGTAGAATTTACTTTGCGTTTCCACATATCTTTTCCCTCTGCGGCTAAGCACTTCTTGTTTAATTGTGGGCAGGAAACCTGACCTGGATGCCTCTGCCTTCTTCCTTTCTACCTATTTCCTTTCTAATCTCGAACATACATACATTATATATATATATATATATATATATATTTTTTTTTTTTAAGAGAACTCCCATGGGCATTCTTTAACTTGGTACAAAGTTCTAAACATCACTAAAGCAACTCTGTTTATGCTATTCAGGTCCTCCATCTGCATTTTGTTTTCTTTTCCGGGCTACCTGGTCTGTCTGGTTCTAGAAGGACTGTATCACAATCTCCCCAAGGACCAGCGTTTGCCAGATTTTCCTTGTGCTCTATTTCTGCCCTGCATATTTTGATGCTATGTCGTCTGGGTGTTTATTTGCTAAAGGAGAAGGGGACCGGGCACAGGGCGGAGCTGGAATCGGGCCGGGGCAGAGAGGGGGGCCACCTGGGGCTCGGGGAGGCTGCAGACTCACCACTGCGCAGTGAAGTCCACAAACTCAGGAGAGAAACGGTCAGCTGGGAGCTGGGGAGACGGCTCTTCCACCACCTGCTTCAGCTGCTGGAACGGAGTCCCCCAGGATTCGTACGGAAAGCGGAGGATGGCCATCTCGATCTGCAGCGAGGCAGCAGCGGGGGTCAGACGCGCGCACACCCGGCCCCGGGAGGCAGGGCAGGTGGGGAACCTGCCTGGCCTGGCCTGTCGCCCAAAGCTGGGCCACAGGCAAGTTGAGGGGCGGACACATGACATCAGAACAAAGATCAAAGCTGGGGGAACAGCAATAGTCAGTTCCTCTGACCCAGCCGGCGCAGACTATGGCTCCCGAAGCAAATCCAGCCAGGGGTTGTGACGGTGGGAGTATCATCGGGCTTTGAAACAACCTAAATTCAGAAGGCTTTACATGAAAACCCAAGTTCCAGCTAATCTGGAAAAATCAGAGGAGCTGACAAGCCTGGGACACCTTCCCCCAGGCAGCAGTCGGCAAAGGCACGTGGGGCAGGCCCCCCATCGCCACAGGCCTCCCCCTCCCTACCGTCTCCATGGGGTCTTCAGTATCTGCTGCCGTGTATTTGGGCGGTTGTTATGACAGAGCAGGCAAATGGGAAGGGAAATTATCCGCACAGGCCTGCCTCTCCCCGAAGCTGTAGACAGTGAGGCCTGCGTTGGTCAGCTCCTTCGCTTTGCCAACAGCCCCCCCGGGGCCCGTCAGGAACTGAAGTTTGCAGGGCTCCTTCCCCTGCCCCCCGCCCCCCCCCGCCCCATGCATCCAGCAGTCTCCTGCAGGACCCACCTGCAAGGCCTCCTCCTCCGGGAAGACTTCCCCCTCCCCGCGTCCCCCCTGGACACACGGCCACCGAGGCCTTGTCAATCCTGGTGAACCTGGAGCTCCCTGCAGGTGACATCGAGGCCACCTGGCCTCTGCAGCCACGCCAGGCCCCCAGCTACATGCCTCGCCTACAGTTGGCGGGAAGTCATTTGTGGAAAAGACCGGCTATCCTGCCACAAACTCCGGGTTCTGATTTTGACTGCCAAGTTGAAAAAAAAATCAGGTCAGCCCAGGCCCCCGCCTGGAACAGCACAGAGACTTCTCACTGACAGGCCATAATCACCATAATGAACACAAGAGACCTCAGCTCAAACAAATGCTTCGTGCTGGCACCTGGCGCCTGAAGAGCTCACTAATTATTGTGCTCAGAAAGAGCCTTCCCATTAGGCTACAGGCCCCTTTCCAGCCAAGACATAAACACACCCCACAGAAGGAGGGTGTGCGAACTGCAGCGGGTAAGGCTGTGATCCGGGGTGTACTTCCGCAGGCCAAATTCAGGGTGCTTTTTCCTAGAACGTACCGATTCCAAGTAGCAGAAGTGAAGGTCCTGTGTGGGTTTCCACGGAAGGACCCAGTGGCTGCCAGAGTTACCATTAGGAAAACAGAAAACTGTCCAGACTCTTGACCTTGTAATCCTTTTTGCCTGGTAATTTTGTCTAAAGAGCTCAAAATATGCAAAACAAAACAAAACAGCCTCTGGGCACAAAATGCACGGTGTGCTGGGATTTGCAACAGAGACTATTAAGAAGCAGTGCAAACATTCAGCACCAGGGACCGGCCTGCAACAGGGCAGCTGAGGCTTGGCCATGACCATGAGGGCCATGCTCCGTGATAGCCCATTCAGGTGTTCACATGATCAGCACCTGACTGACACCCGTCAGGGCCAAGAGCCTTCCCAATCTCATCGCGTATGTCCCGTGGCTGTGCTCACGTGCCCGCAGACGGCTCCCCGGGCTGGGCTCAGAGGCCTGGAGAGAACCCCCCACAGTGGCAGGCCCGGCACCCAAGACTTCACCGGTCCCTCCCCCGGGGCCGGCCAGGGACTTCGAAAGGAAAGAGAAACCCAGAAACAAGTGAGACATGCCACATGAGGGACTGGCTGGGGAGATGGTAGCAGATGGTGTGGAGTCTCTTGAAGAGATGCCTACAGGGGTTTCTAACAATCCAGAGAAACACCAGTGATGTGGTGCTAAGTGAAAAAAGCAAAATAAAAGGCACAGACAACATCTAGAAGGAAATGGACAATGTTGGCAGTGGACGGTAGGCAGAAGGGGCTACGTGTCTTTGATGACTTTTGTCTCCCTGTTACTTTTCCTCTGTTTTTAGATGGGCGTTTCTATGACTTCCGTAACTTCTGGGGGAAAAACCTAACCTGTACTGGGGCAGCTGGGCTCCTAGGCTACGGGCGCAGCTTCTCCGATGCCAGCATGCTAGTCCCCCATCCAGACGCGGACTCTATTTCCCCTTGACCCTGGCCTGCCCTGCGACGCTCTCAGAACAGAACGAGGCAGAAGCACAAGGTGCCAGTCCTGGGATGGGCAGCTCAGAACCCCTCTCGCGCAGAAGCCGGCCACCGCAGAAGACGGCAACCGCCCTCGAACCCAGCCAGCAGCATGTGACCGTGAGGAAGTCACATGGAGGCCCCACGTTTGCAAAGCCCTCCTGGACCTTCCAGCCCAGCCCTGACCCCAGCCAGAGCCAGGGGGCGTGGCACAACTGCCCAGCTAGTCCAACCCAAACTGCAGAACCGTGAGAAATACTGAACTACCGTCGGTTTCTGTCACCAGGTTCTGGAGCACCTGCTAACTTAAATATGCACTTAGCAGGGGCTTGCCCAAGTTCCAGCGGGGACATGAGAACGTCAGTGGGATGTGGTGCGTCCCCAGTCATGACGGACAGACAGATGGATGGGAGGAAGGGATGGAGGGAGGGGAGCAGGCTGTGTTATGTGTCAAGTGGTTATGAGTGGGGTCTCTAACATCCAACCAGTTCCGTGTCGTCTGGCAATCCAGCAAGAATTTGCTCTTATTTTTTAACTCAGGAGTTGGGAGACTCTTATCTGCAGGTACAGCGTGCACCTTCAGACTTTGAACATTCCTCTCTGCTTCAAAAAGAAAACCGTTCACTTGAACAAGGATTGTGTCAGCAGTATTAAGAAAAATGGAAAGTATCACCCAATTCCGTGTCTCTGACAATACGATTTTGCTTTTGATCCTTTCTCAGTCACTGCGAACAAACACCGCTTACACGGTTATGGTCACACGATGAGGAGGGGGGTTAGGATAGTCAAACTGCATTATCAGTACGATCCAACACATCTACATTGACCCTGAACTCCCACCCACCACTTCTCTGACCTGCCCTTGAATCTGGCCCCGAAGGCACACACCAGGTGCCCCCCACCCACCTCAGGGCTGCTGCCCCCAGAGTCCTGCAGGGCCCTCCCCTACCTCCTCAGAAGCTTGTGCTGCTCTGCTCCCACCCCTGAGTCTCTCCTCTCCACACCCCTTCCCACTAGGTATGATCCTGGTTTGGTTTTGGATTACCGCTTATACCCCGCCCGCAACACCAGGAGGCCAAAGGGGCTGGGGCAGGGAGGGTGAGGGCACCACGGAAACATCCACACTGCGGGCACTCCCCATTAGCTCCAATGGTGGGGATGGGGATGGAGGCCGATGACCCCTCAGCCAGCTCCGTCAGTCCCTAGGGCATCCCGGGGCCACCATGACAGCAACGTTTTCCCAGGTATCCAAGCGGGGAAAACACGCATTCTGGTCTTTTTCCTGTCCCTTCAGCCCATTCTCCACATGGGTACCAGAATGGGCTTTCTCAATTGGTATCTAATTAAACCTTGACCCACACCTGAGCCAAGCCGTGACTCAGGCAGGGGCAGGCGCTCCCTGGGCAGTTCTAGAAAGCTCCCAGCCCTCCTCCTGGACCTCATATGTAGCCATCCCAGCTGAGCTAAGGGCTGGGCACCTGCCCTCATCCCTCCCACCCCCAGAGCCCCAGGACTGACAGCCCACCCACCGCACCCCACCACACTCAAGCAAATGCACCAGGACCTCACAAGCAACAAACTTCTTGCTGCAAAAGAAAACAATTTTCTTAAGATTTTTGCCATTTTGCTCTTTAAATTATTTGGGTACCAGGAGCTCACTTAATTTGGAATTGGCTGTGATTCCTCAACAAGTACCATGAGCTCTGGGTAAAGTCTAATAGACAAGTTATCACAAGCTGTCGAGAACTTTCATGAAGGACACACCTCCCCACTAGGAAAGGGCATGACATCACTGTAGATATCCCCTTAGATACACCATAATTTTTGATGGCACGTTTTCTTCTCAGATTGTGAAGCCAACACTTTTTTCCAGGCCTAAACCATTTGATGGGCCCACCAAAAGCTCACGGACTGAGCATGGCCCCACCCAGGCCCCACCCGACCAGCAAGGGCTGGGCCCAGCTGCAAGCCGTTACCATGGTGATGCCGAGGCTCCAGACATCAGACTTGACATTGTAGCCCTTCTGGTTCAGCTCCGGGTTGATCCTCTCGGGCTGTAAAAGGGATCAGTGAGGCGTGAACACCCACCTCCCAGCGAGGGGCTAGAGTAGGGGCCACCCAAGTTTCCCTCAGCTAGACCTTTCCTCCCCCACCCCAAACAGAAGGATCAGTGCTAATCCTACCCACCCCAGCCCCCCACAGCAGGGGAGAAAACTGAGGCCAGTGAGGGCCAGCGTCTTGTGGTAAAGGCCCAAATCATGCCTCACAGCTACTCCTGCCTGGGGAAGGGGGGCACCCTCAGGATAGTGGGAGAGGGCTCGGACCTACACAAATCGCACAAGTCACCTCCATGTGGGTGTCCATGAAACTTATCATCCAAATGGGCATTTGGGGCACAGCTAATACCAGGGGTAAAGAGGGGTTGCTTGGCCAGGCTAGGTGGCAGGAAATGCAGGGCCTCAGGAAGACTCTGTCCCCAATGGACAGAGGACGCGGCCTGACCAAGATCTCGCAGGCACGTCCCTCCTGAACCTCAGCTGTGGGGGAACTCAGAGTGTTGTGGGGACCACTCACAGCCATGTAGGGTTTGCAGCCAGCGTCCAGCGTTTTGGCCACAGAATCCACCAAGTAGCCACTAATCCCAAAGTCGCACATCTTCACGTGACCCTCCTTGTTGATGAGGACATTGGACGGCTTCACGTCTGCCAGGGATAGAACACCTCTTTTTTTATCTTCTGGGGTCGTGGGCCACTGCTGGAGGCCAAAAGCTCCTCTGACGCCCCAGCCACCCCAGGGGCCGATGATACCAGGGCCCAGGGAGTGGAGGAGGGACTAGGCTCTGGGAGGCGCTGCCCCGGTCCAAGACCACAAAGACGGGAGCAGTGCAGCCAGAACACGCCCTGGCCACTGGCCACATGTGGGGAAGGAAGTGAGTTTCTACGAGGACCTCGTCTTTGCACCCACCATCAGCACTCTGGACATAAGGTCCAGAGGGGAGACTTGGCCGGTTTCCTGGCCGCATCTCCAGCTCAGGGGTCCTGCGCTGGGGCTCTGGCGGGGGGATGGCACCACTGCCCGGTTGAGAACCCGGAAGCCACCCAGCATCCATGCTGAGAGGTTGGGAGGTTCGGCCAGGAGGCACAGGGTGGCAGCGCAAACACGGGACAAGGGAGCCCACACTACAACTCGGGGTTCACACTGAGTGGCTATGGGCCACACAGCAGGGGATCTTCCAGCAAAAGCACATGCAGAACACATGCAACCTCCAAGTTTTCCTACAGGGACACACAGAAGGATAGAAATGCACAAGAAAAGGACCAGCAGGTTCCACGCTGAGCTGCCAACAGTGGTGGCCGGGGCGGGGGTGGGGGGGTTGGTGGTGCTGGGGTGGCCGCCGAGGAGGCAAAGCAAGCTTGGTCTAATCAACTTTGTGAGAAGCGGGACGTCCGGGTAAGTGAACTACTCAGAAGGAAAAGGAAGGAACCACGACACACGACCCAGCTGAGCCTCAGAAACATTAGACCAAGTGAAAGAGGCTGGAAAGAGGCCATGTGAATCTGTTTACATGAGTTCAAGAACAAGTAAAACTCATTTACTGTGGGAAAAATCAGATGAAAGGCAAAGGGGGGATGTAGGGGCAGGGACTGACCAAGAAAGGCCCAGAGAACTTTCTGGAGCGGGGTAGAAGGTACAAACATCCTGCATCTTGAAAGGGGCCAGGGTTACCAGGGCGTAAACTCTGAACAGATACATCGAATGTTAACTATGGATCTGTGCATTTCACGATACCTAAACGCTTATGTCAAAACAAATTCAGTCAGCATTCCCAGGACCAAAGTCCAATTCTTGCTCCGAGTACCAGCAAACCTAAGGACCTAAGAGGAGTGGCTGGGGGGGCGGGGGGGGTGCAGCTGGGACCGGGGGAGGGGGGTGGGAACTGAAGACAATGGCTTGGAGAAGTGACATTGGCCTAGACTGGGAAGCAGGCTCAACTCATGACCCCAATGGGCACCTCACTACCTAACACCTCAGGTGGCTCATCTTGAGAAAGGGGAGAGGTCCAGCCTCCTTGCAGGACTGGGCGAGACTGTGCCTGTGAGCAGGCTGCAGGCCCCTCCCGGTGGGTCAGCGGCAGGGCACTGACCTCTGTGGATCACGGACAGCTTGCTGTGCAGATGCTCCAGCGCCCTCACGATCTGGCGTTCAGAGCAGGAAGAGAAAAGACAAGGCTGCTGTCATTCCTGCTTCCGTCCACCACAACACAGCAGTAAGCCTCCCTACCCGTGTCCACCTGTCTCCCTCGGCCACATCCGGCCCCCAGTGCCCCACCACCCCAGCTCTTGCCCGCATCCCAACATTGACCCCAGTGTCATGGTGACCTCGGTGCAGAAACACCCAGCCTCCTGCTTTTCTCCCTCCCACCCGAGTGGTCCGGGGTCTCAGGCCCAAGCCTTTACCAGGGAAATGATGTTCCCAAGAGCTTGCAGAACCCCAGGCTTGTGACCCCTCCAAAGGGCTGTCACTACCCCCTACCAGGCTCTTGGGTAAAACCCAGCCCTTCCGTGGCATCCCGGCTCCTCTCCTTTAGCAGAGCCAGAGGCCTGTATGCTTGAGCCATTCCCCTCAGGAAGACACAGTGGGGAAGCCTGGACAATCACCCCAAAGATCCTGAGTCGATACCCTGGCACAGTTGTGTTTTCAATGTTCTCACATGTGATCAGGATTGAGAAGCACCAGTATAACTGATTCCATTTCCTTTTTCCCTTTGGCTGCCAGGATGCTCAAGCCCAGCATTGCTACCTTCCTCTAGAAACATCTTACCTCAAAAGGCAAACACTGTGGATGCTAAGCTTCTCCCCAGTTTAGCTTGTACCTCTGTGAGCTGTCTCAGGGCATTTTTGGCATAAGGAAGTTGTTAAGTACTAAGTCCTTTTTTAAAAAATGGTGTAGAAAGCTTAGGAGTTGGCACACAAAAGCTAGAGACCCAAGATCTCAAATCTGTGTGGCTCTGGGAGCCCAAGCTCTGGGGTCTCCTCAGCAAGAAGGCTCTGATCCAGGGTGGGAGAGTTGGGTCCCTGGAGGGCAGTTGCCCAGGTTCACGGCCCCACTGAGGACCCAGCTCTGCCCAAGCTATCACCATGAGGCTAGACTTTGTGCCTCCTCGCGCAGACCCGGGGCCCCTGGCTATGGACCTGGATCCCACAACCCCTCCCAAGCCCAGGGTCACTTACAGACACAGCAATTTCCCCCAGGATGTCCTCCGGAATGGTCATGTTTTTATCGAGCACCTTCCGGTAGAACTTGTCCAGGGACGTGTCCATGAGCTCCATGCAGATCCACACATCTCCCTGTGGAAGGACACCTGGAGGTCAGCCCGGGTCAGCCCGAGGCGGTACCCGTGTCTAGATAGCCTGCCCTGGGGCCATGTCACCATGTGCCTGACTCTCCAGCGCCGCTCAGGCCCCCCCACAGACACATCTGCCTGCTCCCAGCTCCTCCTATTCTGTCCCCCAAATCTTTCAACTTCTGCTTCTCCACCTTCCATGCTTGTCTATACTAGTGGGTAGCACACCCAGCCTCACCCAGCTCTGTTGCCTCTGGTCTCCTCCCTCTGATCCCTAATTCTGTGGCAGTTTCCAGAAAGAAGTGATAAAACACACATCTGTGTCCCTCCCAATGGGGGCTCTCAGGCCCAGCTACAGCTCAGCTCCATGACCCAGCCCTGCAGACCCTCCTAACCTCAGCATATGGCCCCCAACACACATGCAGACCCTCCTAACCTCAGCCGTTATGGCCCCCAACACACATGGGTCATCCTAGCTCTAGCCTTGACAGATGGTTCCCTTCTTCTCCTGCAAAGCTCGGCCTCCCCCACTTCCAGCTCCCCCACAAACTTATCTATCTTTCAGGACAGTCTTCTAGGAAGGCTGGGTATGGCATCTCCTTGGGGCACCCGCAGACCCACGTGCCTCCCTGCCAACTCTGACCCAGCATGCAGTGAGGCGCAGGCTGCCCCACCCCCCCTTCGCTCCGCACACCTGTCTGGCCCACCCCCCACCCCCGCAGTAAGGGGCCGAGCAGCCTGCCCCCGGTACACAGCAGGTGCTTAGCCGGTCAGACAAGTGGATAAGGAGGCACTGACCCAGCACGCTTGGGGACCTGGTAGATGCTCAGGGAGCACCCAGCAGGAGCCTGTCTTCTGGCTGCAGCAAGCCACACCCCCTGGCATCACCCTTGGTTTTTCTCTCATCCCACAACCAGTCCTGCCCACAGACCAAGAACTGGACCCTCGCCCACCTCCTTGGTTGCCCCTGCTCAGAAACCCACCCCACCAGCCTGGATGCCTGGGAAGCAAGCAGGTGATCCCAGAGGCAGACTGAGTACCAGGCCCTGGGTCACATCATCTTTAGCTTCACGCGACCTTGTGAGGTGGATACGATGACTGGCCTCATTACACAGAGAAGGAAACCGAGGCAGGAAGCAGGAGAGCCATGCAGCCTGGGTCCTATGAGCTCTCCAGAACCCCGCACGTGCTGTCTTACTCCCTCGGTGCCTAGCACCTGGCACACACAGGGGCGCTGAGCCAGTGTCTGCTGGGGGCCCAGTGAGCAACAGCGGACGGCGGGGCAGCCGGACGGGGCGCAGGTGTGCAGAGCGAAGCGGGGGGGCAGCCTGCGCGCCCAGCCTGCAGCCCAGCCCCCACCTCCCACCCACCCAGCAGGGCCACACCTCTCTGAACAGGGCCCCATAGAAGGTGACGGTGTAGAAGCAGTCGACCGTGCGCATGTTGATGTCCAAGTCCATGAGCAGACGCTTCTGCTCCTGTGAGTTCACGGTGGCCCGGATCCGCTGTGGGACAGAGGGCTACGGTTCAGGGGCCATGCGGCAGAGGGCGACCACCCCCCACCCCTTGCAGGAGGACTAGGAGCTCCAAGGGGTACCCAGGGGCCGTACCACAGGCTCAGCCCCCGTGCCTCCTCCAGGAAGCCTCCCAAGTGTCCCCTGGCCCAGAGCTCCCTGGCTGGGCTGGGCTGGGCCAGCGCGGGGCCCTGCTCACCTTAACGGCCATGATGGTGTCGCTCTGGTTATGCCGCACCTTCTCCACCACCCCGTAGGCCCCACGGCCCAGCTCCGAGATGGTCACCAGGTCATCAGCCTCCACCTCAAAGTTCTTGGGGGACAGAAAAAAGAGAGGCCACAAGTCAGGAGAGTGCTGGGGCAGCAGAAAGAGGAAAGAGCCAGTTAGATCTGAGCTCGAAGCTTACACGAACCACCTTCTGCTGTGTGACCTGGGGCGAGTCACTCCACCTCTCGGACTCACGCCGCTCTCCATAAAAGCACAGGCCAACGTGCAAGGCTACTACATGGGATAAATTCCACCGCCTATGAAATGCCCCCAGCCGGCACACGCTCTGGAGCTCCAGAGATGCCCTTTCCCTCTTGCCCCGCACCCCATTCAGGTGGTGGGACGGAATCATGCATTCACCCAGTATTCGGAGTCCCTACCATGTGTGCCTTCCTGTTTTAGGCACTATAGACAGAGAGACCGGAACAAAGGTCTTGCCCTCACGGTGAGCAGTGTCGCCTGAGGCCACCTGCACTCCCTCCTGCCCTCTGCTGTACGGCAGACAAGAAAGCAGGGCATGGCCCACTGACACGTATCGGGAGGGAATGAGCCTGGGACGGGCTGTCAGCCACAGTGGGTCTCTGCCTGTGCGGGAAGCACAGTCCCTGAGCCAGGACCTCAGTCCCTGGTGAGCGAGCCATCAGGAGGTGCGTGTGCAAGGCAGGTGCCCAGGGGCTGCTTCTGAGGCTAGAGCCGGGAGTCTGGACGTTCGACACACCATTCCCCCAGTGATGTGAGCACCGGTGGCCCCAGGACCCCAACTCTGAGATCAGGAAACTTCATGGCAGCTTGGGTTCTCCAGGCCCCGTGAGGCAGGCCACTGTCCCCATTCCAGATGAGAGGGTCTGAGAGTGGCCAGCCCAGGGCCACACAGCCAGCGTCTGGGGAGGGAGGCTGCTCTCCAAAGCCCAGCTCCTTCCACCACCCACGGCCACTTCCCCGTGGCCCTACAGGGTCAGCGTGGGCCCGCTTGTCACATGAAAACACTGAGGTTCCGACCCCCGAAGGCCCCGGCCCAGGTGCGCAGCCAGCACCTACCCTGTCTCCGATGGTGATGAAGGTCCGGGAGTCAAGGTTCCGGGGGGGTCTGTGGGGAGGAAGCAGACTCCATGAGCCTCAGAGAGAAGCAGCAAACCAGCCTGGCAGAGGAGCCAGAGACCCGTCCCGTCCCCGAGGGAGGTGGTGCTCCTCCAGGCAGCTAGGCTCAGTCACCGAGCCCCTGCTGTGCCGGATGCAAGGCGTGGTCACACAGACGTGGCCAGAGCCTCACCCTTCCATCTCTGAGGTGGGCAAGAAAGGGCACACAGCGCAGATGTGTGATGCCTGGGAGCCCCCGTGGCCACCCCCGCCCCGGGGCCCAGTTCATAGGAGGTGCTATCCGGGACACGCTGCCCCCACCCCCCTGCCTGCTCCCCTCCCCTGGGCCCCCTCCAGGAAGCCTCTCCAGGCTGAGCCAGGGGAGAAACTGAGGTAGACTCACGTGGGGTTGGGTACGGGCGGCTTGGACACGAAGGATATCCGTATATCCTTCTTCCTTTTGGATTTCCCTAAAATGGACAGAAGGTGAGGCATCTGGTCAATGCTCAGTCTATCGACATCCCTAGGGCACTCCTAGGCTGGACAAACCAGCCTAGGTTTGGTTGAGATGGCCTCAAGGGGCCGTGAGGACAGATACAGGTGCTGAGGGTCAGTGGGGGCAATGCTCTGAGGGGGGCCTGGAGCCTCTGGGCACCCAGACGATGTCCCTGGCTCAAGCCCCACTGGCCCTCCTGGAAGCTGGCCTTGGGTAGTCAGCCCACAACCGCCTGAGGAAAGATGGTGCATCCAGAGCGTACCTCCAAGGAAGGTCGCTCCATCGCAGATCCGCCCCCACGGGGCACACATCAGGCTACCACTGGGCACCCCCCGAGGGAGCAGGGCCGGGTCCGAGCAGCCAAAGCCCTTCCCAGGGCCTCTGCCCCCACGCCCTGCAGAAGCCCTGCGTCCTAAGTGCCTGGTAAGGGCTGAACTGTGCCCCTCCCACATCCGTGTCTTGAAGTCCTAAGCCCCGGTACCTCAGAGCGTTACGCTAACTTGGAGATGGAGTCTTTACAGAGATGATCAAGTTAAAATGAGGTCATGAGGGTGGGCTCTAATCCAGTAGGACTGGTGGCCTTAGAAAAGGAGAAAGGCGGACACAGAGACAGATATGCACAGATGGAAGACGATGTGAGGAGACATGAGGGGGGAAGACGGCCATCTGCAAGCCAGGGAGTCCCTAAGGAATCCAGAAGCTAGGAGAGAGGCCTGGAACGGGCCCCTCCCTCACAGCCTCAGAGGGAGAACCAGCCCGCCAGCACCCTGATGGGACTTCTGGCCTCCAGGACGGTCAGACAGGAAGTGTCTGTGAAGCCCCCAGCCCGTGGTGCGAGCAAACTGACGCGGCCTCCTTCTCCCACTGTGGCACTAACCTTGGTGGGGGGCCTCCGAGGCACACAGAGCTCCTTTCAGGTCCCACCTCTGCAGCCCACCCCTCTTCTGAGCTTCCCTTTGCTCATCTGTCACCTCAGGGGTGGCTGGGAAGTTCGGACAGATGCAGCCTGGGGACTCGCTGGCCGAAGCCTGGTGCCCGGCACTCTGCCAACTGCACAAAGTTCTTGCCTTTGCCGCCCCCCCCACGGGTGCCCCGGCAAGCCGCTTCCCTCCCCAGGGCACCGGGTAGGCTCCTAAGGGCGGGAGAGGGGCGTCGCCTCTCCAGGACCCCATGCCCACGCCTGCTGGGCTGGCTGAGAGAGGGTGGCCGGGTGCCCAGCGTGCGGCCAGTGCTAGGGGAGAACTGGCATCGTGGCGTGCTGGCTGTGGTGCACTGGCCGTGGAAGGCTGGCCGTGGCGCGCTGGCCGTGGTGCGCTGGCCGTGGCGTGTTGGCCGTGGTGCGCTGGCCGTGGAGGGCTGGCCACGGCAGAGGAAGCCTTCAGCAGTGCTGCGCTCTGAGGAAGGCGCAAGGCATCTCCCGGGCAGGAAAGCCAGGGTGGGGGACATCAGGGAGCCCACCGGTGAGGAATGAGGCAGTTTGAGTCCACGGCGCCTGCTCCCAGGCAACGGGACCAGAGGTCCATTGTCCAGAGGAGGGAAGTGATGTGCCCAGGTCACTGAGAATGCGGGTGGCAGAGGTGGGACTTGACCATGAGTCCCCGCCTGCCAGGCGCGTAGCCCTGATGTCTGCTCTGCCCTCCACACCCACCTCACACCACCGGCCACCCAGGGCACTGGGAGCTGCCCCGGGCCCGGAACCACCGGCCATGAGTGTGCACAGCACATTGGGAGAACGGGACCCCGGAAGCCACCTCTGAACCGGGTTCAAGATGCAGCTTCCACCACATCCTGCTATGTGGCCTCAGTGCCCCATGTGTGACCCTGGCTTGGAGGCCCGTATACTTGGACCCAGCAGCCAGGCAGGGCCTGACACCACTGTTAAGTGATGGGATGGGGTTGTTACTGCCGCTGGGAAGATGAGGCCTGGCCCCAGCTGTCCTCAGAGCTAGATGAAATGTCACAAAATAAAACAGCCCCAGTGGGGATGGGGTCCCAGGGTCTGCATCGGGGTGGGTGGGCAGAGCACTGGGGGTGGTGCAGGCGGGCACCTGCAGCCTCTCCACGGAAGCCCCCCAAGGCCCCCCAGATGCCTGGCTCTGAGGTAGGTCTGCTAGGCCCTGGCAGCCAAAGGCCCGGACCCGGGTGGTACCCCAACGGCACCGTCCTCAACTCCAGAGCCAGGGGGAGCCCTGCTCACTCCACGCTGGCCCCAGCTCTTGGGGCACCTCTGTAACCAGATCATGTGCTTTCTCTGCCCCAAATTCAAATACCACCTTTGCCCCTTAGAGGCCGGGTGCCCTTCGGCAAGTCCCCATTCTTCTCTGAGCCCCAGTATCCTCACCCAGACAAAGGGGATCAAAACAGCACCTAGTTGCTTCTTATCACATAAAGCACTTAGAGCAGCAGCCTGCTGCCATCAGCAGTACTTGATCCCCCAGCCCAGGCGGGTCCCGGAACAACCCGGCGGCCGCAGGAACCAAGTTTCCACACACACTATCCACCGGGTGCCGCCATCCGCTCCCCTGGCACGGGGGTAGACCAGTTGCCTAATCATGAGCTCATATGTGTGGTTGTTGTTGGTTTGGGTTTCTTTAAGATTTAGGTATTTATTTGAGATAGAGAGAGAGGAGAGCACACAAGTGGGAAGAGCAGAGTGAGAGAGAGAGAATCCCAAGCAGACTCCTCGCCGAGCGCCCAGCCCAACACGGGACTCGATCTCACAACCCTGAGATCATGACCTGAGCCCAAACCCAGAGTCAAACGCTTAACCGACTGTGCCACCCAGGTGCCCCTGTGTGAGGTGTTTTCATCCCATTTTACAGATGAGGCAACATGGCCAGCTGTCCGGGGCCCGTGGGTCTCTCTCTTGTCCAGCAGCAGCCTGCTGGCCACACAACTGGCCCTTCCCATCTATTCCAAATGTTCTGACAACCCTAGAGGGAGGAGTTCTTAGCCTGCCGTTACTGGAGGAAACAGAGATGCTGCACAGTGAGTTAGGGGTCTGGCTGGGAGCTGCTCCCGGATCTGGTGACTCGGAGACCACACTGGGCCAGGCCAGCCGCTCACGGCACCCTCTCCTGCTGGGAGCTTCTCCTTGTAGGGGGACGGATGGGCCTGCTGTCCTCCCCACAGGGAGCACTGTAACGTCTGCTGAACAGGAACCCAGAGGCATCCCTGGGTTTCCCAGGGCCCAGCACATTCTACATGGCAAGAGGAAAACAGAAAAGCCGAGGTGTCCAGGCCCGTCAGTTCCTAAGGCCACTTCTGTGCTGCCCTTGGGTCAGACTAAGTCACCACTGACCCTCCCCCGCTGAGACGGGCCATGGTACCCTCCTCTCGGCCCATCGAGTCCGGCATCTCCGAAAGAGAAGGCGCGCGCCCCGACGAGGCGGGCTCAGCCGCTAGGTGCTCGGCAAAGGCTAGGCGCACAGTAGGTAGGCCTACGTGATGGCCCACAAGTGGTCACTATGGTTATTACAAGCCTCTCCACAGAGGTGATAAAAAGCCACCCGTGTAATAGAATTATTGGGAGCTTTTATTCTTCACTTGAAGCTTTTTGTAACCAGAAAGTAAAACATTTTATGTTAAAAATGAACAATCCAGGAATGCCTGGGTGGCTCAGTCGGTTGAGCATCTGCCTTCGGCTCAGGTCATGATCTCGGGGTCCTGGGATCGAGTCCCGCATCGGGCTCCCTGCTTCTCCCTCTCCCTATGCTGCTCCCTCTGCTTGTGCGCGTGTGCGTTCTCTCTCCCCCCATCTCTAGTAAATAAATAAAATTTTAAAAAACTGAACAATCACTCGGGGGTCTCCTGGGGCTCACAGCAACACCCCTCCGTGCCCTCGCTGCTCTTGGCCCTACCTCACCTTTGTCTGGCCCGAACCTACACACCCATCCCCACCCTGGCATCTGCAAATGTCGTGAGATGGGCTCCCCGTCAGCCGGCCTCAGTTTCCCTAACCGTCAAGGCAGCCCCTGTGCCTGTGGCCGGGCCGGGCGGGTGAGGGCCACGTGTGAGGAACGAGGCACTCGGGACATGTGAGCTGCCACTTGCCCCTCCTTCTGAGCCTGGGCTGGGCCAGAGGCTCCAAGCACACGGGCTGGGTGGGCAGACAGGGCAGGGTCCTGGCCCTCTCACCTAGCTGCCCGGCAGGGTCACGGGCCTGTGTCTAGAGTGACATGGGCTCTGTGGGGCAGCTCCCCCGCTGTCAGAGGGAGTGGGTGAGGCCACCACGGACACAGCTCCGCAACGGGCCGCAGGCCACCAGCCACCGCCGCTGTCCACCGTCCACGTCAGTCTGGATCCCGATGGCCAGGCAGCCCAGGCTGCCCAGGTGTGGGCCCGATGTGACGACCGTCACCACAACAAACAGAGGTTCACAGGCGGCCACCAGCAAACCACAACAGGCCTGCCAGCCTCAGCCCGCAGGGCCTCTGGCACCGGTGGGCCCAGTGCCAGGCATCTGTGTGTCCTCAGCCTCCGCCAGCCTCCCAGCAGTACCACAGGCAGAGAACAAGGAACTCGGCCACAGACCTACAGGACAAGAGCACACAGAGAGGCACCCCGGACTCCCCCAACTCCTACCCCTGCCTGGCCCTGCCCTCATCTCCTCCCGCTCACCGTTCCTTGAATAAGCCACCTTCTTTCCCACCACAGCGCCTTTGCATATTCTGTTCCCTCTGCCTAGAATGTTCTTCCCTGCAACTCCGTCCTAGCTGATATATGATCCTCACCTTTCGCCTAGTCAGAGAGGCTTTCCTGATCGCTCCAGCTAAGCTCCCTTGTCCCTGGCTCTCCCTGGGTCCCACTGGCTTCGCTCCTGTCACGTCCCACAAGTCATGGTTCTACAGTGATTACCTCAGGGGCAGCTAGGAAGATGCTTACTAGCACGGACTCCAGCCAGGCAGCCTGCATTAAAATTGCGGCTCTGCCACTTCCTAGCTGTGTGCCCTCAAGCAAGTGACTTCACCTCTCTGGGCATCGGAGATCGACGGGGAGCCTAGGGTGATCGGGCGTGTCCTCCGAGGTTACCAGAGCCATCCCGCAGCGGTGCCTGACAGGCGAAGGTTAGACTGAGCCGTCTGCAGACCCCCAGGACTCCAAGTAACACAAGGCCCTCGGCCCGACAGCCACTCTGTACGGGAAAGTGGTTTCCTGTTCCTGTGGTACCGAGGGGGTCAGAGAAGAGGTGCGGCTTGACCAAAGTGACAGAGTGAGTGTCTGGTAGGGAGCAGACATGAAGACAGGCCTGTGTAGCTCCAGAGACCAAACATCAACAGAAAGCCTGAGAGAGGGGTCTCCCCACCCCCTGCGCCGCCCCTGCCCTGAGGCCTCGGGGAGATTGGAAATAGACCGGACTATACCACCGGCTCTCAAGGTCCATCCACGGTGGGAGGGGGATGGGTGGCACACCCCTCACACAGAGCCTGCTGGGGCCTCCACTCACAAAGGGAGGCCCCCACACATCGTCAGGTTTAGTCGCAACCCCTGATTCCCATGACAAAAACAACACCGGCTGCTCCCAATTTATTACTTCCGCCCCCTACCTTTGGGGTATTTTGAGTGCTTCTTGAGCTTTCCAATTCTACTGGAGGAGTCCTAGGCCCGGAGTGTCCGGGCCCGCCCTGGAGATGTGGGAGGCCAGACGGCCCAAGGCCATCTGTGCTCCCTCCCAGCCCCTGCCCCACTTAGCTTGTCACCTCTATCCTATGCGGGTCCCTGAGAGAAAGTTCAACTGGGCCCACCTACTCCTACCGTACAGGTGGCTAACGGATAGCTGATGTTTGTTGGCTCTCACGAGCCAAGGCCCGTGTCCCCCGCTTGATCTTCATGATCTCTGCTCACTGCAGACATCACACCAGCCCCAGCTGCTCTGTGGGTGAGTCCAGATGAAGCGCTCAGAGCACCCAGGTCACAGACAGGACCACTGAGGCTCAGAGACGTTAAGCAGGAAGCCAGACACTCAATCCCACATATGTCTGAGGCTGGAGTCTCCACCCCCTGGTATCCCTCCTGCAAAGAGGCCCCAGAGGAGCTTTTGGGGGCCACCACCACCAAGTGCTCGTGGGGAGCGAGGACAGACCTGGCTCCCCCAGGCAGGCGGCCAGCCGGGTCCCTAGCACTACGGCGCCCTGTCCCCAAGGTCCTAGAACAGACGAAGGGCTCTCTCATTTACTGAGCACCAGGCGTGTGGCACCTGCCCAGGGCACCGTGTGCTCCATCCCACAGGTGAGCGACAGGTTCTGCCGTGGGGGGGGGCCACTTAACCCCCCGGCCCTGCCCTCTCTCCTGCTGTGTGCTGGCCACCGGGGCAGGCGGCCCTGGCCTCCGAGGCCCTCGGCACCCCCTTTCCCTCCACATCCCAGGGCCTTCCTCAGCCGCAAAGCAGGTAGGGAGCGGTCAGTGCTGGCCACCTCACAGCATCCGTCCCTCCTGCAACGAAGAGCCGGGACCCCGCCTGCAGTCACGCTCCAACCGCCGACCCGGGCCCAGGTCTGTCAGGGGGTGCCACTTCCATCTAGTGAGTAGGGGCCGGAGATGCTGCTCCACAACCCACAATGCACACCCAGCCCGGACAACCAAGAACGATCCGGCCCAAAATGGCAACAGCGCCGGGGCTGAACCCGTGGCTGACGGAGAGACAGGACCACAAGCAAACAGCAAACTAACAAAACCCATACGTGTAATGTTTACACAGAATGCCAAGCATGCCAAGTGCTCTGAAGAATAAAGGAAGCTGGGACAGGGACCTCTCCGAGCCGGGATTTAAGCCGAGGCTGACACGGCAGGCAAGGAGGAGGGAAGGTCTAGAGCCAAGAGGGCCAGACACAGGAGACAAGTGCAGAGGGACTTGGTCCGAGAAGATGGAGGGAAGGGGGCCAGACCAGCGGGTGTGGGGACGGAGGCCTGCTCTCACGTGGGGTGCAGGGCCCAGAGGGCCCAGAGTCCGCCCCCGTGGTGCCGACAGTTGCATGAGCTCACACGGCCACCACGGCGAAGGCAACTGGGCACTATCCAAACGCCCACCTCCAGGAACTCATCCCTAACATACCACTCCCCCAAGAGATAAAGAATAAACAGCCGCCAACATCTGGTGAGCGCCTACTGTGTGCCTGGCCTGTGCTAAGCATCTAATCAGATCTCCCTGGATCCCCTCCCAAGCCCAAGAGGCAGGCATGAACGGGATCTCCATTTTACACATGAGGGCACTGAGGCCCAGGGTCTGGAAAACCGAGAGACTGGCCTAGGGAACTGGCCAGGGTCCAGCAGGCTCCTGGGCAGGCTGACAGGCTGAGTGCTCTCCATGCAGGGGGAGGCGCGCAGACCTTGTGAGAGAGAAAGATGGTCTCTTCACAGAGGAGTCCAAGGAGCAAGAAACCGCCTTTCTGCACCTTTGAGATTCTCCTAAGCACATGCAGTGTCAGTTAGTTAAATGTAAGAATTTAAATAAAAGAACAAGAAAGAAAGAAGCCCCGTGTAAACGGTGTCCTGGGCTGCTGCAGGTCTGGGCCTCGGGCTTCTCCTCCATGTGAAAGGGGGAACCAGGCTCAGCAGAGTCCCTCGTGGGGGCGCTCAGCGCAGAACTGGATGGTGCCCCAGAGGCTGGCCAGTGCGACGCTGCGGCCAGGGACCTGGAGACTTGCGCAGGGTCACATGCCAAGACTCGAATACAGACCCCAACTTCCCAGGCCCCCAGATCCTGGCTCCGCACACCTCCCCCGCAGCCATGGGTGCATCTCCCAAGCCACCGGGCCAGAGGCTGACGGACCGTGAGCACCGAAGGACAGGCTGTGGCACCAGGAGACCTGAGCTGCTGAACGGCCGTGTGACCACGGGCAAGCCACACCCCCTCCCTGAGCCTGTTTCCTCCCCTGATATTCTGGGGAGTGCAATGGCCTTGACCTCCAGGACAGGGTGAGCACTAGTCAGGGGTTGTTAAGACAGACCTGGGACAGACCTGTGTGACCTTGGGCAAGTCACTCCCCCCGTCTAGGCCGGTATACTTGTAAAACTCAGGGACGACAACACACTGTGTTGCTGGGTAACCACGACAGCTGAATGAGACAGTGCGCATAAAATGTCTGGCACAAAACGGGTCGGATCAGTGGCCATCCTGACCCAAAGGCCTTCAGTCACCGAGGTGGGCCCCGACTGCCAAGTGAGCCCCTGGACTGCAGAGCCCAGGCTTCAGGAGCCTATGACGAGGGAGGGACATTCCCGCAGTGACACTTAGCCTTCCCAGGGCCTAGGGGAGACGGGACAGTCCTCTAGCTCGGGCTCATGGGCTGAGCTGCCACAGGTCTCCACTTGGGGCCACTGTACGGTCACCCAGGCCACCAGGGGGCACTGCCGGGCCCCACGCTCCTGCTCCTGCAACAGGGTAAAAGCACCTTTCCTTAACAAAGGCCATTCTCGCTTTTAGTATCATTTGCATCGAAACAAAATCTTACAAAACATGGGGCCGAATGGGTAGAAGACCTAAAAAAGTATCCTTGGTGGTGAAAAGTCCAATACGTAGCTCAGGTCCCAAATCAGCACTGAATGGGTGCCTAAGGTGTCCCTGAATTTGAGAGGTCTCATCACCTCACTCTCAACAGCAGCCTGAGAGGTGTTGTCCTTCCCTTCGTTCAGATGAGAACACTCAGGCCCGGGAGGTCACCAAGGCAGCTGGGGCAGAGCTGGGCCTGGAGGCAGCCCCTCCCCCCGGAAGGGCCCACAGGCTCACCCAGCAAGGGTCCCCCCGCACCACCCTGGGGTCTGCCCCAGGCAGCTGGGCTAGGGCGGGCTGTGCCACTAGCAGGAAGGCCAGGGGTAAAGCAGAAGGCCAAGACACGGACGCGCTGAAGGGCAGGGAGGGCAGGGAACATTCCCCCTGTGGTCTCGGGCACGCCTCCGGCCACCACCACGCACGGAGCACCTGCTTCGTGGGCGCACAGAAATGCTCCTCAGCTCTCTCTGTGCTTCCTGAGAGTACCTGGACATCTCCCCTGACATCCAAGGCCCTTCGCCGGCCACCTCCCGCCCACTGGCTTGCGCAATCCTTAGGACACGCCTGGGAAGCTGGGGGCAGTCGCGCAGGGACGCGGAGGAGGGAGTCGGGGCTGTCAGGTTCAGCCGCACTGGCCGAGCACTGCACACTTGGGGTCCCGGGCCGTCAGCCCCACCGAAAGCCGCTAGCCCCACCGAGCCGCAAGAATAGCTACAGACACTCATCTCCACGAACCCTGAGCCGGCCCCCGTACTCAGCACTTCCACACACCAGTGCAGTGAATCCTCGCCACAACCCTGCAATTTCAGTTCTAGGATCGTCCCCATGATACAGACTGAGGCCACACAGCTCGTGAGTGGGGGAGACGGGCGTGAACCCAGCCTCTCCCCACCCTTCTCAAGGGCGGCGAGCTTCACTATGCCCCTGGTACATTAGAACTCAATTTCAAAAACTAATAAAGATGTGATTAATACAGGGGCGCCTGGGTGCTCAGTCGGTGAAGCGTCTGCCTTCGGCTCAGGTCATCATCCCGGGGTCCTGGGATCGAGTCCTGCACTGGGCTGCCCGCTCAGCGGGGAGTCTGCTTCTGCCTCTCCCTCTGCTCTCCCCCTGTGGTTGTGCTCGCGCGCTCTCCCTGCCCCCTCTGCCCCCCCACAAATAAAATGAAAAAAAAAATTATTAATACAAAAGTCAGGGCAGTTGTTAGGGAGGTACAATTCTGGGGGGTACGTTGGGGTACAGTAATGTTCGATTTCTTTAGCGAGGTATTGGGTACACAGATTTCATTTTATTTTTATTCATTAAAATACAGAAGTACATTTTATATATCCTTTTGGTGTCTGTGATATATTTACAATTTAAAAGTTTAAAATGACTGGAAGGCCCCACCTGCCGGTGGGCTCAGCCAGGACGCATCAACAGGGTCAGTGCAGAGCCGCCCAGGAGCAGGGCACCAGCTGGGAGAAGGGCAGAGAAGCCAGGAGGGCCCCCGATATGGCAGCTCAGCCGAGACACCCCAGAAAGGGACCCTCGGGGCAGGGAGAGGGTGACAGGAACCTTTCAGGGTGAAAGAGGGGACAAAAGCCCTTCAGGGTGAGCCTGGTGACCCTCTCCCGAGTTGGATACAGCCCCCAGACTTGCTGTCTGTGAGCTGCACAGGGGCCTACCAGGCTGCCACTGCCCAGCCCTGAATGTTCTTCAGGACTTTTATATGAAGCGTTTCGGGGTTTCCATGGTCAGCGCTCGGGAGGGCATCTGGAGAAGCAGCCGGGCAAGCAAGCCTGACTCATGTGGGCCATGCCGAGAAGGAAGGCCAAGGCGAGGCATGGATGGTCCCTGGAGGGCTGGAAGCCCCAACATCAGGAGCTGAGCTCAGGGCAGGCCTGCCCCATCACCCCATCTGGTGGCATCTCCTGTGCTGCCCCACAGCTTCTTCCTCTGGGACGAACAGTGACACATAGCACCCCTCCTGAGACCTGAAATACTCCGCATGGCCGCCAAGGCCCTGCACCCAGCCAGGCCCTGCATCCCAACTGCTCCCCCTCACCTTGGCCCCCTATCCATCGACACAGCTGACCTTGGATCTGGACCCTCAGAACCATGACTCCCAAGGCCTCCTCCTGCTCCTAAGGTGGAGCGCTGAGAGTCAGGGTGCTCCTCGCTCAGCCCTGTACCCCCACAGCCAGCACCTTGTCTGGCACTGATGAAGTTCTACCAACTGAGGGGCTGGCCCATGCTCCTGATTCCCCACCCCACTCTTCCCTGTACTCAGGGGAGGCAGACCTGCAGAAAGAGGCCAGCCCCCAGTCCTCTCTGTTCCCCACAGGCCCTCCCCAGGAAGGCCCAAGAGGCAATGGGAGGCCCCAGCTCCAGCCTGGAGACCAGCGGGGAAAGAGCCTGGTACATTCTAGCTGGCATTACAGGACCCTGCAGCCAGAGTCCTCATGTCATAGGGCTTACGAGCCCATCTCCAGAGGTCACGGTCCTATTTACTCACGCATCAACGAACACCAGCCATGACCATAACAATAAGAACATAATAACAGATGCTGCTCATTAGACAGACACTGTCTCCAGTCTTTACCACCACCCTGCAAGGGAGGAGTGTTTACTCCCACGTTACAGAAAAGGAGACTGAGGGTCAGAGAGAGCACAAGAGGAAGTCAGGAAGCGGTGAAGTGAGTCAAAATTTGAACACAGGCCTGTCTACCCCCTGAGCCCAGGCTCTGCACCTCCTTCCTGTCTTGCGGAGGTTCTTTGGGGACTGAGGACAGTCTTGCTGGCCCACTACCTAACACTTAGCAAGACTGGAATGAGGCTGTCTGCATCCATCCTTGCAGATGCCAGCAAGACAGGCAGGTAAGGTCCCTGTTCCCAGTCTTCAGGTGAGGAAATTGAGACCTCTCATTGGAAAGGTGGGTCATGCGCAGGGCACTGAAATCATTTAGAGTGCAGTGAATGTAACTAGGCCAACATCACACAGCAGAAGAGCATGCCCTGGAATTTGACCACGGTCACCTCTCCACACCAGGAGCTCAGGGCCACCCCATACCATCTCTCCTCCCCGGCCTCCCAGAGCCCCCAGCAGCCCCAAGGATTCCCTGGGCCCAGGGCAGCAAACAGCCAGCACCACCTGCTTCTGTTCCGTGAGCAAGAGGAAGCAGGGCCCTTGCCTAACAGAGGAAGTTCCTGGGCAGGGCGGGAGCAGAGCCAGGAGGGCCTGCCCAAAGGTCCCAGCCTAGCCTGAGGTCCAGGAAGGGGGCCACCTCTGATGCCCATCTGAGGCCTAGATGCTGACCTGCAAGGCCGGGGTCACAGCCCCCCTCCGAACCCACCAGCCAGCAGGCACCGCCCCTTTAAGCAACAGCCAGTTGGGCTGGCATGCCCGGCGGGTGAGTCAGCACCCAGTGCCCGCTGACTCACCCACCGGAAGCCTCCCGCTGCCCCAGCCTTCTCCCCACACAGGCAACTGAGAACTTTGCTCCTTTCAGACCTGGAGCCATGGGCTGGCTGATAGAGAGTTTCCTGTGCGTCACGCCAGGGGTGGGGGAAGTCCCCAAGGTGTCACCCTCCAGTCTTTCCGACAGCAGGAATGGGACAGGACAGGGGGTTGGGGGCGGGAGACAGTGGCCATGGCAGGCAGGGCCAGGACACCGACGGTGCTCCTGAAGCCTCAATGTCCCCACCGGGCAGCTGGGAGCCATGTGAAGATCAACCACGACGTGCCCGTGGGCGGCACTCAGTGCAGTGGGGGCAGGGACAGGATGCATATGGTACCCCCAAGGACAAATGCAGCCTGAAACAGCAGACCCAAACCATGCCAACCAAATGTCCCCCTGACCACTGGCCCCAACGCCAGCTGCCCTTGGCCTCTGACTCCAGCCAAAGATGGCATGTGGGCAAGGACGCTGGGGAAACCCAGCAGGGCTGTGGGACCTGGCGCCTCATGCACTCATGGAAAACTCCCCAGGCCTGTGGCATAGAGGATGGAGCAGGGCACCAGCTGCGAGGCAGGAAGCTCAAAGGTAAAGCTCCCTGAAGGTCAAGTGCCAACCACACCCTGTTTTGTTCAAATTCCTCTGAGAAGGTGAAGAGCACAATGCTGGAAGACCCTGTGCCCAGGATGGGGAAGGCACAGGTGAGGATCCCAGCTCTGTGGACTCAGCCCAGCCACTCCCCCTGTGTGGCCTCAGTTTTGTCATCTGTCAAATGGGTCAGACTGCAGTGAAGATAAAATGTGCCAACTGTAAAGGGCTGTGTACGCAAGAGGCATCACCTCTGGCTCAGTCCTTGCTCCAGGTCAGGCTGGACCTGGAGGAGACACGCAGACTAGGCAGAGGCATAATGGAGCATCCCACCAGCTGGGATGGCAGGGTGCGGGCAAGGGGGAGGGGGATCCCCACCAGCTCAGCTCAAGCATCCAGCACAGGAATGGGACATAAAGGAGCACTGGGGAGACCTGTGCAGATCCACAGCCGTGGACAGAGCCCTAGCTGCACGTGTCACAACCGTATGACCTCAGGCAAGGCACTAACCACCTCCGACTCTCAATTTCCTCATCTATAAATGGGGCTGTGAGGAATAAATGGGAGAGCACACGGAACATGAAAAAAAGCTTGATAAGTGGCAACTCTCAGGATTTTTGGTGGGGGGGTATTATGGCTCCCCACCATATCCTTCCACAGACCCTGAAGAGGCTGACAAGGTCCCTGAGACTTGCAGAGGCTCCTGACCCTCCATCTAACCCACCCAGCATCAATTTCCAAACTGGAAATTCATCTTCGTTCTCTCTCTGCAGAGAGGCTCAGAGAGGCCAACACCAGAACTCAAGTCACATAGCACATGGGAATCAAACAGTGCCTCCCCAAATTCCCTTTTCCCTTCACACCCGTGACCCCTCTCCCTTCACAACTCTGCAACTTTTATTGTGATGAGGCATTGCCTGCCCGGAAAAGCTGAAAGAGCATTCAAAGACAAACACTGCTTCCAGCCTCCTCCTTCTGCCCATGAAAGCACTGTGGCCCAGAGAAGCTGAGGGACCTGCCCTAAGTCCCACAGCACTGACCAAGCTAGAGAAAAGAAGTGTCTGATTTCCTGGTTCTCCAGAGCGGAGAAGCGTATGATTTCCCGGTTCCCAAGCTCCACGAGGTCTGTGCAGTCCAAGTCCCTCCCCAACCGCCTCCCCCCTCAAGTGCCTCGAGTTACTCACAGTGGTTGGGCAATGGTCAGGGATCCGGCCTCCCACTTACGTAAGACGTAATTACCCTGCCCACCGGGCCGGCCAGGCTCTGGCCCACAGCCAGCGCAGCCCCTGGCAGCAGGGGCAGAGATGGACCCACACCCTCCCCAGGACCCCACAGGCCCTCCTGCTGCCCGGGCCCCTCCAGAGAAAGAGAGGGAGGATCAAGCCCCGAGGAGAGGTGCACTGAGTAACATCTGTTACCTTTCTCCACCTCACTCTGCAGCTGCAACCCAGACAGAGGCAAGGCCTTGACCCCACATGGCTGAGGCCTTCCCAACAAGGGAAACGGTAACAAGGTGTGGGCAACTGTGCCTGCCTGAGCACCTACTGTGTGCCAGGCGCCCTGCTGCGCTCATCACCAACTCACCCATGCTTGCTCGAAACTCTTTAGTTATTTGCTACCTCATATCACACCCAGAAATCCACACAAGGTACGTGTGATTACTCCCATTTTACAGATAAGGAAACTGAGGCCCAGAGATACTTCTGCTGCTGGGGTGAGGCAGCAGCAGGTTTAGAGAGCCGGGAGGCAGCCCATTCATTACAGCTATGGCCGCTTTGGAAAGCTCACACAGCCTAGCCTGCTGAGGCTCTGACATGCCAGAAACATCCCTGCCTCTTCTCTGCACCAAAAAAAAAAAAAAAAAAAAAATCCCCCTTTCACCCTCCAAGTTTCACCCCCTCCCCCCGCCCCGCATGACAAATCCTGCTGCTCTGCCACGGCAGCCGCCACCTCAGAAAAATTTCCAGGAAGGCCAGCTACTTGGAGAAGACAAGAGCGAGCCCATTGCACAGTGAGCACCCTGGCCTAGCGGCTGGCCCAGAACCCCCAGGCAGCAGGGGCAAGCCTGGGATGGACCAACCCTGCAGATACCGGGGAACAAAAAGGGGTGAGCTGCCCAAGGGCAGAGAGAAGCTTGCAAGTCAAGACAAGGAGAGCTGACGGAGAGGGGGGCTGTGTTAGGGTGCAGTGGGAGGCCAAGAGAGGTTCCCGGGGCACAAGGCTGCAGGGCTGCAAGCCCGCCTGGGATGGGGCAACGAGGGGCCTACAAGGATGGAGACAGTTGGGGGAGAGGAGCGAATTTCTAGCTGGAGTGTAGCCAGGGCACCCACACTGCGGGGCGGGGGGAGGGGGGGAGTAGTTTACATTGAGATTCCCCAGCAGGGCAGCACTGCTGGGGTTCAGCTGGGGAGTCATTTAAATCCCAGCATGGATTCAGCCCTGGGACCAGGGACTGCAAGTGGGGGCTGGGTGAAGGATCAGAGTGAATACCACCTGGATCCAGCTAAGGGACCCAGATTGGGAGAATTCCTGTTCTGGGTGCAGTTAAGGCCTAAATGAGGAGGTCAGAGTGAGGTTTCTGACCTGGAGCGGGGTCATCAGAACGAGATGCTAGCCTGAGTTCGGGTGTGAGAGCAGCCGCAAGGCCTAAACTGGGGGGTCCAGGTGAGGTCTATCTAGGCTGAGACCGAGACCCGAGTGCGGAGGGATTCCGGGCCGGAGTGCTGCCTAAGTCCGGGACGGGCTGCAATGGGATCAGACAGACAGAGGTCGGGGTCCGCAGTCCGGGCCGACTGGGCGCGGGGGGTCAAGCCGCGCTCCCCACCAGGCGTTCCTACCTTTGGTCTGGGGCATGCTGGCGGGCTGACTGGAGGCGGGCGACTCCATGGTGCAGGCGGGTCCAGGGGCGGCGGCAGGAACTAATCTAGAGGGCGGCAGGCTCTACCCGGGCGGAGAGCGCTCATGGCTGCGGGCAGGGGGCCCGGGCGCGGCGGCGGAGCTGAGACGGCGGCGGCGGCGGCGGCGGCGGCGGCAAGTTAGCGTCCGCGACGGGCGGTGCCGGAGCCAGACTGGGCAGCGCCGCGGGGGCCCCGGCCGGACGGCGCCGACGTAAGCCCCGCCCCTGCACGCCGATTGGCCCGTCAGTCTCCAGGGCCCGTCCCCTGCCTATCAAATGCCGGCCTGCCCTGCCTGTCAAGCACAAGCCTCGCCCCTGCTGGCCCCAAATCGGGCTCCTCCCATTGTCTGTCAAGCCCCGCCTTCCACCCGGGAAACCCGGGCCCACTCAGGCTGGGTCCCCCTCTTAGGCTGGAGCCGGGTGCCTCCCGCTGCCTGTCAAGACGCAAGCCCGCCCACTGCCCGGGACTGGCGGAGCCCGCCTCGCGCCTGTCAGGCACTAGGCCCCGCCCCCGCGCTCGCCCAGCCCCGCAGCGCCCTTCCAGGGCGTTCGGTGGGCCCTCCTGGAGTGCGCAACCTGGGAAAAACCCCACGTATCCTAGGGTGGCGGGAGCGGGAAGGCGGGGTGCTGTGGAGCCGCTAAAGTGCGCCCCCGGGGCGAGACCTGGGTTCAGATCCCTACTTGGCTGCTTTCCAGGGGCGGTGACCTTGGGCAAGTCTGGTAACCCCTGAGTCTCAGTTTTCGCCTCTGTAAAAAGCGACCATAACAGCCCTGCCTCCTGGCGCTGCACAGGAGATCGGACCCGGGCTTTAGCAGAAGGTCAATCCTGGTTGACCGCACGTTGCAAAGGGCTTAAGCACAGTGCCCGGCGTGCGCACATTTATTCCCTGCCTCTGCGTCATCCCCCGAGCGCCCGCCGCTGTGTGTCCGGCACCGGGGAACGGGTGGGTTGCAGTGGTGAACTTTGTGGTTCCTAGTGAGACGTCAGTAAACGTAGTTTTAGTGGTTATGTCTTTACCGCCCCTCGTTCTCTACACGGTGAAGCTGAGTCTTGGAGGGAGTAAGGTGGGCCTTTGGTTCTCTTCTCCTCTCTTGGGGCCTCTGTCTGTGTATACAGACTGTATAGTGTATAATGGCAACATAGGCAAGTCCTCCCTTCCGCTCCCACGTGGAGCTAGGGGGATTTTAGGAGCCACTGACCAATCTGGCCCAGGGATCAGGTGATTCAGACAGAAAGCTAGGGCTAGGGAGGGAGGGAAGCGCCTTGCAAAGGTCAAGGGGTCAGCCCCTAGCCTCTGGGCAGGCATGAGTGTGCGGCCTGCTGGGGACCTCACGTGAGGAAAGCAGATTCCACCACCTGCTAGAAATGCTTGGAGCAGGGAGCTGACCTCTGCTTGCCCATTTGTAAATAGGGGTGATCCCTGCAGGGCCCCACCCACACAATGATGGAGAGGGCCCGATGAGATAAGGAAGAGGGATATGTTATTTACATTATCATTACTCTCTTCCTGCGTCTCTTGCTCACCCTTTCCGGGCAGTGGGTGGAAAGTCATGATCTATGGACTCAGACAGGAATGGGTTCAAATGCCAGTTCTGCTACTTACTAGAAGTCATGGAGCAGCTCCATGCCTCAGTTTACTGACCTGTCCCATGGGGACAATGAAGCCTCTCTGAAATTGGTTTGTGAACTCAGGCTTGGAAGTGCCTGGCTTAGGGCCTGGCACTTCCTAAATGCCCAGGAAATATTTGTAAATATTCTGCGGGCCACCTCCTCCAGGAAGCCATCTCAGCCTTACCACTCCTGGGTGTGTGGAATGCTCTGTTCCCAATGGGTCATGTGACCCTGGGCTAGTCATTTCACCTCAGGACCTGGTGCTTATCCATCTGTAAAATGGGCACCCAGCAGCAGCTACTTCCCTACCAGGAATGTAAGCCTGGTCCCACAGGTTTTCTAGGCTCAGGCTCCTGCCATCCGCTCGGACTTCCACGCTTCCCCTGCGCCCTGTTCGAGGGTCTCAGTGCTGCCCCTTGAATGCGCCAATACCCGTCCTGCCTCGGGCCCTCCGCCCTCACTGTTTCCTCTCTGCCTGGAACCCCTTTCCTCCCAGGATTCCTGTGGTGGTTCCCTTCTAGCCTGCAGGCCTGCACTTAAATGAACTCCTCTAAAAGGCCTTCCTGCTCATGTCCCCAAATCAGTTGTAATTCTCCGCACAGAACTCATGCCACTGATGCCTTTCCTATTTGCTCTGTTTTTTATCCAGCTCTCCCTCGAGACCGTCAGCCCTTCCTGGGCAGGAATCTTGCCAACTCATTCCCTGCCGAAGTCCTGATGCACAGCCCAGGGCCTGGTGCATAGTAGGTGCCTAATAAGTCCTTGAGGACTGAACAAAGGCAGGATGAAAAGCATGCCACAGACATTGATGAAGTGACTCTAGTCCCGTGCCAGCCTCCCAGGCACCCGTATGACTCAGACAAGGCCCTTCAGTTGGAGGAGCTGACGGTTAGTCAGGGAGCCTGACAGTCAGCCCAAGAATCACAAAACTCCATGTGGGGTGCTATAAATAGATTCATGAGCAAGAGTCTCAGGAAGGTGCCAGACACCACCTGGGTGAGGTCAGGGAAGACTCCTCAGAGGAAGTGACTTTGAAACTGGACTGTGAAGGATCAACAGGAGCTTGTCGGGCAGAAAAGCAGAGAGAGTCTCCCTGGGAAGGGCTGGAGGTGCGAAAGGGGCCACATGTGGGGGCCAGCTGGGGCTGCAGAGCTGCATGGCGGCCACGACAGGAAGCACCATGATAGAGCCGCCCCTTCTCCTCTCAGCTAGCTACAGCAGCATGTGCGGGCCACCCTCTGGCCCTCGGGAGCTCGGTAAGGCCGAGGAACTCCGTGATGGCTCAGAAACCAGAAGGAGCATGCGATGGGGTCCCAGCAGGTTGCCTCTTACCCGGACTCTGAGAAGGAACGTCCCAAACACCCCTCTCTGTAGACTCAGGGAAACTGAGACACAGGGAGGAATTGGGGGTGGCCAAAGTTAGGATGTGGCTGTGAGCCGAGGTGGGAGGGACCCGGGATGACAGAGGACTGGAAAGAGAGGATGGTGGGAACCCAGGACTGGGGAAGATCATTCATTCATTCATTCATTCAACTGTGTATTGAGCACTTACTGTGTGCCTCGCACTGAGGGCACAACATTGAACAAGACAGACACAATTCCCGGCCCTTACCGAGGTGATGGTCTGGTGCGCAAGCCGGGCAAGCAAAATGCCTAGGTTACATCATTATACTCGGTCAGAGGATAAGTGCTATGGGACAAAGGATGGAAGGGGACAGGGACTGTGTCTGGATGTCGGGACTATACTTTTAAAGACAGAGGTCAGGAAAAGGCTCACTGGAAGGTGACGTGTAAGCACAGAGCTGAGGAGGTGAGGAAGGTGTCATAAGGATGTCTGGTGGAGGGCGCCTGGGTGGCTCAGTTGGTTAAGCGACTGCCTTTGGCTCAGGTCATGATCCTGGAGTCCCGGGATCGAGTCCCGCATCGGACTCCCTGCTTAGCGAGGAGCCTGCTTCTCCCTCTGACCCTCCCCCCTCTCATGTACTCTCTCTCATTCTCGCTCTCTCAAAATGAATAAATAAATCTTTAAAAAAAAAAAGGGGGGGGCGCCTGGGTGGCTCAGTTGGTTAAGCAGCTGCCTTCGGCTCAGGTCATGATCCTGGAGTCCCGGGATCGAGTCCCACATCGGGCTCCCTGCTCGGCAGGGAGTCTGCTTCTCCCTCTGACCCTCCTCCCTCTCATGCTCTCTGTCTCTCATTCTCTCTCTCTCAAATAAATAAATAAAATCTTTAAAAAAAAAAAAAAAAGGATGTCTGGTGGAAGAGCATGCAGGCCGAGAGAACAGCATATGCAAAGGCCCTGAGGTAGATGGCTTCTAGGGGAATAACTGTGGCTGGAGTAGTGGGAGATGGGGCGGGGTGCTGTTCTCACCTATATGTACCTCTTGCACTTCTCCAACACACCCACCTGCACAATCAAAACCCCACGAGCCCCCTTTCACACCTAAGTCCACAGAGCCCAAATACACATGCGCACATGAACACAGCAAGGCGCACAAGTGTGAATACGCACGTGGAATGGCCACACAGGTGTAGGCACAGTAACAGACTCAATCCACAGGCACACCACCCTGACACTAGAAGGGGCCTCCGCGGCTTGCTGATACACAACGCCCTCTGGTGACCATTTCTGGCATGGTGGCTGGACGCGAGCGGGTCACTTTATGGCGTCCTGGGCAGAATCAGCCCCGCTCTCTACTCCTCCCCCTCTTCTCTTTGCTTCCTGCCCCCAGTTCCTCCACCCTGCAGCCCGAGAGAGCCTTCCAAAATCCAGAGCGGGCCGTGTTCCAAACCCTGCCAGGGCTCCCTAAGTGGGGAACTTCCCCAGGCGTCATCCCACCGCAGCCACTCCCAGCCCAAGCTTTCCTCCCTGAACCTTTGTTTGCAAAGGCTGTGCCCTCAGCCAGGAAGGCCCTCCCTGCCTTCTCCACCTGACTCAGTCCTACCCCCCTTCAAGGCCCAGGTCTGAAATCAAGTGGGGAGGTTTTCCCTGACACAAAGCCCCAGCATCTCCAGCCCAGCCCTCTCCTTGAGGACCCCGGCTCTGCCTGCCGGCTGCACCCACATCTGCCTCCTCTCTGACCTTGTGCTCCGCCAAAGCAGGACCAGCTGGACGCGGAGCTCTGAGCAGGGGGAAGGCACTCGGGAAGAGCGTGGCAGCAGGTGGGAGCCTCCTCCTCAGGATCAGGCTCCGAAGTTGTGGTGTGCGGAGGAGAAAACCGAGAGGGAAAGCAGGGGCTCGCCTGCCTTATTTACATTGTCACCACTCTCAAGTATCAGAGGGCGAATCCATCCAAGCTAGATGACTCTGCCAGAGATTTTTGGAGCCCCTACTATGTGCTAATCCCTCAAAACACATCCTCTTGTGGACTCACTGTGGTGCAAGGTGCATGCGGACAGTGACTGCTTTGTCATTGCAGTGTCCCCTGCGCCCAGCAGGCGCTCAGTAAACAACTGTGGATTGGAGAAAGGCTCCGAACAGCCCAGCAAGAGGCATGTTATTATCACCACGTCCATTTACCAGAGGAGAAAACTGAGGCCCAGACAGATGTCTAAAGCAGCTAGTCATGGCAGAGCTATTGTTGAAACTGTCAGATGGAGACGGTTTTCTCCGCCTTTTTCTGCTGAGCTTCCATTAAATGGTGTGCAACATCCTTCTCCTGAGCAAAACAAATTGTCCCTGAGCTCCCGCCACTGCTTTCTGGAACAATGCCAAGCTCTTGCTTCTGACGGAGCCCTTGGGTCTGTCCAGCCCAATATTCTGCAGGAATGTGCTCAGAAACCCTGAGGCTGTCCCAGGAACACGTCCAGGGGCCCAGTCCAGAGCCCGCCTGTCCCCAGGTCCTCACACATGGCCTTGCCTGCCCAGGAGGCAGGGACCGGTGTTGACTGACATGTGTCACACTCCAAGGCTGAGCTTCGCGTGACCGGTTGAGGTCAGTGTGGTCAGACCTTCATCTGACAGACAAGGAAACTGAGGTCCAAGACATATTCTCACTGCCAGGAAGAATGAAACCAGACTTTTAACCCACATCATCAGAACAGGCTACTATGTATCAGGTATTTTCCTAGAAGGCTCATGCTTGTTATCCAGAAGCCAGGACCTCAGAGTTGTCCTTATCACCCTGGTATGGTGTTTGTGCCAAGTGCAATAACAGGGACCAACAAGTTGCCCAACTAGACCAAGGAAAAGAGAGGCAGAACTGCATCGCGATCGGGCTGATTCCATGGCCAGAGCACACCCCAATACCTGCCCACAAAGAGCTGTTTTCGGATCTAAACGTGGCCTGGCTTCCCCAGGAAGTAGCTGAGTGACTTGAGCCAACCACTTGTCTCAGCCAGGCCTTGGAGCTTAGCACACCCGTGCCCTTCCATGCTTCGGTAACCTTTCAGCCATCCCCAAGCCTCAGTTTCCATCCTTCCCATGACAGGGGTCTCATTCCCTCACTAGAAGTGTCTTCCATTCCCAAGTGACCATTACCAGCTTCTTTCTGAAGTTGTGCTGAAGTTTGCCTCTTGGAGATCCCAAGCTCAAATCCATCCATCCATTCAACATATATTTCCTTAGCATCTTCTTTGGCCTGACACCGTATTAAGTACTGAGGAACAAGGTCCCCGCCTTCATGGAGCAAACCTCTGGTAGAGGCTGAGAGGGAAGGCAATATGTCAACGAAGTAAATACATAAAATAATTTCAAAAAGGGAGGGCTGTGAACAAAAGTAAAGTACGGTGATGTGGCAGAGAGGCACCATTAGACAGGGTAGTCAAGGAGGATTCCTGGAGGAGGTATCTTCTGAGCTCAGACTTGGGTGAAAAAAAAGAGCCATGTGAAACTGGAGGTAGGAGCTGACTTCAAATAGTCCATGGTACCCAGTAGGTGCTCAGAGGAAAAGGCGAACGGGATTCTAGTTAACCATGAACCAAATGTGGATACTTTTCTCCCTTCCCTCCCCAAACACCTCTAAAATGACAATAAAATAAAATAAAATAAATAAATCTTTGGGGCACAAACTCACAAGGACAAGGCGACAATGACAGGAGAAGAGGAATCCACCACATTTTTGAAGCTAGCAAATAAAAAATAGTAACCAACTTGGAGAGTGGAGGAAGGTGAAAGCAGGTCTGGAGGAGGAGGGGACCAACCCCAGGCCAGACTACCGACCTGACAGACCCTTAGAAACACTCAGCCTGGGAGGCACCAGGTCCCTCTGGAGGAGGAGGGGCAGTGGGCATGGAAACAAAATGAGCTAAGAGTTTGTAAAAGGAGCATGAGTTATGCCTCCCAACTTCCCAGAGACATAAGTCATGAGCTTCCAGCTTGAAAGGATCCCCTGAGTGCCCACCTTGACACAAAAAGGACAAAGGTCAATTGTTAACTCCCAGCAAAACAATTCACACAAAATAAGAGAATGTAGTCATGAAATACTGCTCAGCTCAGCTGGGAACAGTATTTCCATAATCACAATACTGTAAACACCAAAGACTGATGTAGCCACACAGTTTGAGGACATGAGATTGGGCACCTGGGGGAGGAGAGGCACAGGGATTGCAGGTAAGAGAACCAAATCCTCATCTTCCCCCCTAGGAAGCTATCAGATACTGTCCACAATTGAAAAGAAAGACAGAAATGGCCATCTAAGCATGTGATGGAGAAATAAGGAAGGAAGAGCTAAAGGGGTTGCAGGCAGTCATACTAGATTATCAACTGCGGGGAGGGGGGGGACACTTGCTCTGTTGGGGACATCACGGCGTCCCCATTGCCCAGAACAGAGCCCGGCACACACCGGATGCTCAATTCCTGTTTATCCGGGGGTGGGACCAGGCAGCTGCTGGGTTGTCCTTGTTCTTCTTGCGGGGCTGGTCATGCTGTTTGCCTTTCCACACTGTGCACATGCATTGCTTTAAGAACTAAAAGTCGACTTGAGGGGAAAATAGACAGGCCGGGCATCTAGAGCATAGTTCCAGCAGGAGGGGAGGAGAGGAGAGGAAGGACATGAGGTTAGGAAGGCCACAATGGAATCGGTGTAGAGGACCTTCAGTCACTCCAGACGCTCTGGCCTGCCCACCACACCCTACCCCCCCCCGCCCCCCCGCCGAAAAGCCACAGGCCCCTCCGCAGAGCCAGGTGCTTGCAGACCCCACCTGGGCCTCCGTGGCCGTGCTGCAGCCACGCCCACCGCTGAAGAGCCCGGCGCCGCCGTTCTTCCCGCGGCCTGCCTTCAGTGAGTCGGGGCAGCCCTTCTGCTGGGCTGCGCCCTGGTCTGCGGCCCAGGGTGGGCTGGGGCACCAGGGGCTGGTGGAGGCGGCTCTGCCCCGGAGGGAAGAGTCACATTGGAGAGACCCCGGGCCAGGGTCCACTGCAGGGCTGGCCAGAAAGGGACACAGGTGCCCAGCCGGGGGGGGCCCTGGGCAGGAGAGGCCAATGTGTGGTGTCTGGCTGCCGGCCCAGGCCTTGACCAAGGGCCACTCTGAGGGACCCGCTGTGGGGAAACTGGGACAGTGCTGCCGTCCAGCCCGAAGCCAGGCCCAAGATCTGTCCCGGCCAGCCCCCCGCGTGGTGCTGAGCGGTGCCCCTCTCCTCGCACAGAGAGGCCTCAAGGGAAGTCCGGCCCAGCTGTGCCCCGTCCAGGCCCAGAGCCAGGGCACTGCCCGCAGCCCTGCGCTGGGGAAGCTCCCTGGGTGAAAGGCCCTTGGCTGCAGCCCCGAGCCTGCTCTGCTCAGAGTCAAAGGCTCAGCCATCCCATCCTTTGAAATGTTCTGTGTCCGGACCCTTTTCAGCAACCACAGATCTTCCTGGTATAAGGGGAGAAAGGGTGTTCAGGTGATCCATCTTGGGAAAACTTGTCATTTGGAGGGTTGCAAACGTTCTTGGGTGGAAAGAAGAATCTGTCCTGGGGGGAGGCCCCAGCGAAGGACAGAGATTGATTCAGACATCTGGTGGGCAGGCAGACACGATGCCCCCAGCCTGCTTAGACAAGTGGCTTGCTTTGCCTTCCTCCTAGGGAGAGGTTTCCACTGCCCTGGCTCCGGAGGTTATTGCTTGTGCTTGGGGATGAGAGAGCCAAGAAGTAGCCGGAAGGAGGTTCTGTCTTGCACACTCAGAGGTGCCCCCCACCCGCCCCCCACCACACGGTGGTGTCCTGTGAATGACTCAGATCTGGGGCCGCTGCAGAGGGTGCTGCGGTGATGACCTTGTCCTTAGGGGCTGTGCAGGGCAGGGAAGGAGGGCCCCGAGCCACATGCCCCAAATATGGCCTCTTCTGGTGTGGTAGGAGCCCTCCCTTCTCCCAGCTGGTCTCCGCCTTGCTTGAGCCATCGCGAAAGTTTGCTAACAGTTGCCGCCTGCACCAAGCTGCTCAGAGGGAATGTAGGAAATACTCCCAGCAGGTCCGCCAGGATGATGTCTGGGCGAAGAGATCACGAGGAATGTGTTTGTCTTCTTTATGCTTTTCCGTCAAACGTTTCTGTAAGAACCATGTGTTATTTTTAATATATATTAAATATGTAGTTGTTTGATCTGTTAATAAAGCCAATAAATATAATTAACGTTTTTTGATTTTTTAAACATTTTTTTAGAGAGAGCATGTGCGAGCAGGGGGGAGGGTGGGGGGCAGAAGGAGAAGGGGAGAGAATCTTAAGCAGGCTCCACGGCCAGTGTGGAGCCCGACGTGGGGCTTGATCTCACAACCGTGAGAGCATGACCTGAGCCGAACTCAAGAGTCGGACACTTAACCTACTGAGCCACTCAGGGTGCCCCTATTTGATATTGTAAAGTAAACAAACAAACTGTCATCATTTTTAACTCTGCCTGTTCTTTACAGCTCAATCCTGCCTCTTCCATGCAGTCTTCCTCAAATATCCAAGCTGAGAGCCCCACAGGACTTGACACCCTCTAGTGACTCAAAACTCCAGACTCCGGGGTGTCAGGGGCTGGGTGTGTGCAGTGCTTTGGGGGAGGCAGAGGGTCACACCCAAAGTTCCCTGGCTCTAATCCAGCCCGGTTGTTTCACAGAGGAGGTGTAAACAGCGCCTCTAGGGTCTGACCCGGGCCCAGTTCCAAGCCGGCGCTGTCTCCCCAGCCCCCTGTCCCTCCTACGCCCCAACAGATACGTATTGAGAAAGCAATGATGGTCACAGACAGGGAAAGTCACAACCCCCCCACCCCCCCCACATATTTCCTGCTGAGTTTCGGACCCCCCTAAACTCAGCGGTGACAATTCACTATTTTATCGTGCTCACAGCCGGGGTGGCCTGGCTCTGACCCATGACATCTGGGGCCTCAGTTGCAGTCACGGGGAAGCCCCCTCAATTCGGTGTTGGGCCCCGGGGCCAGGAGGGCCACAGGGCTGGGTGCAGCTGGCTCTGTGGACTGGAGCACGTACACACAGCCTCTGCCGCTTGCCTGGGCTCCCTCAGCCTGGCAGACGGAGAACCAGGTGGAAGTCACATGGCCCTTTCCGATGCAGTGTCAGAAGTCACACAGTATCACTTCTGCCTTACTCGATTGGTCAAAGCAGCCCACCCAGTTTCAAGGACAGGAGACACAGACTCTGCCTCACAACAGGAAGAATGTTCGAGAACTTGCAGCCATTTCTTTAAAAGCTCCACAGCCCTTCGGCAGTTTTCCCGTGGACAGTGACCCTTCGAAGAGACGCCCCCCATACTTCCCAGGGTGTCAGCATCTCTTAGGGCAGGGCCCCTGCCAGGGACTTCCTCCTCCAGTGAGGAGGCCGCGACCAGTCCAGATGGGACAGGACTGAGGAACTTGGTCGCAGGATCTGAGAAAGATTCGGAGGCCTTCGTGGCTGGCGGGAAGGGGGTGGAGGCCGAGGGAGGAGGCTGGAGTGATGAGGTTTCAAGCCTCCTATGGGTTCAGGAGAAGGGTGCCAATCACAAAGATAAAACTGGGCCAGGCAGTAGGTGTGGGAAGACACGATAATGAGCTTGGTGGGGAACATGTTGAGTGGAAGGGTTGAATAGCCCTCTCATCTTTCTAGGCCGAGTGCCACGCCGCCTCCCCCAAGAAGCTTTCCCTGCTGCTCCTGGTGGAGTTAGTGCTCCCCACTCTGGGTTCCTGACAACCCTGTGCTGCCCTCGTCATGATAGAATGGAGCCCACCAGCCCGGACCTACTGCGTCTTTGGGTCCCCAGCCTCACCCAAGGGCAAGAGAAAGGCACCTCCAGGCTGAGCGGCCTCTCAGCGGGGGGAAAAACCACACATGGCCCAGATCCCTCAAAGGGCTGCCAAGAGCCTCTGGGATGGAATTCTGGCTCCTCCGTTTACCAGAGCATGAGGCCAGGCGAGTTAGGGGATTTCGTAACTGCTCCGAGAGCCTCAGTTTCCTCCTGTGTAAAGAGGAGGGTTTACCGGTACTCACTTTAAAAAGTCCGGGGGGGTGGTACTAGAATGCACTTAGCACATAGTCAGAGCTCAACCAGGGCTTGGCCATGAAATCAGCCCACTCCTGAGGCCTGTGGGCAGGAGAAGGCCTCAGGACCCGGGCTGACTCAGTGGCCCCCTGGGTCTTGAGCTGGATGTGTGGGTTCCCCTGAAGGATGTGCTTCAGCCAGGCCCTTCCCTCGGGGGCACCCAGTCTGACCCAAAGACAAACAAGTGATGGGCAGGTGGAAGGTGCCTCCCAGGACCTGGCGGGGAGCCCAATGTAGAGACGGGCGGGGCCCATCCCCGACCTCAAAGTCACTCCTTAGAGTAACACCTCAGGTGCTGGAATCAGAGGTGGCTTCCCAGAGGAGAAAATTTCAGTTCCATAATCAAAAGTGACGAGGTATGAGAGTGACAAGCGTCTCCACTCCTGTCCCCCAGCCACCGGGACTCAGCCCCTCAAGAGTCCTAGCAGGGACAAGGCAACATCGGCTTTTTCTCACCACCCTGCACATATCTTCGAGACTTAACACCCCCTTAGACCCTGCGTGCCCTTCTGTCTCAGCACACGGAGGGCACCCTCATCCTTTCTGCAGCTGCAAAGAATCCGAGTGACTCTCCCATCATGCATTTAGCAGGTTCCCTGCTGAGAGGCATTTGGGTGCCCTCCGGAATTTCCCATCTACAACCAATATCCTGGGGCAAACTCCTTTCCCACCGTGCAGGGGGATCTGAGGAAGGGAGTGTCCCAGAAGGGGGATGGCAGGGGCGAACGGCACGCGCATCCTAACATAGCCAGGTCCTACCACAGGGACCTCCCCGCGCTGGGGCCCCTGCAGGGTGTCTGAGCCAGCCTGTTCCCGCCAGGAAGGTTTTAATGAGCTAGGGCGATGCTTGGGAGGGGGAGGCAGTCGGAGAAGCAGCACGCATGGAGAAGGGTACGGAGATGGAGCGGCAGTGAGCTTGAAGGGAGAGGGGAAGGGGCCTGTGACAGGTGCACTGGGGATGGCCGGACGGACTGCCCAGCGGTACTGTGGCGGTCAGTGGGGACGCACACACACCGGGCCTGGGAGCACGGACAGCTGGCCACACAGCGTGGGCAGGTCCCACGGAAGGGACAAAGCCTGCGCTGCCACTCCTGTATCGAGTGAGTCACTAGGTCTCTCCAAGCCTCAGCTTCCTCATCTGTAAAATGGGACAATAACAGCTACTCCCGCGAGTGGCATAACTCCTGCGGGCCCAGTGCTTGGCACCGACGAGGCGCTCCGTAAACAGTCGCTCTTTGCCTCCGGTTGTTGTCCGCTCAGCCTGGCAGAGTGCGCGAGCCGGGCGGGTGGTCGGTGAGCGTGTGTGCATGAGCCCAGGGTGCGCAGGAGAACCTGCCGTTCTCCCTCGGTGCCACCCTTTCTGGGATGGGGGACTCTGGGTGGCCATATGGGCTCTCCAAGCCTCGGTCGTCTGTTCTGGCAAACGGAAATCAGATCCTGGATGTTGTGCTGAGGCTCAAAGGAGGGAGCACGTCCATGCATGCCCAGCACCCCGGAGTCAGGGCTGTGGGCCGGGAGATGGGGAGGGGTGTGGCTTTGCCCTGCAGGCAGGGCAGGGAGGGCGAGCTCATCTCCGAGGTCTCCTCTGGGCCACCCTCCCCTCCCAGCAGCAGCCCCAGCCAAGCAGCCTAGGCCAGCTGGTTGGTTTTGATAAGTGAATATTATAAACGACAAACAACACAGAGATGTTCTGGGCTCCAGAGGAGCCTGTGTCTCCCTCAGAGAGTCCCTCAGGGGGACCTGAGTGTTGGGCTTAAAGGCCCAGGGGAGCCTCCCTTGGCAGACTGGCCTAAGAGGCATGAGGTTTTGTTCTATCCACAAGGACCAAATAGAGTAATAAAGCAAGAGTAGCAATAAGAATAATAATGATAAAAGCACCCACTTATTGTACATTTATGGTGTTATTGAATCCTCAGAACAAGCCCAAGAGAAAATATTTGCAAAACACATCTCTGATAAAGGGCTTGTACCCAGAATATACAACGCAAAAATAAGAAAACAAACAACCCAATAAAAAATATGCAGAAGATCTGAACAGACACCTCACCAAATAAGATATACAAATGACAAATAAGCACGTGAAAAGATGATCAGCATCATGAGTCATTAGGGGAATGCAAAATAAAACCACAACGAGGTTTACTACACACCTATTAGAACGACTAAAATTTAAAAGACTGACAATTCCAAGTGTTGGCCAGGAGGTGTAGAAACCTTGCTGGTGGGTATGCAAAATGGTATGACCACTCTACGAAAGAGCTCAGCAGACTTATAAATTAAATATACACCTATCTATGAGCCATTCCACTCCCAAGACAAATAAAAACCTGTGTTTACACACACACACACACACACACAACAAACTGTTGATCTCAGCTCAGGTCATGACCTCGAGGTTGTGAGTTTCAGCCCCATGTTGGGCTCCATGCTGGGCATGGATCCTACTTGAAGAAAAAGAAAAAAAAACCTGTATGCAAATATTAATAGTAGCTTTTTTCATGATAACTAAAACAGGGAAAGAACGCAAATGTCCATGAACTTGTGAGTGGAAATACAAATTACGGTACATCTGTCCGTGGAATACTACTCAGCAATGAAAAAGGACTGAGCAACACCATGGGCGACTCTCAAGAGCATTATGTTGAGTCAAAGAAGCCACACTAAAAAGGTGACATCGGATATGATTCCATTTGTGTGCCGTCCAGAAAAGTCAAAACTACAGTGACACAAACAGATCACTGTGTGCCAGGGACTTGGGGTGGGAGGATTAACTGCAAAAGGGCATAAGGAAAATTGGAGAGTGAAGGAAATACTCTATAGGATGCTTGTGATGCTGGTTACGGAGCTGTATACTTGGGTCAAAAGTCATCAAAGTCACACTTACCATGTGAATGTTATGGTATGTAAACTATACCTTAAAAGCTTGGGGGGGGGCACCTGGGTTGCTCAGTCAGTTGAGTGGCTGTCTTCAGCTCGGGTCATGATCTGGGGGTTCTGAGATCGAGCTCTGCATTGGGCTCCTTGCTCGGCGGGGAGTCTGCTTCTCCCTCTCCCTCTGCCTGCAGCTCCCCCTGCTTCTGCTCAGTCTCTCTGTCTGTCAAATAAATAAAATCTTAAAATAAAAAAATAAAGCTTAGGGAGGAGGAGGGAAGCCAGGTCAATAAAACACTAAGACCTGAGCCGCACAGTGCGGGGTGGGGGTGGAGGGAGGGCTGGGGGGACCTGATGCTCAGAAGGGTGATGTCATGGGTCCAAGCCTTGTGCCAACCCTGAGGGGAGGAGACACACAGAGAGCCAGGGCGAGGCCTGGGGGGCAATAGCAGCTAAGTGGGTCTGGGATTGGGGAAGAGAAGGGCTGGAGTGGGGGAGCAATGGGTCTTTGGGGCAGCTGGGTGGGTGTAACAGCTGGAGATTCTGAATTTCAGGGACTGCAGGGACAGAGGGACATGTGACGGCGCCAACCGTTCACAGGGCAGCAGATCAGGAGCCTTCTCACCCATCACCTCATTAATTCTTCACCCCAAACTATATCTCAGAGAGGTTAGGTCAGCCTCCCAGGTCACACAGCAAAGCTGGTGGCAGAGCCTGGCGTGGTGACTCCAAAGCCAGTGTTCTCGCTCTAGGTATAGAGGGAAGACAGGAATCCCTGAGGACCCGCTTCCCTCCCCAACTTGATGTGCAACTCAGTCAAGTCACTTCCCCTCTCTAGGCCTCAGTTTCCACCTCTGTAAAATGGGACTCTAACAGAACCATTCTCATAAAGCTCTAGTGGGGGAGAAAGAAAAGACCAAGGGACAGGAAGTGCCCTGTCGCCACCAACCCAAGCGCCCACTCTCACACAAAGGTGAGGAAAAGGAGTTAGGAAGGTAAATCAGCAGTAAAACAAACAAACAAACAAACAAACAAACAAACAAACAACAAAGGAAGCTCCTTCCTTCTCCCTGGGCCTCATTTTCCCCATTTGGCATGGGGGTTAATTGAGCTACATGATAGGTGGCAAACAGAGGGCCATTTCAAGCACCCACATACATTTTTTTTACTCCCAATTTTTATTATGAAAAATTTCAAGCACACAAGAAGTTGAAGGCTGGGATGGCCATTGTTAATGCTTAGCCCGCATGTTTTCCTCTCTTTCTGCCTCTCTCTCCCTCCCACATGTAGGTATACACTGTTTCCTGAATCATTTGAGGGTAAGTTACTGCCATCATAACCTTTCGCTCCTAAACCCTTCAGCGTGAAGAACAGGAACATTCTCACTTGTAACCACAATATGATTATCACATCAAAGAAAAAAACTGTGACTCCATCTAATACACGATCCATATTCCAGTTACCCCATTGTTTCCGAAATATCTCTTATGGCTGGATTTTTTGTTTGAACCAGGATCTAGCCCAGAATCACTTACTCTATTTGGTTTGGTCTCTTCTTTTCCCTTAATTGTTTTATTCTGAAAAAGTCTACATCTCCAGAAAAAAAAAAAAAAACAAAAAAACGGCCGGAGCTGCACGATGAATGTGCACATGACCTTCACCCGGATGCATCGCTCGTTAAGCTCTCCAGACCCTCTCTCTCCCCGCCAACCATTTAAGAGTTAGCAGCAGACACACATAGTTGTGTTTTCTAACCAGTTGCCGTCTTTTATACATAAGAGGACCTCACTGTATTATTTGATCTCCAGCTCTTATTGAAAAACCAGGACAGGGCGCCTGGGTGGCTCAGTCGTTAAGCGTCTGCCTTCGGCTCAGGTCATGATCCCAGGGTCCTGGGATCGAGCCCCGCATCGGGCTCCCTGCTCGGCGGGAAGCCTGCTTCTCCCTCTCCCACTCCCCCTGCTTGTGTTCCTGTTCTTGCTATCTCTCTCTCTGTCAAATAAATAAATAAAATCTTAAAAAAAAAAAAAAAAGAAAAACCAGGACAGGTGCCCCACGTGGGACAGTCAGCCGAGCCAGAGCGAAGAGCAGCCGCGCCTCTGCAGGGGGCAGGGCGTCCGCACTGTGCCACAGTCCACACTGCTCCCTTTTGTCTGACACGCAGCCCCGCTCCCTCCATCACGTAGCCTGCCTGGGCCCCGAGGCCACTGCACTTTCGAACCCGATCTACTCCAGATGATTTCTGAGAGACTCGGTCTTCTCGAAGGGAGCCATCCTTGCCCTTGGGAAGGTCCTGTCGGACCCATCTGGTGGCTTGTCCTCTGCTTGGGGAGTCAGACTCTGGACTCAGCCTTCCCTGGGTTTGAATCCCAGCTCACTCCCTACCACTGCGAAGCCTACGGACAGCTCTCAGCCTCTCCAAAGCCCGGTGCCCTCATGGGTATGATCCCTGCTGCCCCGGGTGAGGGTGAGGATTTAACGGGATCACACACGTGCAGCACTCAGCACAGCACCTGGCATTGAAGAGCGCTCCAGAGATGCTGCGGGGAGCAGAAGTGTTTTTGTGAAGATAGTCGCAACGGTAGGCAAAAACATCTGTACAAACATTTTCGTCGATGCAGTGAAAAATTGGAAGTTGTCCTAAATGCCCAACAACAGGGAACTGGTTAATTACTGTCTCCATAAGATGGAAGAATCAGCAGTGGACACAAAGATGCTATATTTAGAAATGACCCAAATAGCCATCAGTAAAGGACTGTGTCTAAAAGAATGGTTAGGGTCTCGTCATCTGCTAGTGACATCATGAGATGCCATCAATGGAAGACTGCACAGCTGTGGAGTGGGGACACCAAGCTGAGCCAGCATAGCTGGCCTCGGGGACATCCCAGCAGGTGATACGCCACACTTCAGGGTTCTATGCTAATTTGGATTAAAAATGGGAAGAAAGAGGGCGCCTGGGTGGCTCAGTTGGTTAAGCGACTGCCTTCGGCTCAGGTCATGATCCTGGAGTCCCAGGATCGAGTCCCGCATCGGGCTCCCTGCTCGGCGGGGAGTCTGCTTCTCCCTCTGACCCTCCCCCCTCTCATGTGCTCTCTCTCATTCTCTCTCTCAAATAAATAAATAAAATCTTTGGGGCGCCTGGGTGGCTCAGTTGGTTAAGCGACTGCCTTCGGCTCAGATCGTGATCCTGGAGTCCCGGGATCGAGTCCTGCGTCAGGCTCCCTGCTCGGCAGGGAGCCTGCTTCTCCCTCTGACCCTCCCCCCTCTCATGTGCTCTCTCTCATTCTCTCTCTCTGAAATAAATAAATAAAATCTTTTTTAAAAAATGGGAAGAAAGAGTATCTACTTGTATGTACTCAGGTGTATGTGTGTAAAGTCTGGACAAATTCATAAGGAACAAGTAAAACTGCCTGTGTGTGTGAGGCAGGGAATGGGGAGCTTGGAAAACACAAGCATCGGGTAGAGGGTTCCTGGTTGCCTGGATGTATTTTGCTTTAGTTTTTCACACATGTGAACATACTGCCTAGTCAAGAAGTAAACGTAAAAACGTTTTAGGGTGCCTGGGTGGCTCAGTCGGTTAAGCGTCTGCCTTCGGCTCGGATCGTGATCCCGGGGTCCTGGGATCGAGTCCTGCATGGGGCTCCCTGCTCGGCAGGGAGTCTGCTTCTCCCTCTCCCTTTCCCCTTCACCCCGACTCGTGCTCTCTACTTGCTCTCTCTCTCTCTCAGATAAATAAATAAAACCTTTGGGGGAAAAAAGTTCTTAAAAATGAGCTGTGGTTTCCATATATTAACAAAGGAAAATGCTCACAGTATATTGTTAAAAGGAAAAAAACCCACTACGAAACAGTGAATATGATTTGATTACATTTGTGTTAGAAAACAGTCTGTGTACAGAGCTCCAGGCGAGCAGGAGTTTCATCTGCCTTATTCATGACTGGTTCGCAGAATCCAGAACACACAGCAGTGGCTCAATAAACATTGAATGAGCAAGTGAATGAATGAGTGAGTGAAGGCGGGATGTCTAGGACACACAGCCAACCCGCGAACAGTGGTAGACTTTGGAGATAGGTTTCTGAGGGGCTTTTATCCTGTTGATTTTTTTTTTTTGTTTATCCTGAAACTTTTAAATGAGCACCCTTTGTGGGAAGAAGGGAAAGGCAGGAAAGAAGAACAGTAAAGGCATTAAAAGGAAAAGTGAAGGCTCTGTCCATGGGCGTGGGGGCAGCTGGGGTCCAGATGAGGTAAGAGGGTGGGGGCTCACTGGGAAGAATGTCGGGCTGGTGAGCAGGGCAGGCTTCCCATCCACCACGCCCATGCTCGTTCCACACAGGCCTGGCAGAGCTGAGGTCCTGGGGGGTCAGCTAGGGCTGCAAGAGGGAAGGCGAGGCCCAGAGAAGACCCCTTCTGGCCTGGGGTCTCACAGCAGGGCCAGGATGGACGAGCCAGGCCTGCTTGGGTCTCAGCAGGAAATCGGGATGCTTGGTGAGGTTCTGCAAACCCCTTAACTCCATTTCACAGGTAAAGAAACTGAGGCCCAGGGGTATAGAGCTAGAGGGGCTAAGAGCACAGGTCTGGAGACAGACTGGCTTAGATTCTAAATCCGTCACTTTCCTCCCCAGGGAGCCTCCTCCTCACGAAGCTTCAGTTCCCCTGTCCTATCTCATGCATTTCTGCGACAACTGCAGAGCCCAGGACAACAGGCATTGTCCATTGTTGTCCCTGCTTGTTTGGAGTGGTTGCAGGAGTCCCCTGCTTCTCGGCTTTCCTTTCCACTAAGGAGGCAGAGGGATCCTCACAGCCGAGGTCATTACACAGTTCCGTGCAATGCTATGGAACCACAGATAGGAGCCGACTGCAAGCACCCTGGGCACATCACAAAGACCCCGTGCTGATGGAAGGAGGCAGACACAGATAGCCACATGCTGCATGACTCCATTTCTAGGACATGCTGGAAAAGGCGAGACAAATCAGAGGTGGGATGGGGGAGGGTTAAAAGGGGCTCAAGGGACTTGGGGGGAGTGGATGATAAAACTCTCGTAACTTGGTTGTGGGGCTAGCCACAGGAGGGTATACATTTGTCAAAGCTATGTGCTGAAAGAGGTCATTTTTACTGTATGCAAGCATGACCTGAAATGTTTAAAATTTTTTTAAAAACCGCCAAATGAAAAGTTCAACCATGATGGGTACATTGGGCTTCATTTTACTATTCAATGTATTTATATATACTGTATATTTGAAATTTTCCAATATTAAAAAGAAAAAACAAAAACGTAAGATTGCATCTGTGATCTGCTCAAAACCTTCCCATAGCTCCCTCCTGGCTCAGAGTCAAAGCCAAAGGCCCCACTGTGGCCAGCGAGGACCCTCAATCTATCCCCCAGGCCCCTCAGTCTCACCCCTCTCCCCAGCTCACTATGCGTCAGCCCCACTAGCCTCGGTGTGTTCTTTAAACAACCACAGGGCCTTTGTACTGGCTGTTGTCTCTGCCTCGACCGCTTTTCCCCCCACAACATCTCCTGACTCACTTTCTTACCTCCTTCAAATCTTTCATTAAAAGACCCCAAGTCAGTTAAGGTGTGTCCTGGCCACCCTGGCTGAAAGTTCTTCCAGAAGCATGCCCCACATTCCCCCTGGCTGAATCTCTGGGGCATTTGTCTCCATCAGATGGACCATGTGTGGTCTTTCTTTGCTTATTGTCTCTCTCTCTGCTAGAATGTAAGCTCCTGAAGGACAAGGAGCTTCGTCTGTTTTGTTGTGTCCCCTTAGAATAGTGCCAGGCACACAGTAGGTGCTCACTACATATTTCCTAAATGAATTACTAATGGACTGAATGAATGATATCCTTAGAGATAGGACCTGGTCTCCATGTGGCCCCACCAGGTCCCAGCCATAGGGGCTTTGAGCACCCAGGGCTCACCTACCCAGTTTTGCTTTCTAACTTCTGGGGTCACACAGTCATTCAGCAACCCATGTGCAAGGTCTCCTTCATGGCCAGCATGCTCTGGGGTGAAAAGATAAAGCAAATCCATTTAGCTTGGTGTATATTAATTGCTCACTGTACCTTTTTTTGATCTACTGCCTTGTTTCACAAAGGGTTCTTGCAAGTTTTAAAAACCTCAGCAAGCTAATAGACATTAAAGGCTAGGAGAGAAAGAAAGGAGTCAAAAACAGGGAGGATCCTGGGCTCTTCCGCTAGGCCTGGTGTGCACTGGACTCTGCCAGGGACTCATTCAGAGAGGAATCTCCCCCGGACCCAGGTTGATTGGGAAGCATCAATGAGGGCTTCCTGGAGGTGGTGATGTTTGAGCAACAACACAAGCAAAGGGTCAGAGTGGGAAACAGAATGGCCTGTTCATGGACTTTCCAGAAGCAAGTTCTTTGGAGACAAAGAAGTCACCTGAGACATATACGAGGTCACATCTTGCTTGCTTAGGATTGTAGCCAGCTGTGACTCAGCTGAGGTCAAGGCCCCCTCTGACCCCTTGTACATAATTCTGTCTCCTTGTACATAATAACACCCTCCTCAGCTTGTTTTTGTTTCCAAACTCAATGATATAATGCACTCTTGTTAAAAAGAAATTCTGCTAGGATATTCTCAGTAAATATATCTGACAAAGGACTCACTACCAAGCCATGAAGGAAAAAAAAAAAGGCCTATAATAAATCAAAAAGAAGAAAAATGAATGGGCAAAATGCTTAAACAGGTTCTCCATAAAATCGGACATGCATATGGCTAAGAATCATTTGAAAAAGGCTCAACATCATCAGTCATCAGGAAAACACAAATTTAAGCCACCAAAAGACTCCCTCACACTCATCAGAATGGCTAAAGTTGAAAGGAGGACAACACCAAATGGAACTCTCAAATTTATTCTTAGAATCATAAAATGGTGCAGCCATTTTGGAAAAAGATCTGGCAATTTCTCATAATTTGGTCTCATAAAAGGTCTGGCAAATTCTCTTACACCTTCTGTAAGACCCAGCATTCTTGGTAGCCAGCCAACAGGAATGCTACAGTAGGGACACCAAAAGAGGGTTCAAGAATGTGTTCAAAAGAGGTGTTCAAGATTTACTCGTAATAGTCAAAACCTGAAAGCAACACAAATGCCCACCAACAGGTGGGTGGATAAATAAATTATGGTGGGACGCTGGGCTGGCTCAGTCCATAAAGCATGTGACTCGTGATCTCAGGGTCTTGAGTTCAAGCCCCACGTTGGGTGTGGAGCCTGCTTAAACAAATTAAATAAATAAGAATAATAAAATAATTATGGTATACGCAGACAATGGAATACCATTCAGCAATGAAAAAGATACAACATGGATGAATCTCATAGATAAAAATGTTGAACAAAAGCTGAACACTAGAAAGTGCATACTATATGATTCTGTTTATGTGAAGTTTTAGGAAAGTCAAATTAGTTAAGGACAGCGGTTACCTCCAAGGGTGGGGCACGGACTGAAGGGAATGAGGGAACCTCAAGCGTTCTCTACTGTGATTTGGGTAGCGGTCACGTGGGAATGAAGCTCAAGCTCACATCTTAATACACAGACTAGGAAAAGGTAACCTGTAGTCATGTGTTTGGTAAGCAGTAATGGGTGGGAGGGAGATGTGAACCAGATGAGGGAAGGGGCAAGTCAGGTCATGTCCCCTTTCGGAAAAGACGTCTGCCAACATCACCACTACCAACCCCCACAGTCCTGGGAGTCCTAGAGTAAGTCCCTGCCCCTTTTCTGGGACTCAATTTCCCCATCTGTGGAGTGGATCCAGGGACCTTCAAGGCTTCTTCCTACACTTCCGCCTCTTTCGAGGTGAGCTGGCATGTCACCCCTATCCCAAACAAGGCTTCTCAGGATTATTCCTCCTCACCAGCCACACCTGCATACAGGTGGGATCCTCAACACCAATCCTCCCTTTGCTGCTTTCGAATCACAGCTGTGTGCCTTGGGCCTCTGTTCCTCATCCGTATAATAAAGTCAAGCATACCTATTTCTCAGCCTTGTGATAAGAATTTTCACTGAGTTCAGTGAGTCCTTACTGAGCGCTCCCGGTAGCTTACCAGGGCTTTGCTTTGCACACGCTGTGCACACAGCAAGTGCTTAATAAATGGTGGCTTCGAGGGGATGATTAGAATTCCCTATAGGTCGTTACATCTTTTTGAGAAGGGGTCCGTGTGGGGGGCCTAAAGTTGCTTGTGGGTCAGTCAAACGCAAGAGGGAAAAGTGTCCCAGGCGCGGATGCGGCTCGCCTTGTTTTGTTTGGAGCGGCGAGCGGAGCGCGGCCAGGGAGGCGCACGGCCCCTTTAAGAGTCGAATGGAATGTATCAAAACAAAAAGGTCGTGCGCCCACTGGCTGCGCGCCGCACGTGACCTCACAGCTGATTTCCTGGCCCCCCCTCCTTTTTTTTTTGTTGCTGCCGCCGCCGCGGCCGCCGCCGAGTGTCAGTTTCTGCGCCGCCGCCTGCGGTCTCCCGGCCGCGGGCTGCCGGCCGCCCCGCGTCCCCGTCCCCGCCGCCACCGCCGCCGCCGCCGCGGGCCCGCGCCCCTCTCCGCGCGCCCGGCCCCCACCGAGCCGACGCGGGCCGCGGGTCCCCAGCGGCCGCTGCCCGGCGCTGCCCGGCGCGCAGATGGCGCACTCGGCGGCCGCCGTGCCGCTGGGCGCGCTGGAGCAGGGCTGCCCCATCCGCGTGGAGCACGACCGCCGGCGCCGCCAGTTCACCGTCCGGCTCAACGGTAACGCGGCGTCCGGCCCGCCCCCGCCTTTTGTCTGCGAGCGAGCGGGGCCCGCCGAGGCCGCCCCCTCGCTGGGCGCGCGCCCCCGGCCCGCAGCCCGGGAGGGGATCGCGAGCGCGCGCCGCGGGGTGGCCTCCGGGCGGCCGCCGCTCCGGGGCCGCTCCGCCCAGCGCTCCGGGAGCAGGCCCGGGGCTGCGCTCGCGGGCTAGGTGGGGGCGCGGCCGAGTCGCGGGGCTGGGAGGAGCGGGCGGCCCGGGAGAGGCGCGCCCACGCGGAGCACCCGGGGCAGGCGGCCGGAGGAGCTCCCGGGAAGGCAGAGGTAGAAGTAGGGCCAGCTCGGGTCCTCTGCCGCCGGCACCCGGCTTCAAGCCCCAGGGGACCCGCACCTGCTCAGGCGCGGCAGTTTTCCGGTGTTGGACACCTCCTGCGGGCTGCGGTCGGAGACCCTGGAGAGTGGGTCAACCAGCGGTGACCTCCGCCCTTTCCCCGGGTGCTGAGTGGCTTCTTGCCGCCCCCCGCGAACTTTAGCTTTTCTGCACGGAGGTGGTTGGGGGAATCTTCTGGGCAGACCCGGGCTGAGGGAGACAGGGGTGTCTGCCTCAGTGGGGACTATGGAGGGGAAGGTGTCACCATCAGCCCTGTGGGCTCTGAGCCTTTGGCCAGGTTGCCTCACCTCTGTGTGCCCCAGTTTCTCCATCTCGGCAATGGGAGTAACACCAGTGCACACCTGTCCCTTGGTTGTAGGGGTGAAATGCTGTCCTGAGAGTAAAGGAGGCTTAGGACAGCTCGGGCAACACATAGCAAATGCCGCTCAACATGGACCAGTGGTGGTTTTTAAAACCAGAAAGCAGTCAAGTCTTCATTTCCTGTAAAGCAAGTTTCCACCACTTACTCACCCATCCCCCCTCCACCCGAAGAGGTCTGGGGGATAGAAAATAGAGTTATAAAATCCAGGATCATGACCTCCCTGTGCCCCCCCCCTCTGCGTTAATAACTTCTTCTTCCCTCCCAGATGGGCCCCCGGTTGCAGTGTCCAAGCCAGAAGGGCCCTCAGAGGCCATCATGCCCATTTCTGAGAAGGGAAGGCAGAGCCTCCGAAAAGGGAGAGGCTTGCCTGAGGTCAGGCAGTGAGTTTAGGGCAGAGCTGGGATAAGATCCTACCTGGTCTGACCCCCGGAACCGGGCTTGTCCAGCCTGCCCTGGGACGCAGTCAGGAGGGGCTGGGGTTGGGGCATGGACGTTTCTCAGGCCCCACCACATCCCTGTGATGGGGGCATTTTCACCCCACATTACAGATGAGTACACTGAGGTTTGAACCAGAGGGAAGGAGTGACTTGCCCTGTATCACAAAGTGCCAGACCTCGACCCTGGGCCCAAATGACCTTACACGGGGTTCTTCCCGTGTGGATGTAAGTTCTTCCACCAGCATGGCGCTCACCATGGCCCAGCCGACCTTGACACTCAGGGCTGGCCATTCTTGTGTGGAGGGTCCTTGTGGTTTTTCAGATCTTCTTTTCTGAGGTTCCAGAGAGGTCTCTGGTTCTCTTCGGGGGGTGGGGGGTTCAAGAGGCTCCTCTGTACATTCACAGAGACAGAAGAAAAAGGGAATGTTTGGGGTTTTCCTTTTTTTCTTTTTTTTTTTGGCGAATCAGTACAGCCAAGGGACAGCAGCCCTCTAGAGCTGGCTGTGGTCGAGGCTGGATGTGCCTCGCCATATTTCTAAACTTGTCTTCTTGCCTTCCCCAAATGGCTAACTGTAAAATGGCCTGGGGATCCCCCAGCCAAGCCCAGGGAGGAGTGGGAGGCCGCCAGCTTCTCTCCAGCCTGGAAGGTGGGGGCTGGGTGTGTATACGGGGAGTGGGGGGGAGCTGCTCGGTGTCAGGGCCCCGTCCTGCCTCAGCTCGGGATGGGAAGAGCGTGTCCTAGAGTCTCCCGAACCGCAGGGCAGGCCCTGGAGACTAGCTCATTGTACCCACTGAGAGATGTGACCACTTCGGCTGAGAGCCAGAGCAGCCCCAGGTCCTGGGGCAGGCTCTGGGGCGTCCCCCTGGCAGGGCTGTGCTGATAAGCTTCCAGCAAACTCTGGTTGTGCACGAGGGCAGGCTTGGAGCATCTGCCCTGAAGCCCTTGGGTCCCAGGCAGGCTGTGGGCATGTGAGGGTGGGCTCAGGGGAAACTGCTCTTCCTGTTCTACAGATGAGGATCCCAAGACACAGGGAAGTGACGCAGTTGCTCAGGGTCTTGGACCTTGGAGGTGGAAGAACTGGGATTCATTCCATAAGTCCTTGTTGAGCACCTGCTGTGTGCCAAGCGTTGCCGTAGGAGCTGAGTACTCGTGGGACTGACAGTCTAGAGGGGTGGCGGGCACTAACTGAAGGGTGAAGCGTGCTGGAACGCAGGGCCTGGTGAGAGTAAGGCAGGGCAGCAGAAAGGCGTGCCGGGAAAGGGCTGCTGTTTCCCATCAGGTGTCCGGGAGGCCGCTCTGGGAAGGTGCCAGTTAAAGAAAGACCTAAAGGAGGCAAGGAAGGAAGAGCTCCAGCGGGAAGAGCGTTCCAAGAGGAAGAAGCAGCAGGAGCAAAGGGCCTGCGCTGCCTGGTGTGTATCCAGAGCAAGAGAGTGGAGTAATGGAGAAGGGAGATCGGAGGAATAGCAGCAGATAAGGTCAAGAGGTCGTGGGGGGCCAGTGGTACGGGGGCCACAGAAGCCATAGTGAGGACTTGGCTTTGACTCCCAGTGAGGTAGGTGCCTGGGAAGGTCCTGAGCAGAGGCTGGGTGGGATGTCCCAGGCTCCTTCCGGCTGCTCCCAGGGGAGCAGACTGTGTGGCACAAGACAGAAGTGGGGAGGTAGCTACTGCATTAGTCCAGACGTCGTGAGCAGGGCTGGACAGATGCAGAAGGAAGCGTGGCTGGCTCTTACTGACATGGAGTGTGAGACGATGCTGGAGCCCAGGCCTGGCGCCCACATCCACGTTCTGAAACACTAGCTTGTGCATCAGCATTCCATAGGGGGGGAAACCAGGGCACACAGCCAGTAGGCATCTAAGCCAGAACTGAGCCCCCACCCCTGGGAGGTCCCTTCCTTGGCCTCTCCTCTCCCCTCCCAGCCAGGGCTGACTGTCCCACGTGCTGCAGGGAGGAGGGTCATCGGGGGGGGGGGGGGTCCTAGGATCCTGGTGCTTTCCACATCCTTCCTGACCCCTATTTTACAGATGGGAAGACTGAGGCCCCAGAGAGTTAGTAAGTACCTCTGGCCTCCGTCGGCACCCCCAAAGGCAGCAGGACTGAAAGCGAAGCAGCCAGTCTCGTGGCATTCAGATCCCAATCCTGGGTATGAGGCCCGTACATGACCCCATGTTGCCACCCCACCGTGTCCCATGATACCCACCTAGAGCAGTGTTCCTGAGCAGGGAGGGTGGGAGAGGATGCGTGGTGTGGCGAGGGGCCCAGCCCGGTGTGTGGATGGACTTGCCTGGGTAACTGCCAGGCTCTGCCCTCAGGGCCTCCTGGCCGTGCTAGGTTGTGCCCCTTGCACTTCTCTAGGCCCCAGCCCCTTTGTCAGCGTCCCCTCCGAGCTGCTCATGTATTGCCCCTCCCAGAGGCCCGGGTTCTGGCTTTGCCTCTGCCTGGGGGTTTGGACCCACTGGCCCTCCTCTCAGGGTGGGTTTGGCCAGAGCGGGGATCATGTCCCTCTGCAAAGATCCCACATCTCCCACCCAGATTCCCAGCTCCTCTCTCCCCACCTGCCAGGGCCGACAATTTCTCGGTGACCCTTCTCCTGATAACTTCCCGAGGACTTGGGTCCTGCGTTGGGGCCAGTGGAGGGTCCCAGAATGGAGAAACCCAGGGCAGAGTCCCCACGAGCAGAGCAGCTTTCACTTTTCTCAAAACTAGTTACAGTTCATGATCTCGACGTGACTCTGAGGTCCGGGAGTGTGGTAGCGATTATCCCAGGACAGGTGAGGGATTGGACACAGGTATCAGCACTGGCTGAGGTCACCTGGCAGAGCCGGGACTGGAACTCGGGGCCCTGCCCTGCCCTGGGCTTGTTCCTGGGGCCCCCAGTGGCAAGCACTGACTCCCTTGCCAGTGAGGCTTGGAGTTTCTGGCAGTGCATGGAACCCGGCCCAGATAAGGGTCTGGGGCCGGAGCAGGCGACCCGGACAGCTCGGCAAAGGCTGGGGGGGTCAAGAGCTGGTGTGTGTGAGAAACAGCAAGGCCAGTGTGGCTGGACCAGGGCCCCGACAGGGATCCAGCGGGTGGATGCAGGGAAGCCAGCAAGGCAGCCGGAAGGGGGTGCCGGTGGAGATGCGAGCGGTGGCCTGATTCCAGGCATGTTTTGAAGGTTATGTCCATGGACCTGCTGAAGGGTCAGATCAGAGTCCGAGAGGAAGGCAAGGCCCAGAGGACCTTGAGGATCTTGCCCTGAGTCACGGGAGGCTGGCCATTTCCTGGGGCTCTCCAGGCCGGTTTGGGGGGGTGGGGGTGGATTGGACCGTGTCAGGTGTGGGTGGTTGGGACGGGGTGACGTTTGCTGCCCCTCTAGGGCTGAGGTGGGTGCCCAGCCATAGGACAGGTCTGCTTCCTCCCCAGGTCGGGTGCTGTGGCCGGGTCAGCAGGAGGGTTCACTACAGAGCTTTTCCCCTCACATGTAGCCCATGTCCACCCCGGTGACCCCAGATGCCTTTTTGTACCTCTTTCAGCCAGCAAACTCTAAGTGAGCTCAGCCCCGCATGCTGCCAGGCTGTGTGACTGCCTCTTGGAGCCTCAGTTTCCCCATCTGTACACAGGGCTGTAAGACTCTTCTGCACTTTGTAAGATTGTGGTGAGGAATAGTGTGTGGAGAGAGCCGAACACAGGACTGCCCATGGCGGGGCCCCTCAGGTGTGAGCCGCCTGTCATCTCCCCAGAGGCCAGCCAGAGAAAGCCAGGGCCCTGCGTGGCTTCATACTGCTCTCCCTCCCTCATTCGGGTTCAGCTCCTCCCACTCACTGATGCTCCAACATCCCGCCTCAGGGCCTTTGCACATGCTGTTCTGGGCACCTGGACAGCTCATCCCCCACATCCCCCTTTGGATCGGATCTTTCACCTCCCCCAGGTCTTTGCTCAAAAGAGGCCTCCCTGTGGACTCCATTTTTTTTTTTTAAAGATTTTTTATTTACTTATTAGAATAAGAGAGAGCACATGAGGGGGGGAGGGTCAGAGAGAGAGGCAGACTCCCCTCTGAGCAGGGAGCCCGATGTGGGACTCGATCCCGGGACTCCAGGATCATGACCTGAGCCGAAGGCAGTCACTTAACCAACTGAGCCACCCAGGCGCCCCCTGTAGACTCCATTTAAGATGGCAGCCCTCCTGCCTTCTCTGCTGTATTCCAGCTTATCACCTTCGAGTTCTACTATTATGATGGTACTGTTTACCTGTCTTTCTCCATGAGGGAAGGTGTAGTCAGTTTCCTTCACAGCTGCAGGCACAGCACTCAAAACCCCGCCTAACACATAGTAGGCCCTCTCTGAGTTTTGGGGTCCTTAAATGGTCAGGGCAGGCACGCAGCAGTCCTTCAGTGACCGGTGACCAGCCCAGGCCCAAAATAGCCTCCTGATCTCTGCTCTCCTGTACTGGGTGAGCTGAACTGACTTCCCGGTACAGATGCGGGAGCCAAGAGCCAAGTCCCATGCCACACAGCAGGGGCAGGTGGAGTGGAGGCCCCGCTGGACCCTGGCCGCAGCTCGGCCCGCAGAGTCACAGAGGGGACGTGAGGAGGAGACGTAGGGGATCTGGAAGTGTGGGGAGGAGGCGGGACTGGGGCCACCCTCACTGGGGCCAAGAAGGAGAAAGGGCGTTCCAGGCAGAAGGAACTGCGGAGGCAAAGGCCTGGAGGCAGGGGAGAGGAGGCGTGTTGAGGTGGGGCAGAAAGAGAATGGGGCTGAGGGTCAGGAGGCCCGGGTACCGCCGGCCTCACCTGGGACTCCCTGTGGCCCTTGGATCTCTGGAGCTCAGCTTCCCCATCTGGAAATGGGAAGATGAATTGTAGCCTCCTCCTGGAGCTTTGGGGAGAAACAGAAAGCCTGCCACATGGGATCAGAGCCTGTTGCCGTGTCCAGTTTGCTGTGAGACCCTGGTCTGGTCATTGGTATCTCTTGGCCTGTCAGCCTTCCACACTCGCTCTGGGCTGGGAGCCCAGGCAGCATTGAGGAGCGAATTCTCTAGGATGCTTTAAAGTTACAACACACGAAAGACTATTTGCTTTTAAAAATTACAGAAAGACGCTTGGCATTGATATGTTTTCTTTTAGAGCCAGTGAATTGTGTTTTCTAACCTCAGGGCCTTCCCATCGAGCCTGTCCTCTGCCTTTCCCTCCCTCAGCCACCCCTCAACTCCGATGTTTTCTTGGAGGGATCTCCCCAGCCTGCCCCTGGTTAAATAGCCCCGGCTTGCCCCCAATCCACTTTATTTTTTCCCTTATACACTTACAGTGGCCTGAAATGATAAACCGTGGAGTTGTCCTCAACCCCTCTTTCTCTCACCACGTGCAGGTCACTGGCAAGTCCTGCCAGCTACACTTTCACAACACCGTCCAAGTCCAATGCCTTCCCGAACCCCACTGCCTCTGCCCACGCCTGGGTCCCCGCCATCGCTCACCTGGGCTAGTGCAGTAGCCGTCCCATTGGTCTCCCTGTGCCTGCCCTGGTCTGTTCTCGCGGCGCCCAGAGGGATCCCATGAAACCCTGAGTCACCTCCCGTCCCTCCCCTGCCAAGGACCCTCCTCCGGCCCCCAGCTCACAGTGACTTAAAGTCTCTGCAGCACCTGCTTCTGTCACCTCCCTGCCCTCCCCTTTGCCCACACTGCTCCAGCCACCCCAGCCTCCTCACTGGCCCTCCAGCACATCAGACCCACTCCTGCCTCAGAGCCTTTGCACTGGCTGTTCCCTCTGCTGAAACATGGTTCCCCCAGACATCGCATGGCCGACTCCCTCCGCTCCTTCCTGTTTCTACCCAGCACTCCCTCCGCCCCTGCCCCACCCCCTGCCCCGCTGCACATTAACTTGCTTTTCTTGTTTATCCTCTGTCTCCCCTTCTACTGAGTTCCACGAGGGCAGGGCTCTTTGTCTGGCTTGTTTGTAGCTGAGTCCCAGTACCAGAAACAGTGCCTGGGGCTCCGTAAACATCTGTTGAATGGAATGGTTGGATACAGGGGTGAAGGGACAGATGGACAGATAGGCTGGCTGGCTGGCTGGCTGGGCTTACAACAGCAGAGGCTCACGTGCTCCGTGTGTTCTAGGCACTGCTCTCAGCGTGTGTAGAGATGAGCTCACTTAGTCTTCCAAACACGATGAGGATGCTTTATTACATCCCCCAGTTTATGGATAAGGAAACTGAGGCACAGAGAGGTCATTCCGGGTCCAACTCCGGCACCCTGGCTCCGAACGCCCATCCCTCCATTTGCCTGATGTAAGCCCCGAGCGTGTCCGGGGCCTCACCTGTTCACCACCCTCCCTCTGCAGGATGTCACGACCGGGCTGTCCTGCTCTACGAGTATGTGGGCAAGCGGATCGTGGACCTACAGCACACCGAGGTCCCCGACGCCTACCGCGGCCGTGGCATCGCCAAGCACCTGGCTAAGGTAGGGTGCGGAGACGGGGCCGACCGGGCCTGCGTCGTGGCCAGAGGGCAGACGGTGCGCACCTTGCCAACAGGTTACAGCTGGGAGTGGACAGCGGGCCGGCAGCACACTCTGCCCTCCCCCGGCCCCTCTGGGGTGAGAGGCAGCAGGTCTGGGCCCAGGCCTTAGGGTTCTGTAGAGCTAAGCGTCCGGGGCCACGGACACCTGCTATATACGGCAGGAGCTCATGGCCGGGGCCCCGGCACCCGGCACAGAAGTGATAGGTGCTCAGTAAACCCGTACTGAACGAGGAGATAAAGGAAAGTCCGGGAACGACGGCTTGCGTCCCATTCCGCCCCCAAGCCCTCCATCCCCAAAGCACCCCAGAGCCCAGGCCGGCTGGAGAGCAGGTGCGGCTTTAATTCGGGGAATTGCAGCCTGGAACAGAAAATGGCCTTCCGTTCGTGGCCCTGAGGGCTGCTCCAGGCCCCTGTTCTGCCCTCTGGCTGCTCTACCCACCTGCACACCCACCTCGCACATCCATTCCTCCTCTCCCCTGTCCCCTCCGCCCCATGTAGCTGCTGTCCCCCGGGGCCAGCGACTCGTGCCCGGGTCTTGCAGACACAGCTGTCTTCTTCCTTTAAACGGGCCCCGCCTCTGAGCTGCTCTGTGGGGCTTGTCCCGTGTTGCGCTGAGGAAACTCTGGGCGTTACTGACCTGGGCAGAGGGGAGGCGGGCCGTGGAGCTGGGTGCACCCCTCCCTGATGCTGTGGAGCCTTGGCCAGGCGTGGGATCTGCCGGCCGGCCCCGGCCGTGTCTCCCCTGAGCCCTGCCTGCCGAGGGCACGAAGGTGTTCACCGTGTGGCCTCCGAGGCCTTCTTGGGCCTTCCGTTTCTTTTTCTGCGAAATGGGAGAATAGACTGGAATCTTGTCTCTCGAGGGTCTCAGGTTGTGAGCCCTGAGATGGGGTGTGGACGGTGAGACGCGACAAGGCCTGCTCGGGCGAGTGGAGCTGGAGGTTCAAACTGGCCGGCATGTAAGCCCAGGGTCCTGGTAGGTGCTCAGTAAATGCTGCTCCCCCCTCATCAGACCAGCCAGTCCCACCAGGCTGTCCTCCACTTCGTTTCAGCACACACTTATTAAACGCCAGCTGTGTGCAGCACATTCTGCAAGGCACCGGGGGCAGGGGGTACCCCGGGCGCGCCCTCGCGCTCCGTCTCCTGAGCCCCTTGGGGAGATCAGCCAGAGCTACGACGAAGGCCACAGGCAGCCACCCTCATTGCTTCCCTCCCCGCCTCCCTCCCCCTCCCCCTCCCCCATGGGCTTCGGAAGCCCACTAAGAGCTGAGCGTGACCTCTGCGAGGTGCAGGGAGCCCTGGGGCTCCTGGTTAGGTTCCAGGGGGTAAGGTTCCAGGACGAGGCATCGAAGGAGTGGCCGCGTGAAGATGACGGAAAGAGCTGCAGGCCTGGCGAGCACAGAGGCCCCGAGATCGATGGGGCGGGTGCGCTGGCTGCCAGGCCTCGCGGCTGGGCTGGGGGACCGGCAAGACGCGGCGCGGGGTCGGGCGTTCTCTGGCCTAGTGCCTGCTTGGCGCCCTTCAAGACGCACGGAGCCGTGCGCACGTTGCTGCTGGGCTCACTGGGCTGCCCTCCCAGGGCCTCTGCATCCGATCCCGGCTGAGCCTCTTCGGGGTCATGTGGCCTCGGGCAGTCTGCCCAAGGTTTGGGCCTCGGTTTCCCCTGCTGCAAAAGAAGGGTGGCGGCAGGGGCCTCCAGCTCCCGCCCTCGTCCCGTGGCCTCGTCCCGTGGCCTCCAGCTCCCGCCCTCGGAGGGCAGCGCCCGGGAGAGCGTGGGGGCCGGGCTGCGGGCACTGACCACTTCTCTCTCTGCCCGGCCGCCAGGCTGCTCTGGACTTTGTAGTGGAGGAGGACCTGAAGGCCCATCTCACGTGCTGGTACATCCAGAAGTACGTCAAGGAGAACCCCCTGCCACAGTACCTGGAGCGCCTCCAGCCGTAGCCCCGGCCCCGCGGGGCAGGAGCCCTCCGTGCCAGACCTCTCCTCGCGGCCTTCGCCCCGGCCCTCCGCGTGCTCTCAGGAAACCTGCTCCCCGCAGGGGACGGACTCAGAGTTATTTTTGTAAGGACGCTCCTCGGTGGCCCCCGGAGGCTGCCGGCCGACGATGGGCAGTGGTCCAGCTACCGTGGTGACGGGGAGGCCGGGCAGCCGAGGTCCCGGCGGTGGTCACTCTGCAGACGCTGGCTGGCTCCTCACAGGGCCACCCCCGCCTGTCGTGGGTGGGCCGGCGGGGGCCTGCGGCCAGGACTGCAAGGTGGCCAGGGCTGTCCCTGGGGCCAGTCTGGGTCCCACCTGCTGCTCACTGCTCTGTGATCGGCAGGAGGGCTGATTTGGGGCCCCCGCTGCCACCACCTAGGCTGTGTCCTTTGTGCGGACGAGAAGGGGATTCCCTGAGTGGAGAGGAGCAGTTAGAAACCTGGCGTGCCAGCCTCCGGGGCCGTGGCACCGAGCCTTCTCTTCCTCCAGCTCCTGCCCCCCCGGCGCCGGGGGGCACGGGCCAAGGCGAGGGGCACCGCTCCTTCACGGGCAAGGTGCGCGGGGCGTGCACTGGGCACCCGCCGCGGCTCGCCCGGCGCTCTGTGCAGGGCTGTGTGCCTTGGAGTGGCTGCTCTTCTCTCCTTGGTACCTGTTCCCTTAATTCCTTGCCCCCTCGTCTGTCAGCTCGGCAGGAAATCGAGGTCCCGGCCCCCCGTGGCCGCCCTCCCTGTTTGCCCGGTCTGCCTGGAGCCAGCCCCAGGCGCGGCCCGAGCACCAGGCACCAGGAACCCCCCTTTCGCCGGCCTCTTGGCCGCCCTGTGGGTGCGGTTTCTCACAGAGGACCCTTTGGAGCTCAGGTGGGAGGGAGGCGCACTGTCCTCACAAAAGCGTCCTCACCACCCGAAGGGAAGAAACATTTCTGTGGAGGGATTTCCTTTGTGGACATTGGACATCGGAGCATCTTTCTCTTTCGTGGCAAGCTTCTGGCTGGCATGTTCTCTTGCCTGCCTGGGATCCCAGGGTCCCTCCCAGACCAACTCTCCTGCTAATGGCCTGGGAGGTGCACACCAGCACCCTTTCTTCCGTAGGCTTTGTGAGCTGGTGAGGGCTCGGGGTCCTGACCTCCTGTGCCCTCCTCCCCACAAGGGTCAAATCCATGCCCGCCTCTCTCTGGGGCTGGAGGGTGACCCTGGAGTCAGAGTCCCTTTGGGGCTGAGACATCGGTTAACAGCACCTCCCCAGGGGTCCCGTGTCCCCTCCAGGCCTCTGGCTGGTGGCGGGCTTGGGGAGGTGTGTGTGCTGGGGAGCCTGGTGGCCACGGTGACCCCTCACTTTCTCTGACTCGCTGTAGCAGACCTCGGCCTGTGGTTGCCTTCACACTCACCTCTTCGCTCCCGCTCTCGGCTCCCGCCGAGCTCACCGCGACAAGCGACGACGACAAGCGACGCAGCTCAGGGGCTTCCCCCCCCCCCGCCCCCGCAGACATTTGCACACACCCCTTCCCACCCAGTGGCAGGAGCATCTAGATCAGGAAATGCACAAAGGCCGGGCAGCCTGCCCACGGGGGGTCCCTGAGCCCCAGAGAGGCACGATCCTCAGCATCCCCCACCGCCTCCCATGTGCTCACTCCCAGCCCCACTCTGGCCTCTAAGAATTCCCCTCCCTGAGGACTGAGGGCACTCCTCGCCTTTCCCCCCATGTTCCTCAGTGCTGTTGGCAAAGGGCTGTTGTGAGGAGCCGGAGAAGCTTCTGGGCCTCTGCTCTGCTGGTGGTCCGCGCCCAGGAAGAACTCTGGCAGGAAGTAGGATCAGTTGCTGAGTCCCCTCCCAGGCTGGGGGTGTCCCACCCCTGGCGCAGCTCAAGGAAAGAGTGGGTTGTAGGCCCAAGAGTGGACAGATGGGCCAGTCCGGGCCTTCTCCCTCTGACTCCTGGGGCAGGTGGGTTATGGTCCCCTTCCCCTCCCTCTCCCCACCCACACATGCCTTCCCAAGGTCAAACACAGACTCAGGCATGAAAACTGCCCAGTAGCTGAGAAAACGGGGGCTGTTTCCCTCCATGGCGTACAGGGTGAGGTGAACCAGCTCCAGGAGGGGACTTGGGCCCAAGGCCCTCCCAGTCCAGCCATGGCAGGGAGCCCTCCAGCAGTAGCACACGGGACCCCGGGGAGGTCCCTGGGGCCAGCAGGGCGAACGGGAGCAGAGAGCCAGGTGGCGCTGAGAGGGCAGCCCTGTCGCAGTCCTCCATGGGCCCCAGCCGGAACCTTGTTCTTAACTGCAGGTGACATGCCACACTTGGGCAGCATACACACAAAACAGTACTTGAACCAGGAGACATGCAGGGCTTCGGGGGACTTAGATCAGCCCCGGGCCCAGGAACAGCTTGTCCCCAGTTCCTGTAGGAGTGACCTGGAGCCTCCTCGCATCCAGCTGCCTTAATATACCGCTGCCCCCACCACAGCGTCCAGCCCGCCCTCAGTCTTCAGCAGAGCCTCAAGACGGCAGCGGCCTGCCCTCCGAGGCTGGGACCCTGGTCTGCAGCAGACACAGGCCCGGAGCCCCAAGCCCAGCCCCCCTGGTGCTACTCTGGTGCTCCAGTGTCGCCCGCACCCATCCGGCCTGCTCCAGGAGCCCTTCCCCGGCGGGCAGGTCACGAGGGCCACTTCCACCTGCAGGGGCAGGGGGACGCTTGGGGATCTGACCCTGGCCCCCCCTTCCAGCAGATTGCCCCAAAGGCCCTGCGCTCTCCTGCCATGTCTTGCTGGGGGGGGGGGGGATGTCTTTTTCTTGCCCGGTCAAAATAGCTGGTAACTCATGTGCCTTTCCTACTCAGGACCTGTTCCAGGTGGTGTCTGGGCCAAGGCCCGTCTCCAGACCTGCTCCCTTTGTTATTTTTCAAACTCCTGAACAGATTGCATGACATACGTTTCAATAAAAGGTGTGACCGAGTGCGCGGGCTCCAGGAGTGCTTCTAGAAGCCGCATAGTGGGCACTCGGGCCGGGGGGCTGTTCTCCCCCACACCGTCCTGCTCCATCTCCACGGCAGTCTGATCATTGGCCCCCCTTTTACTGAGGAGGAAGGACGTTCAGGAGCCATGGGGTGTGAGGAAGGAGGGGGAAAGGCAGGCTTGGCAGGCGCTCTCCATTCTTCTGTCCCCGGTCCCTGGTGTTCAGCCTCGTGTTTAATGGGCAGCGAGGCCCCTGTTTTCCGGTGGAGAAGGCGAGGCTCCGACAGGCACCCGGGGCCTGGCTAAGGTCTCCCAGCAAGACCACAGTGGCATCAGGATCTGGGGACTTTGCTTTCCTTTCACATGTCACAGCTCCGCTTCCCGGGGCTGCGGCCACGCTCTCGGCGCTGGGCCCGCGGAGCAGCCCGACGGGGTTTGCCAGGAAGAGGCTGTGATGTCCCCTCACGTGTCCTCAGCTACTGCTCTTGGACATGTCCCTCTCCCCACTAAAGAGCCTTCCTTTGGGGCTTCTGGTCCCGTGGGGGGAGGCAGGCTCCTATGCAGGCCCCTGGGGGAAGCCAGGTGCTGCGCTCGAGGGCCACGTGGCCAAGTCCTGTGTCTGTCCCACTCCCTGCCCCCCACCCCGCTGCCCAGGGAGGGAGGGACCCCTGAATAGGAGTTTTCCTAGTTCCCACTCGGGATTACAGTGCTACCCCGAACAGAAGAAGAAGAGGAAGGCCCTTCAAAAATCTTGTCCAGCCTGTCATGGCAGGTGCCGTGAGAGCCCAGTTCTTAGGCCTATTTTACAGATGAGGAAACTGAGGCCCCAAATGGGGGAGTCACTAGGCTGCAGCCCACATAGCTAGACAGCAAGAGCAGCGGGATCCACACCCGGTCCCCGCCCTCTTTGTAAGATGATGCTGGGCTCGGGGGTCCTAGGTCTTAATGTCTACCCTAGGTGACAGTCTCCGAGAGCAATACACACCTAACCCTTCTGGCAACCTCCCTGCTCATTTGGAAGGTTGAGGTGCGTTCTGTCTTGAGCTACAAGCTACACAGCTAAGCAGGGGGGCCCGCTGGGCACGCGAGGACGACTTCGTGCGGGGATTAGGAGGGAGCATCCAACCATTCAGTCGCTCCCGTTGCTCCTTCCTCGGGGCAGGCTTCTCGGATTTGCTCAAGTCCACACAAACGTCCCGTCTACTATTCTCAGGGTCCCGCTTCTTCCCAGTCAGCGCCCTAAGCTCCCCATCGGCGTCCGGCGAGGCTGTGAAGGGACGTCACGCTGCCCCCAGCAGATCCAGCTCCGGGCTCCGTGGGCCCTTGTGTCATCCTGCAACTACAGGACGTTAGAGCGAGGCGTTCCCGGCTGCCCAGGACGCTCTGCGGTCTTGTGGCCGCGCCTGGAGCCGAGTCTACCCCCTTCTGTCTGCTGACCCCGCTGCAGCCCCCGCATCCAGCCCACCCGGGGGCATTTGTAGCGGTCGTCCCCGTCCCGGTGACTGGGGACAGCAGCCGGCGGGTCTCCAAGCCCGGCCTTCAGGAGGCGCCTCCACCCCTCACCGAAACCAGCTGAGAGGTCAAGTAGCAGCTTGGAGCTTCCAGGGTCCCCTTCCCCCACGGGGGCAGTGAGGTCATGACTGTGCCCCAGCCCAGTCCGGTTACACAAGCCAGCCCGGGTTCCCGTGTTCGAGGGATCGTTCCTCGGAGGCCAAAGCTCCGACCAAGAACAACATCAGTCCGTGTAGGGTGAAAGCGGAGACTGCATCAGGTGCGGCAAACACAGGGGATTGAGTGCAGGGGACTGGCGACCACACTGTTGGAAGGATGAGCGGAGCCAGCGCGAGAAGATGACCGGAATGTTAGTAGTGTGGGAGGCTGCGGTGCCATGAGCTGGGGCTCGAGGTGTCCCTGAAAGCCGCCATCGCTGGGCTGCTGCTAGGACTTCGCTACCTGAACAAAACCCCGGAGTGGGTGCCCACCCATCGCTGCCACCGCTGTTAAAAACACCCCAGATCCAGAAACACCGTCACCGTCTTCTAGGCTCGTGCCAGTGCCCCCTTGGGCAGAAATGAACAGGCCGCCCCCTGCCGAGGGCTCTGGGAGGTGTGGCCTGCAGGTGTGGTCCAGGGGGGGCAGGGATGTGGATGCCCCCAGACGAGTAGCCAGGATAAAATATCCTGGCCAGCGAGGGGCAGGGCATCTGATAGCGTGCCGATCCATCTACACCAATGGCTGAAGCCAGCATGATCCAGAATGACAGCTCCCAATGCCAGGCCGACTCCGCATGGCTGTTAGAACGGCAACTCACATTTGGCGCGTCATGGTGCCATGAGCTTGTCGTAGGTGACAGGGGACACTTGTAGGCTGTGGCTCGGGTTTGGGTGGGAGATCTGTGGGTGAGATTCAGCAATCCTCTGAATTAGGGAGAGGGTGAAACACACGAGATCAGAGGAGGATCCTTCCAAGAGGTTTCTTTCTTAAGGCACTTGACAGTGAAGTCACAGGTTAGATGTGGAAAGACGCTGAGACTGGACAGGAATAAGCCTCTCCGTGGTCATTCTGGAATCTAGAGTAAGTCAGGGAAAAGAGAATTTACCAGTGTTTGATCTGTTAAGACAAAAAGGTCAACTAAAAGTATGAACTAGGTCAGAAAATCAGGTCCCTTCTTTCAAATTTCCCAAGTTGAATTTGCCTGTGAAGAGAGAGCCTTCCTCCTTGCACGTGTGGAGACCCTGCAGTTCGGAAGCCCATCCCATTCCCACGTGGAGTAGCTATTATGTATTCAGTGAGGATCTGAGGGTGAGTAAGGCAGATGGGGCTCCATCTTCAGGGGACCCCGCAGGGCAGGGTAGGAGTGGAAAGCACACACCCGGTAAGAAGACTCTGACAGGGCTGCTGATGTTCGCAGGCAAGGCGCCGGAAGGCTCTCTTGAGGAAGGAATATCTAGGTCGAAAGCTAAAAGATAGGTGGGCATTGTGAAGGGCTCAGCCTACAGGCCCCGTAGCAGGTGGTCCCCACGGTCTCACGACCCCATCTCCTCATCAGCAACACAAGCCTCCCTGCGGGTCCTCATACCCGCAAAGTCACTCCCACCTCAGGGCCTTTGCACATGCACTTCCAGCTGCTCAGAATGCTCTTCTCCCCGCCATCCTTGGGTCTTCCTCCCTGGCCTCCTTGAGGTCTGTGCCCAACTGTCACCTCCTCAGTGAGGCCTCCTTTCCCAGATCCTACACCGCCTTTAAGCTGCTACCCACCCCTCCTGATTCCCTTATTCTGCTCCGGTTTTGCCAATCGTTGCTTTCTTCTTACATTATGTATAACCGGTTTATTTTAGCTTGTTTATTATTTGTTGTCTGCATCTCACTCCGAGGATACAAGCCCCATGAGAACAGTAGTTTGTTTGTGTTCCATTTTGCTCACTTTGGTATCCCCAGACCGGAGCAGGGCCTGACACAGATTTAACGCTCAACAGTGTTTGTTGGATGGAGGGAGGGACCGGTGGACTGACAGATGAACGGAAAGAAAGCTCTGGGTAGATTAAGCACGAGCAAAGGCCCAGCAGTGAGGTAGCTGACGGCATCTTTTGAGGTTGCACGTGTCCGGAGGTGAGGGAGGCAGGAAATGAGCCTGGAGAGGAGGTGGCACCAGAGGATGGACAGCACAGCGGAAAGGTGGAGACTCACGTCGTGCGGGGGCAAAACGCCGTGACCACCGGCCCCCGCCAGGCCCTGGAGGGCAGAGCAGGCTGCTCCTGAGCCTGTGGCTTTCAGGGGCACTCAGGCGATCGAAGCCCATACTGATGTGTGCGGGGGGGGGTCCTTCAGTTTGCAGCGAGGCGTGAGGACGAGGTGCGTGTGAGAGGACCGTCTGCCAATGGAGGGCAGGTGCGGGAAAGGGCTGGAGGCCCCGCCGTGTTTGAAGAGACACCTGCTAGTGGGCCGCAAAGAGCAGGGGATCGAACTGACAGCGTCCGAGGCAGCCGCGGCCTGACGGTCTCTCAGTTCTGTAGACAAAGCCTCGGCCGCCCACAAGATCCCATGCAGTGTTCCCTGGGCCCGCCAGCTCCCTGTCTGAGCTGCTCCGGAGGTTAAGCTTCGGTAAACTGAGGCAGAGACAGACACGTGATGAGAAAGCAAAGACATGGAGCTGCTTTTTCTTTTTTTCTTTTTTTTTGGAAAGCTACGTTAGGAAAGAGCGACGGGCACAGTCCTCTGGATCTTCCTGAAAGGAGAGCTCCCTCAGTCTTGGAGGGAACTGTACTGCCAATGAGGAATGTGCCTAGGGCTTGGCCCCCGAGGCCACGGCCATGGGCGAGGCTGCAGAAAGCGTGCAGACCCCTCCTCAGAGGTGGCCACGGAGAAAACAGGACGGGGAGGGTCCTCCCCAAGAGCAGAGTCGGGGCCAAGCCAGGGCGGGGGTCCCCACGACGCCTGCCCCTCGGGATCCCGTTGTGGCTGGCCTGGGGCTGCCACGGGACGTGCCGGGACGTGCCGTCTCCTGCTCTCCCTTTTTCGGCTGAGAGCTTCACCTGCGTCGATCGCGTCCCTGTCCTACCATCTCGTTCTGGGTCAGAGTGCGCAGTAAGTTGGATTTTACTTCTAGATCCCAGGCCGGTGGAGAACATGCTGCATCTCTAAGAGACTGGAGGCCTCAAACGGAAATGGGGTGTGGTGTGGGCGTGTCCCTCGGGCGGAGGGTACGAGTGAAGAAAGGGGAGCACTGCCATTGGGTGGCCAGGGGACAAATTGTTGCAGGGACTCGGTAAGTCACCTACACTCCATTCCCTGCCCTTCCTGGACAGACAGACGCATCTCCCAGGCTCCCTGGTCGTTAATTGCCAGCAAAAGTGGACGGAGGCTTTCCGAAGGTGGTGCCTCCCCTCCCCCATCTCCCCTTCCCCTTCAGGAAGTGGCGGACTCCTGGGAGGGAGCGCCCAGCATTACAGCTGATCTCTGAGGCATGGTTCAGTCTATTTGTTAGACTAACAACAGCTTAACAAACACATAGGCCTGGTCAGGCAACTAGAGTCGATTGCTGAGGCTTCTGGGGACTCATCGAACGCTTGTAAGCAGGGAAGTGGCACGTTCATATTTGTTTTAAAGGAATTATGGTGGCTGGAGTGTGGAGAAAGGATTGCAAGGTGAAGTTTGGGGGTGGGAAGGCAGCTTAGCTCAGGGCAGATCCTCAGTGTCCTGGATCACAACGGGGCAGTAAGATGGAGAAATGGGTAGGTTTGAGGTGTCCCCGAGTCCACAGCTGACAAGTGGCAGGGTCAGGACTCCAACTGGGGTCTGTCTGGGTGGAAGAGCGCCCCATGTGTTGAGGGGTGTGTGTATAAACATGGTCCCCAGATTCCATCTCCACTACAGCCAGCCCAGGGCAGGGCCCAGCCTCCCTCCCTCACCTGACCTTCTGGTCTCCCGACCTCTCTTATGCCCTGTGGGCTGCTCTCCACACAGTAGCCAGGAAGATCTTCCTAAAACCCCAATCAGACCATGTCCAGTGCCCTCCCACTGAACTAAGGGTACAATCTGAGGGACCTGAAGCAGCCCCTGCTCACCCGTGTCCCTCAGGTTCACCACAGTTCAGCGGCACTGACCTCGTTCCTTTACTTCAAATCCTTCAAGCTTGTTGCTGCCCCAGGGCCTTTGCACTTCTGTTCCCTTTACCTGAAACTTTCTTCCTCCAAATATTACCATAATTTCACCTTCCTTGTCATTTAGATCTGTTTTAATTACACATGTGTTCAGCTGCTGGGAAAGCCCAACTCACAGTGGCATTTCATTTATGGTATGTATTACAAAGTCTGGAGGATGAAGGCCCAGGCTCTTTTCATCCTCCTCTGCATCTCCCTACTATGTTGGCTTTTGCCCTCCTGCTTGTTGCTTCATGGTCACAAAATGGCTCCTGTACCTCCAGGTATCACAGCCATATTCTAGGCAAGAGGAAAGGTGGATGCTGCCTTTCCTGACGTCCCCATCTAATGTTGCCTCCCCGGGCACTCTTTACCTCATGCCCCATCTTATTCTGAACCTATATTACTCCTTGGACTTTTCTTACTTGTTTCCTTGTTTGTTGACCAACTCTTGCCGCTGAAACAAAAGCCCCAAAGCAGGACCACACCTGTCGTGTTCATTGCTGAGGCACCGTGTCGGGGATGTATGGATATTTGCTGAAGGAATGAACAATGGAGTCTCCTAGCTGGCTTGGTGCCAGAGTCAGGACTCCAACTCAGACCTCCCGCCTCATGGGCCTGGACATTTCACAGAGTCCCTGGGACCCTCTGTGTGAGGAATCCAGGGAGTTGTGAGGAGCCCCCCGCCCATGTGCAGGTGTGGGCATATGAACAAGGAGCCTGTGTTTGCCGGCCTGGATGGAGAGAATCACCCCTGCCCCCCACTGGGTTTTGGGGAGTGCTCCTTACTCAGAGTGTGGGGCAGTCTTTCCTCAGAGGCCAGCCAGCCAGTGAGACGATTCTGGGCCCTCTAGAGCCCAGAGTTAAAGGGCAACCCCTCAGCTCGGGGGCAAGTGTCTCCCTTTTCCTGGGAGCTTTAGGGGAGTGACAATATCTTGCTAGAATTTAATAATCTTTTTTTGTTCTTATTGTATTTATTTTTGTAGAATCGTGCATGTGATACAGGCATTCCATTCAGATAGTCAATATAGAGTTTCTCTCTCTCTTTTTTTTTAAAGGATTTTTATTTATTTATTTATTTATTTATTTAAAGATTTTTTATTTATTCATTTGAGAGAGCGAGAATGAGAGAGAGTACATGAGGGGGGGAGGGTCAGAGGGAGAAGCAGGCTCCTCGCCGAGCAGGGAGCCCGATGCGGGACTCGATCCCGGGACTCCAGGATCATGACCTGAGCCGAAGGCAGTCGCTCAACCAACTGAGCCACCCAGGCGCCCCAGGATTTTATTTATTTTGACAGAGAGACAGCAAGAGCAGGAACACAAGCAAGGCGAGTGGGAAAGGGAGAAGCAGGCTTCCCACCAAGCAGGGAGCCCGATGCAGGACTCGATCCCAGGACCCTGGGATCATGACTTGAGCCAAAGGCAGACGCTTAACAACTGAGCCACCCAGGCACCCCTAGAGTTTCTCTTTTAAATAACTATATTTCAGGGTTCGAAGAGTGACCCCATTCAAAGAGCAATATTAAGAGTGGACTAAGGATCTGGCACAAATGTCAATCATCACCTCTACCTAGTTCTAAAACATTCTCTCCATCCCCAGAAGAAACCTGGTACCCATCAGCAGTCCCTCCCCACTCCCTCTCCTGACACCCCCCCCCCCGCCCCTCACACACAACTACTAATCCACTTTCTGTCTAGATTTGCCTATGTGGGCATTTCATATACATGTGACCAGCTTCTTTCATGCAGCATATTTTCAAAGTCCATCCATGTTGTACCATATGTCAGTACTTCATTTTTTATGGCCAAGTGATAGTTCACTGTGGGGATGGACCTTGTTTTGTTTATCTGCTCATCTGCAGATGGACTTTTGGGTTGTTCGAACTTTTGGTGATTGTGAATAGTGCTGTCGAGAGCATGGGCGTACAAACATCTTGTTGTTTTTGTTGTTTTCAGATTTTATTTATTTATTTGAGTGAGCGAGAGAGAGAGAGAGAGAAAGAGAGAGAGAGCACCAGCAGAAGGAGGGGCAGAGGGAGAGGGAGAAGCAGACTCCCCACCGAGCAGGGAGCCCGATGCGGGGCTTGATCCCAGGACCCCGGGATCATGACCTGAGCCGAAGGCAGACGCCCAACTGACTGAGCCACTCAGACGCCCGACAAGCATCTGTTTAAATATGACATTTGCGGGTCACCTCTGTGTTTCGGGCAGAGGCCTATGGCCAGGTACTTCTGATTCCACTCCCTGTGATGGCTGGCCTACCAGTTCTTCTTTCAACCCCTAGGAATCTGGTGGCCCATCCTCTTGGTGGGGTCTCCCGCTCTCTCCAGGCATCCCCTGGGGCAGGACAGGACTTAAAATAGCGTCAGAGCCCTTCTGCCATTTCCCCCTGCCCAGGCGGGGAATGTAACTGGCCTAGCACAAGCCGGTCCCTCTCTCCGTGTGCGGCCCCCTTGGTTGCCAGCAAAGCCTCTCCCCTTCAAAGGGCTTTACATGCAGCCGTCCACCGGCCCACAGCGTCCCAGCCCAGGGGACCCAGAGCAAGTGGCGTCAGCCCACATGTCCTTGTCTCGAAGCAATATTCCCTCTGCTCTCCAGCTTCTTTTAGGCTGGATGTTGGCAGTGCTCACCACAGGGCACGGAACCTTGCAACATTTGGTGGCCTCAGTCCAAACATGTTCTGGGCAGAGTCATGTCCCCCCGCCCCAAATTCGTATGTTGAAGTTTAGGACCTCAGAATGTGGCTGTATTTGGAGGGAGTCTTTAAAGTGAGCAGGGTAGAGGCGCCTGGGTGGCTCAGTCGGTTGAGCATCTGTCTTCGGCTCAGGTCATGCCCCAGGTGGGATCAAGTCCCACACGGGGCTCCCTGCTCAGCGGGGAGTCTGCTTCTCCCTCTGCTCCTCCCCCCTGCTTCTGCGCTTTCTCTCTGACAAATAAAAAAAAACCTGAAAAAAAAATAAAGTGAGTAGGGTGAAATGAGGTCAGATGGGAGGGCCCTGATCCAGTCTGACTGGTGAGTTCATAAGAAGAGGAAATCTGGACACGCAGGAGACACAGGGAGACGTGTGAGGACACAGCGAGAATGTGGCCTGCTACAAGTCAAGGAGAGAGGCCTCAGGAGAAGGCAGCCCCGCTGGCACCTTGATCTCGAACTTCTAGCTCCCAGAATCATGGAAAAAGAACTGTCTGTGGTTTAAGGCCCCCAGTCTGTAGCACTTTGTTATGGCAGCCCTAGCAATGACTATAGGGTAGTTTCAATGTCCTGTGAACATCTGAGATCGCCACTTCCCCTGAGGTCCCCCGGCCCCTGCTTGAGAAGTCAACCTGTGAGTAGATGTCTCACCTACTTCACGCTCCACAGGAGGCACCTGCTCTCACATGAACTATAACAAGGCACTGTTATCATCAGACCATCTTGGCCCAGTTTGTCCAGGAGCTCCTCATATTAACACCGGAACTCCCGTGTCACCCTCCAGTACCCCTGCTCTGTTTGGCCCAGCCCTGAGTGAGAAGCGGGCCAGGCGGGCTAACGGAGGCAGGGGCCTTGGGCTCGTCCTCCTCTATCAACCTGTGCTGGGTTGTGGGAAGGAGCAGGGTCTGGGTGACACATGGCCGAGTAACACCTCCCACAAAGCGACTGCTGCGCGGCGTCGCTCGCATGCTGACGGCCACCGGTCTCCACCGAGGAGGACGCTGAGATCAACTAGGGGCAACATGTGCCTCTTCCACACTCAGGCCGTGGACCTGGGGCAACTGGTGTGCGATAAGAGGCATGAGCCTGCGGTTCCCCAGGAGTATGGGCTGTGCACACACCAGGGCCCTTTCCGTGTCCGAGGTGGGATGCTGATAGGAGGGAGGATTGAGGCTCCCCAGGAACATCCTGGAAGGACACTGGGTTGCTTGCGGCTGGGCTCACGACTGGGCTTGGGCACCACGGAGCACTGGGAGGCCAGCTTCTGTCTCTCCAAGTGCAGAGCATCTGCCAATACAGGCTTTTAGGAAGGGCTTGTTTCAGGTGTCTACCGCTGTGGAACAAGCCACCTCAAAACACGGTCGCAGAAAAGAAGGGCCGTGTCTGTCTGCTCATGGGGTCCGTGGGTCAGGAACCTAGACGGGGCACAGCACATCTGCCCCCAACGTCTGGGGCCTCAGTGGGGGCGTCGTGAAGACTGTGCTGGTGGAGCTGTGGGGAAACAGCCCCTGCTGGTGGGAGTGGAGGGTGCTCGGGCCATTGTTACCAAGGCGACCAGTGCCCACGCCCTCTGACCCAGCAAGTCGTCTTTAGGAAATCATTGCACGGGCACCGGGAAGTTGTGCAAGCACACGGATCGCAGGCCTCTTCGAACAGTAAAACGCTACTGGGAGGCTGCCTGATAAAACCATGGCATCTCTGAGCACGGCATGGCGCGTGCTGTTAGATCCGGTCTCTGCCCAGAGTGGTCTCCAGGATACGGGGAAGTGGACACAAGTCACACGGCCTGAGCACAGGATGCCCCCTCGGGGTGACAGGAGACAGCTGTTGGTAGTAGATGGATACGTTTGCCTACGTCGGAGTATCTGTACAAGACACGTAAGAGAGGAACAAGCCACAGCTCCAGCAGGTGTGAAGGACTAGGTCATGGCAAGAGCAGGGTCCGAGAAACCTACCGTCACTGCATTTGAATCTGACGCCGTGTGAATACAGTATCCACTCAGAATTAAATTTCTGTTTTTAAGATGCTCACTTCTGATGCTCTGAGTCCTAAGTCCAGAGCGTCATGTGAAGACAGTCTACCAGGATGTCTCTGCTGGCTTCCCGGGTGCTGGGAGGCCTGCGAGCACACATACGTCGTGGCCCGTGCTCACCGCAGGCGTGCGTGGTCGCCGTGTGACAATGCGTCTGCCCTGTTCATCCCACCCTGCAAAGCACACTTCGCAGACGCCCCTGTCGGCGACTCGGCCGACAGCCGGCACGGGCAGGGGCTCGGGGGACGGCAGCGAGGGAGAAGCCATCCCGCCCAGGGCGCTGTGGCGCCTCAGGCCGCCGTGGTGACAGGAGCAGCCCCAGGGCTGTGACGCTCAGCTCCTGCTCCAGCAAGTGGGAATCACGGTTCTGGGAAACACGAGCTTTTCTTTTGCTCCCCCCGTCTCAGGGGCCACAGCTGCTCCCGCCGGTTACTAGTCTGTGGGCGTCCTCATTGTCCCCTTGCTTCTCCTGCCCTCCCAACACCTCTGTAAACTCCTTTTGCCTGAAATACCTACAGTGGCTTTGCCCCCGAACTAGACGCTGACTAACACACAGAGAAAGTTACACCCATTTTACAGAGGCGAAAATGGCAACTCAAAGACAGGAAGTGACTTAGCCGAAGGCAAACCCACTACCTCTCGTCCCTCGCCATGCTCCAGTGAGCCCCGTCCCATTTCTGGAACACATCAAGCTCGCTCACACTCCAGAGCCTCCACGCGGATTCTCTCGGGGCAGAACATTCTGTCTCCAGCTCTACCTGACCACACTCCACTCAGGTCCCAGGCAAATGTTACCTCTTCAAAGAGATCTCCTCTCGCCCCCCCATAGTCTCCAAGTCACTCTACTACATCATCCTGCTTCGTGTCTTCTTAGAAATCCTCTGAAAATATGTACTTGGTTGTGATCGCACTAGACTGAAAGCCCATGAGACCAGGAACAGTGTTCATCTTACTAAATGCTGTGTCTCTGGTGCCTAAGAGGGTGACACAGAGTGCACTCAATACTTATTTGCTAAGAATGAATGAATGAAAAGGGTGCTCAATGATTTTTGAGCACCAGCTAGGACCCACCTTTCCCGCTTTCTGTCTGTGAGCAGTTCAAGGGTTTCTTCAGGAGGCTTCACTGCCTGGGAGGCCACAGGACTTCCAACTTCCACCATTCAGGCTGTGCCCTCAATGGGGGCTCAGTTACTACAGGCTGAGTGAACTAACCTGCCTATAAACCTTCCAGAAGACGCCTGGGCAGTAAGAGTGGTCCAGAGGCAACACTGCGGGGTGAGGGGGCTGTGTCTCAGCTCATGTCAGCCGACTGGAAGCAGATGGCCTGCTAGAAGGTAAGTGCAAGAGCCGGGGAGGCGGGACGATCAGCCTAGGTGCACAGCTGTTTGCCTACTTACATTTCCTCTGTGCATGACACATTGGCCTGGGACCTGTCCTCGTTGGTGAAAACAATGGCATTTCCAGCCTCCTCCCGAGAGGCGCCACAGCATAGTGTAATCTCTGCAACCAGACAGCCTCGGTTCAGTCCCCGGCACCACTCCTGACCGGCAGGATGACCTGGGAAAGTCACTCAGGTCCTCTGTGACTCGGTTTCCTCATTTACACAGTAACAATGTTGATAATAACAGCATCGCTTTCCCGTTGTTGTGGAGATCAATGGTTAAGTCACTTAACAGATTTAGAACAGGGCTTGGCGTGACATCACCATCGGCTGTTACCTGTGTAACATGTATGTGCAAGTTCCATACATGAATCATCTTATGTAATGCTCAGAGCAGTCCTTCGAGGAGAGATACTAATATCACCCCCACTCTACAAACAAGGCAACTGAGAAACAGGTTATAGAAGCAGCCCTAGATGCAGAGTGTGGAGCCAGTCTTCACACCCAGCTGTTCTAGAATCCCTAGAGACCCTCTCCACCACCACCCTGGTCCAGAGAGAACGGGTCTGTCTGTAGGTAATGACGAGGCAGCGTGATCATCGTTCAGAGGTCTCTAGCCACGTGTCACATACACGCTGGCACTGCGAGGCCGTGTTGTGTGACCTGAGCGGGCACTTCTGAGGTACCAGACAGGCCTGAAGTCTAAAGGATAGCTGGCTGCGAGAGAAAGACATTTTACGGAAAGCACGCATTCGCTCTCCTGGCAAGTTCCAGGCAGGAAAGAGAGGCAGTAGAAGCTGGCGAGATAGACAAACTCCCAACTATGGAGGGGCTTCTAGATTGTGCTGAGGAGCTTGAAGTTCATCATATAGGTAATGAGGGACTGTAAGAGGACTTCAGGCATTTGAATCTATGGTAGAACGTGAGCTGGAAGGAGATACGGAGGCATCCTCAATGCTAAGAGTGCCATCTACACCCGACAGCCCCGTGCCCGGGCGTGCTGAGCTCCGCCAGACTTTTTCCTTTCTCGGAATCTGGAACAGATTTTGACATACAAGAGTTGCTCAAATATTTATGGAACCAACTAACGTGTCCTAACGTTGCCTGTGGAAAACTGGAGAGAGACGACAAGTTCCAACACTGTGAACGCTCCTCCTCCAAGTAGCCCAGAGGTCCGTTGGAGTAGCGTCCATGAATCACTGGGTCGGGTTTCGTCCATCCTGACTCTTCGCGGCAGCGTCCAGGCAGGGAAATGCCACGTCCCGGGCAGGGCTCCCGCCAGGCGGGGTGATTTACCTTGCATATACCCTCAAAGACACCGAAATAGAAGATTGATCATATTCACGTCCCCGCACCAAGGCAGGAGTGGGCTGTGCGGTGGAGAGCAAAGGGCCTAAGTGGCCCTATCTCAGATGGGCTTTTCTCTATAAAGGACCCTGTTTCTTTCATAGCGATGATCACTTTTGGTTCTTTCTCTTCTTTGCTTTGAGACTCTCGATTCCAACAGTCTGTAAGCAGGGACTTTCGTGGCAGAAGGGACCGCGTCTGTCTTGGCCCCACAGCATCCCTGGAGTCCAGGGAAGTCGGGGGAATGCGGCGGGAGTAGCGAGGGCCTCTGAGAAAGGCCGGTGGCGCCTCCGGCCCCTCGGTGACCTGAGTGGGGAGAGGCGGCTGGGAAGGGCGGGTCGGGCCGCCTTCGCGGAGGGCGAGACCCAGCCGGCGGCTGCACAGGCCGGCGGCGGGACGGGCGCGAGGGCGGCGAGCGCGGGTAGGACCGGGAAGCGGCGGGCGGGCCCCACAGAAAGCGCGGCGCCCCTCGGCGACTGCAGCGGGCAGCGGCGGGACGCCTCCCGCGCGGTGCTCTGGGAGTTGTAGGCACTTTCTTTCCACGCTCCAGCTCTTTGCTCCTGAAGCCCAAGGCGCCTGTGACTCCTAGGCTGCGAACTCTGGGAATTTTAATTTCTAAAAAGGTGCTCTGAATAGGACTCTGCCCAGGTTGCCTCCTTCGCTCCGCCCGGTTTGAGGACTACATTTCCCAGGCGACCTCAAAGAGGCGGAGCTTCCGGCGCGCGCGATGCATGGTGGACATTGTAGTCCTGGGGGGCTCGATTTCCACCTCCCGTACAGTCCGGAGCTGTGGCCCGGACTACATTTCCCTTCCGTCCGCCCACGATCCCGAGGCCGCCTTGGCGCGAGACATTTGCGAGCTGAGTGTCTCCAAGATGGCCGCTTGGGGAAGGAGGCGTCTTGGCCCGGGCAGCAGTGGCGGCAGCGCCCGTGAGAGGTGAGATCCGGGGGCCTGTTGCTTTCCCAGGGCGAGTGGCTCCGGAGCCTGGAGGCCAGTGAGGCCTCCTGGGGCTGCAGCGCTGTCCCTGCCTTCGTCCCCGGGCTCCCCTTTCCGCCCACCCGCCCTCCTCGTAGCCCTGCGGGGTACGAGGGGTTCCTGTCCCGGCCGATCCAGGATCTGGGTGGGAGCCGGCACCCGCTCTAGCCCGGCTGAAGCGGCCTCCGCCGAAGGCTCAGGGGAGGTGACGATGGCGGGGCCGGGCGAGGTGGGCCGCGGCCAGAGAGGGGCCGGGCCGGGCCCGGGCCGCGCGGGAAGGACCGGGAGCCCCGCGCAGGCCCAAGGGACCCGCCTAGCATCCGGCGGCCGAAGCTCCCGTCCCGCCTGGCCACGAGCGTGGCATCTCGGCCGCGACCCCTGACGTGGTGAGGAATGGCTCCCGGGAGGGAGAAGGAAGGGAAGCCTTCACCGAGTGGGCCAGCTGCGGGCGGGAAGGGCAGTGCGGTCTGCACGTTTATCAGGCTGGCTTTAACCTTCCCCAGTTTGTCTCCCGGGCCGAGAGCCGGCCGCTTCCTCGAACCCTCGATTCTTGCGACTTTTCGAGGGTTCTCTGCAAGCGCCCCTGCCGTGGAAGTCCTTTAAAGTGACCTTTCCTAATGAATGATGTGTGGGTAGGGAGCTAGGGGCTTGTTTCTTCCGAGGTGGATCCCGATTTGGAGAACTGATTTCTAGAAGATGAGATTGGAATGGTTTTTGTGTTTCGTGTTGAATTTACAGTTTTTGCTTCAGGAAAGCAGTTTCAGCTAGTAGAAGCCACTAGAAGCTGTTCAGCTACTAGAAATTTGGGGAAGGATTTGTATTGGTGGAGTCACCTGGATTCAGCTGCTCTGTCCATTGTGTTGTGGCTTGGTTTGTATAGCCGAGGTCAGCAAGAAAGTTTGTTGTTTGCGTTTTTTTTGTCTCTTTGGAGAAGCTTATTACCCAGAAGAGTTCTCTTTCTCTCTCTTCCCCCTCCCCCTTCTCTTAACTATCCTCATTATTCGTTTTCTTTGATTCCATCACATACTTGTTGCTGTTGCATGCAGATGGTTTTTTCAGCTCAGAAGATCCTTCCTGTTTGGTAGTTGTGATAGACCAGCTTGCATTTTATTCTTAAGCTCAGAGTTATCCAACGTTGTCTGTTCTGCACTTCCTCTTGTGTGGAAAAGCAGTGAATGGCAAGCAGATAATTTTTGTTTTTCCAACTCCCATGTGCTACTTCTTAGATCAGACCATAGGAAGAAGTTAAAGAAGTGACCTTGATGGTTTCCAGATGGCCTGTAAACCTGCAGACGTTTTCAAATCTTTAATGCGACCATTAATCCTGTTTAGAAAAGCCGGAGTAGCCGAGAGAAAGGCATTTCTCCTTACTGGATAAAAACAGCTGGAAGAGCCAAATAGGAATGCCCCAGACACCATACAAGGGTTGTGCCAGCACGAGTTAAGCTTTTATTGATCTAAGAAATCAGATACTGGGGGTCTTATCTCCTTGGTTGGAGACAGGCATTAATTCAAAACTGAGTCTGCAAACTAGCAGCCCATAGGCTGAATCCAGCCCTTGACTGTTGATCCTCAGGTTTTAAAAAGAATTTAAATCAGTTGCCAATACTTATAAGTTGAAAGATTTCACATAAAACTGTCCTTGAAAAGCTGAGTAGTGGCCGACTTTTCTGGGTCAGGGCAAGTGCTCTCTAGTTCATTACTCACCTGACAGCTTGACTCATTGCGGTTACCTGCCTAGTCTCCCTAGGTGTGCAGGTTGCAACCTTTGGCCTAGAACTGAAGGCTCTGCTCACAAATGCAGATGCTGTATGTCAGCCAGGAATGGGGCATCAAATTTTGTGACTCGGGTGGCCCCACCTCTCCCAGATACTGTGGTGTGTGGCTGGGGGAGACCCTTTCTGTTTGCCTTTGCTGGGAGGCCCTAGCCAGGCTCTGTTGGAGGAGTCATCTGTCTGAGCCTGGTTTCCCTAAGATCCTCCCATGCTGAGCAGGGGATGGAAACATAACCCACTGCTGGGCCAGCTAGCTAACTTCTGGGCACACCTCCATTCCTGCTCAGTGGGTGGAAAGACTGTTTGGGTGGGGCAGGCTGGATTAATTGATTGCCCAGCACCGTAGATTAAGAGGCCCAAGCATATTATTGGCTCTTATGACTGAAATAGGCTGTTTATAGCTCTCTTAAATGAGTTTGTTCCATGTCACATTTGTGCTGACTCAGATCTCAGCTTCACATTGGAAGACCACTTTCCAGAATTGCTTGACACACCCAGCTGGAGTCTGCTTTATGCTGAAAGCGAAGGACACATTGCCTGGTTTGGGGCAGGAGCTGGAGCAGAGCAACACTTTGGGCAAGCTTTCCAGATTTGCCAGTGGCTGTAAACTCCAAGGCATGACTTGTATTTAAAGGCCCAGCCCAGGGCCATACCACCCACTGGAATTACTGACCCCAGCTGTGTATTAATGGTGGTCCACTTTAGAATACACAAGGTGTGAATTCTTTACCTGGTTCTTGAGACTAGAGCTGTGTTCATTCTGTAGCCACTAGTCACATGTGGCAATTAAATTTAAATTAATTAAACACAGGGGCCCCTGGCTGGCTCAGTCAGTAGAGCGTACAACTCCTGACCTCAGGGTTGTGAGTTCGAGCCCCGCGCTGGGTGTAGAGAGTACTTAAAAAAAAAAAAAAAATCTTAAAAAGTTAAATAAAAATAAATAAGATGAAAAATTTCAGGTCCTCAGTCACACTAGTCCCGTTTCGCTCAGTGGCCACGTGGGACTCGGGGCTACCACGTTGCGTAGGGCAGCTCTGGAACACCTCCGTCACTGCAGAATGTTCTAGTGATGCGACAACACTGGTCTAGACTACAAGAGGAGAGGGGTGGAAATAGCAAAATGCCAGCTGCTTGCATGTTGATTTTTCTCTCCACTCCATTAAATCCAGGGACTCACCAGTGTTTGTCATGAAGAACATCAGACTCTGAGCTGTAACCTGAATTCTTGTGCAGAATTCAGCACACTGGCAGCGAGCACACGAAACAGATTGCCGCTTGTCCCGTCAGCGTCTTTGAGACACACTTGCCCATCTAGGAAGGCGCAGTGCAGGTATCTGTGTGTTCTGCCACTTGGGTGCCACCCCGGACCAGCTCACAGACAGTCCCGCCTGTCCTGCTTGGGCTGCTTGTCTTCACTCCCTCAGGGCCTCCGAGCGTGCTTGTTGGAATGTGAGTATAGCCACGTACTCTCAGCGCCCGCTCTTCTCAGCATGTGAAGATCTGCTTGATCTCATTCTGATCATGATGCAAGGCAGCAGCGCTGTTTACAGACCTGGGGTGTTCAGAGGGCCGGGCATGCTGGCCTAAATGCTCAGGTGTTTGGGAGAAGTCACTTCTTGCGGCCCTCCCCTCCCCTGGCTTGTGTGGCCGACTGCCCGTGCTTTTAGGCAGCCGGGTCCGTGGGATTATGTCCACGTCTTTCTGTACCATGTACCTTCTTTCCCAGGGCTTGGTCCTCCTTTTTTGACAGCGTTGCTTGAATATGAGAATTGAAGAGATGTGGTCCTGGATGGCTGGTAGAGAGTTTAGGTCCCAGTCCAGCTGAACAGATGGGCCACAAGCCATGTGGGCAGTTGGCTCACATTCCGGGAGTGACATTCTCCTCATTTTGATCTCTTCTTTTCCTTCTAGAGCTGAGGACCCTAAGTGGTCTGGGGTGTTTTTTTTTCTCTTGGAAAACTGCCTTTCCGGCTCTAGTAGGTGGTAAAAACGTTTCTTTCGTCCTGGCCTGGATGAGCCACACAGGTAGAGCTTCTGCACCCGGGTCTGTGGGCGTGTGGGTCCTCCCCAGCTGGCTACCAGAAGGTGGAGTCGTGCACACTTAGGCCACATGTTCTGATCCCGGAAATTGGATATTGCAACTTAAGGTCATCTGTGGTGTTCATCCTCTTAAGGCACGATTTTCCATTTTCCTGGATTGACTGGAGCAGTCTGGTTCCAGCCGCACTACCTTGTGCCTCGGGGGTTTAGTCCTTTAGGCCCCGTTTCAGCTCCATCCCAACTTCCTGAAGAAGGGCGGGATGCTCTTGTATGCGGGGAGGGGAGCAGGAGGCCGAGGCCAGGCCTGAGCTGGGCTTCTCATCCGGGGCCTCGGTGAGCAGGGGCAGTGGGAGGAGGTGGGAGGTCCTCCACGGACCGAACCCTTGGGCACCTCCCAGCTGCCACTGTGTTCGTCCCTGCCAGCAGCAGCGTTATGGGCCGCAGAGTTCTTGGGAGAGCCAGTAATCGCTTAGTAGAGTCGTAGGAGTCCTTTAGCTCAGGGCTGTTCGGTAGGATTTTCTGCCATTAAGAGAAATGCTCTGTCTCTGTGCTGTCCGTTGGGGTAGCCGTTAGCCGCAGGTGGCCGTGGAGTGTTCGAGGTGTGGCCCCTGTGTCTGAGGAACTGGAGTTGTTACTTGACAGTTTTAGATAATTTAAATAGATACAGCTGCGTGGGCCTTACACCGGGGTATGTGTTGCGGCTGTCCCTTGGGCTGGCCTAGCCGACCCCATTCCACCCTCGCTGTGGCACTCACTCGGGGAGACCTAGGGCCTTTGCCCTGCTGGACCCGAGGCAGCGTGGCTTCGAGCAGCAAGGGCTTTTGCCCTTGGCCACAAAGCCAGCGAGTCACTGAGAGGGAAGTACAGTCCAGGCCTCCAGACTCCCGCACTCGGCGCACTGTGTTCTTATTCCCACGGCAGGGCGCAGTGCACTTCCCAGAGCACCGGGGAGGAGCGTGTGCTCTCGCGCGGGGCTTTCTCTGAATCAGACGAACCTGCCAGGGGCCTGTGGAAGTTCCTTGGCCTGTTTGGAGTCATCCTCAACAGCTGGGGCTATGTGCCTGTGCCTTTCTGTCCAAAGGGGCCTTTGAATCCACAACATAGAATCCTCCTGCTTTCTTTGGCAATTTTTGGTTAGCCAAAAGTGGATTCTAGATCTGGGGGGTAGAGGTAAAGTTCAGCACCTCACAGAGCACAGGTAATGGAGTGGCCACATGCTTAGTAGGTGGAAAGCAACCTGACATATGGACCTAGTTTAATTTTTCACCCACCTGTTCTCTTAATTACCATAATTGTTTTTCCCCTGCCACTCATTTCGAATGTGCTTCCGCTGATGTCTGCTGGTAAGGTGTCCCATTCAGGCCCGGTGCTGGGGTTGCTGTGGTGAAAACCCAGTCTGCCTCCACAGAGCTCCGAACTGACATCCGTTGTGTTTCAGACGGGAGCTCGCAGCCCGGGCCTGCCTGGGAGCCCAGGACCCGCTCCAGGAAGTGGGCCCAAAGCAAGGCCTTCTGCTACAGTTAGATTAGCCTCTTCCGGTTCTGCCAGGACCAGAAAGTGATGGTGGCCTGCCCGGCCCCTTGGCCAGTGCTTGCTTGAGCCGACAGGGAAATGGAATTTTCCTCCTGCTCACTGGCAGGATGGCAGGGGGCTGAGACCAGCAGGCTACGTCAGCCACGGGATGCTGCCTGTGCCCAGACTCGCGGCGGTGGGCTCATTCCCTGGCAGCACGGGCTTCTCCGCAAGCACGGAATTGGGCTCCCTCCGCTCACCTCGGCCATAGACGGTCCACGGCTGTGGGGTCTTGTCACCCCGAGGGATACGGGGCTGTCGAGCAAGAGTTTTCTTTTTTTCAAGAAAAAGTTGGCCATTAATTTTTCCATTATGAAAGAAGCACATGTGTATTTGTTTTCTTCTTTGAGAAAGACAGAAACCTATGAAGGAAAATAAAATTTTAGTCAGCTGTTAGGCCACCATCCGAAGAAAGCCATTGTTGACTTTTCTTTATGGATAGCATCTTTGATACTTCCCTCCAGATGTTTTGTGTTGGATTTTAAAAAACTGTATGTTACACACATCAAAAGTATGTTCCTAACATGTGAAAAGTCATAAGCTTACTGCCATGTGTCTGGCCCCTGAAAACATTACCCCCCATGAAAGATGCCAGTCACAAAAGGTCGCAGACATGATAGCGTTTATATGGAAATGTCCATATAGGTGAGTCCGTCGAGCCAGTAAGTAGACTGGTGCTTGCCAGGGGCTGGGGAGGCCTGGGGGAGGTGGGAAGCGATGGGGTTTCTTTTTGGGGTGATGGGGATACTCCAGAATTGCTCGTGGTGCTTGCTGCACAATGCAGCGAAGGCGCTGAGCCACTGAATTGTCCACTCCAAGTGGGTGAGTTGTGCGGCATGTGACTTCTATCCATAAAAAGTACAAATCGAAACCACAGTGAGCTCTCACCTCACACCCATCAGGATGGCTACAATTACAAACAAAACAGAAAATTATAAGCATTCCTGAGGTGGAGCGGTTGGACCCCGCATGCCCTTTGGGTGGGAACGTAAAGGGGTGCAGCCGTGGGCAGTGTGGCGGTTCCGCAGCCGGCGGGAAGTGGAATCACCACGCAATCCAACAGTTCTGCCTCTAGACACGTATCCAGAAGAATTAAAAGCAGAGACCTGAGCAGATCATTTTATACTGTGTTCACAGAAACAGGATTCCCAGTAGCTAGAAGGTGGAAGTAGCCCAAGGGTGATGGATGAACAAGTATAGAGACGTACAATGGACTAGTCTTTATTCATCCTTGAAAAGAAAGGAAATTCTGACTCACGCTGTAGAACGTGGGTGAACCTTGAAAACATCACATCGAGTAAGCCAGTTGCAGGACAAATACGGTACGACTTCACTTAGTGTGGTACCTAAGGTTGTCCAGCTCAGAGACACAAAGTCGGGGGGTGGGGAGTGGGGGCTGTTGCTTCACGGGGGCAGAGTTGCCATTTTGCCAGCGGAAGGCATCTCGGAGATTGGTTGCACGGCAGCGGCAAGGTGCTGAACGCTGCTGAACCGTGCACTGAACAAACGGTCAGGACGGTACGTTTTATGTGGGTTTCACCGTGATTTAGAGACAGTAAACCCGTGTGTTCACCGCTCACTAGCGTCACCCTGGCCCACGCGTCCCTACCGGCAGGCAGAGGCCCCCTCGCTCATGACTCGTCATTTCCTTGCTGTTCTTCACAGTTAGCACACGTGAGGACGTTCCTCGGTAGCAGCGTGTCCTTTGGTTCTGTGTGCTGCACACGCGTGTGAGTGTGCGTCTCCATGTTACCGGCTTCCTCCTCCACCTTACGAGGGAGGGATTCCGCTGTGCCTCCTTTCTCGCTCTGACGGAGGAACCGCCCGAGGTAGCCAGCTCTTCGCGTCAGTGCTGCTTGGAACGTTTGTGCACAGCTCTGACTTCTGGGGAGGGATCTCCAGACTTTGGGGATCCCGTGTGTGAGACTACTTTTGTCATTCCGGATTCCTCGAGACCAGCTTCCTGATGGCATAGGGGACCATGGGGCCACATGCTGGGCAGGCTGCCAGGGGCAGAGAGGGTGCCCACATCCAGGGAGCGGGGTTCATCCGGCTGCTTCTTCACTGTGGCCACCTTTCCACCGGAAAGCCCGTGTTCGCAGGGGATTCCTCTGATGACCGTTGCCTGATGACCTCTGAAGTGGATTCAGAGGAGAGGGGTGGGTCTCAGGCCCACTCTGGTTGAAGGCAGAGGGAGGGAGGCCGATTCAGGAGCCCCAGTGACAAGTGCCCACGACCCCGAGGCAGCATCCACAGCAGCCCCTCCGGCTCAGATGAGAGAGCATCAGCTCTGCCCCACAGGCTACTTAAGGGCCCCCCAGGCAAACTGACCTCAGCATGGGCAGAGGGAGTTGAGGAGCACGAGCCTGTACCGTAAGTCCCACGGATCGTGCTAAATTCGACTCAGAAGTTATGTGGTAGAAGAGCTCCCTTTTCTTCTCAGAGCCAGTCCTTTCCTCTCCCCAGTGATGGTCATAATTCTCAGGTCTTTGTACATCCAGGAGTGTTCTGTGTGTTTAAAAGCAAACATACACCTTTTTTTTTTTTTTTAAGATTTTATTTATTTATTCGAGAGAGAGAGAGAGAGCGCAAGCCGGGGAGGGGGGAGCAGAGGGAGCAGATGCCCTGCTGAGCAGGGAGCCCGATGCGGGGCTTGATCCTGTGACTCCAGGGTCATGACCTGAGCTCAAGCAGACGCTTAACCAACTGAGCCACCCAGGCACCCCTAAAAGCAAACCTAGCTTTTGAAAAGTACACTAAAGATAACGTACTATAATCACTGTTCTGTACTTGCCTTTGTCACTTTATTTCTTGGATACTTTTCCATCAGTTCTCTTTCTCATTTTACATGAACTTTTTTTTTTAAGGTTTATTTATTTGAGAGAGAGAGCGCCAAGTTGGGGGGAGGAGCAGAGGGAGAGGAGGTAAGGAGGCTGTGCACTGAGCACAGAGCCCGACTCACGGCTTGATCCCAGGACCCTGAGATCACCACCAAGAGCCAGACGCTCAACCAAGTGCACCACTAGCCACCCCTACATGAACTCTGTTATGGACTCTTGAAAAGCAAAAATAGAGTCTCTTAGGACGCTCCAAAGACTCCAGTTACCTTTTTTGTTTTTTTTAATCTGCATTTGTGTGCCAGGGCTCAAGTTAGGGGTTGGCTGGTGATGGTCTAAAATTGTTCAAGGCCACTGGGTCCTTCCTTAGTTGGGGGACGTGTGACCCGGAAACAAAAGCAGGCCACACGTGAGTGGGCACTGGAGTAGCCAGGTGGCGGGAGACACGGCTCTGTCTTGGGAGTACTCGGCCACCAGGTTTGTGAAGTAACAGCCCATGACAACCATGCGGACTGAATCCAGTGGTCCAGGCAGCTATTAAAACCTGTAATTGCAGGGACAGGAACCCCAACTGCCACAGCCCAGGCGGGAGGAGTAGACGCTGAGTGCTTGATGGGTGGCCTCTTAACAGGTGGGGCCTCCGATTGCACGCGCGCGGGCGTGTGTGTGTGTGTGCGCGCGTGTGTGCGCATGCGTTTTGAGCCTTTGTGTGTCCTGTGTGTAGCGTATGGAATCCTGGAAAGGGCCCGACCTCAGATTACGTGGTTTGGCAGTGACACGAGACTGCGTGCGCGGACTTTGGGAGTTGCGCCTCGGCTTCAAGAGCAGGATCCGTGCGCGTCGGGGCCGGGAGCGCGGCTCTGCCGGCTGGGCGGGCTTCAGAGGCGGGCTTGTCTGAAGGCGCCCGGAAGGGACTTCGGTGCGGCGGGTGGATGGAGACGGGTAGCAGTGGGGTGACCCGCCCCCAGGAAGCTGTTGCGGCTTCAGGAAGCTGTGGCACGCTTTCGCAAGGCTGGGTGTGCGTACTGGATGAGCACCCTCGTGTGCACTGTGGCGGTCATGACTGCCCGCGGCCAGAACGCAGACGGTGACCCGCTGCCCGTCCCTGTGCCGTCGGGCCTGACGCTGGGCACGGGACGACAGCAGTGAGGCAGGAACCTGGAGGCTTGAGGAGGCCCATGGGCGGCGTGGCTGTGGATGCCAGGTGGGCTTACAGAAGAGAGGGCAGCAGGGGGCTCGGGGATGGCGAGGTGGGATCTGCCCACGCATGTGCTTCCAGAACAGAGCGGCCGGTTCCAGGTGCTGGGGTTTCACCTGGCGTTTTCTTACTGGGCCTCACGACGTTCAGGGTGGCTCCGATCTGCTGAGCGCAGAGGGCACTCTATGCTAAGGTAGATTTGGGCTTTGGGCAGGAACATTCTGTGATCCCAACCTTGACACCCACGTTTTGCTTTGAATGTTCTGGAGGGACTTCGTGGCCAGAAAGGCATCCCTGGCCTCGCTTTGGTAGTCGGTGGGGACGCGCACTGACTTGGAAGCGCCTCGTCTTCACATCTTGAGAACACAAGGGAAGTCGGGGCTGCCTGGGAGCGAGTCCTCTCCCTGGTCCTGCGCACATGGGGCCAGTCAGCCCATGGCCAGTGACTTCCATTTCTGCTGTGACTTTTCCAGCCAGCGTGAGACCCTGCCTGGGAGTAAGAACTGAAACAAGCTCCATCTCCCCTCCCTGAATTCAAACCAAATGCAGGCCTTGAAAGGGAAAACCCTCCTTTTCCCGTTGCATCAACTTCCGGTGGATTCCTCCGGAAGCAGCTCATTAAGTCCTCCTGGAGAGGCGGCCCCGACTACTGGCTCCCTACTGGCTCAGCGTAGCTGCCCTGGCAATGTCCCACGTTTAGGAGGCGCCTGTCCGACCCCCAGGGAACGACTTCTCCCCAGTGCACACCGTTTAATTAGGGCCTGTGCTTTAATTAGGAGGCTCCCCTGCGCCCACCTTAATTACAGTTACTTTTTCAGAATAAAGAGTTGCCTCTGCCCAAGTCCCAGCCAGTGCCTCCTGCTAAAGTCCTTCCCACCTGGGAATGGAGGCCCCTCCCCCTGCACTTGGGGGCACATTACCAGTGACCTTCCGATGATGCGACCACGGGGAAAGTATTTGAGCAGTTGTTTTTCTAACAGAGTGAAACGCTCTGCCTCTTAGGTTTGCTTATTTGTTGGCTGCAGGTAGTTTTTATCGTGTTGAATCCTGCCTGGGAGTGATAACTGGAAGGAGTGCTCGGATCACCTGTCCTTCCTCCTTGAAGTATACCCCCAGCAATGCAGTTTTCACCACACTTCACGTGTCGTTTCGCCTTTGAAGGAGGGCTAGGACCTAGAGGTTCTGGGGTGACCTTGTTTTAAAAGCCTTCACTTGGCCTTAATGTGCACAGGCCCTGACGAGGAAGCTCTGAGCCCGGCTCCCCTGTTGCTTTCCTCGGAGTGGCTGCTGGGTGTGCGTGCCCGGGATGTGGGCAGCTGGTGGCCTTGTGTCCTTGAGCACTTAGGGCTGTGCTTACTCGGACAATCAGAGCTCAGGTGGGTGGGCTGCGATCACCTTTGTATGGCTCAGTACACTTGCCCGGAGCCCCAGCCAGAGGGGCGTGGGCTTGGGTGCGGGGAGCAGTGAGCACCAGAGCGAGACGGGGGCCCCTGGACCACCTCTCCTTTGTAATGGTCTGAGCAGCCCAGGGACCAGGGGCTGCTGAAGGGAAGGGGCTGTTTTTCACCGAAGCATGTGGAGGGTGCTCTGCACTGCCTGGTAAGAGGGTTAAGTGACTTGATCCAGCTTCAGGAGCTGTGTGTAGCAGTGTCCCCCTCGGAGGCTGGTATAAAGAAGGCTTTTTACTGGATGAACTGAGAACACAAAACTAGAAGAAACTGTACACGCTGGACGGCAGTATGGAAATTCAGAAAGATCTGGACAGGCTGAAACAAGCCAAATGGAAATGACAAGGCGTGTACAGGTCTATATTTAGGTTTGCCCATCAGGGGTGTGGAAAGATTCTGCTTTGGATGCGAAGTTTGCACCGGAGAGAGGTCAACAGAATCCCGAAACAGCCTAAAATGCCCCCGGGCCCATGGTTCACAGCCAGCTCTGTGGCCTGGATTCACGGCTGAGCCGTCCCTGAGCCTCCAGATCTGTGTTCCGCCAATGACGGTCAGGTCACCCATCCCTAGTCCCACAGGGAAGTTGGATCAGCTCAGCCACTCGAAGTGGGGCTTTGTGAACAGTGTTTTTTATGTGAGTGAGAGGAGCTTTACTGGCAATAAATACAGAGTCGTGGAGGCACAGGGTCAGAATGGGTGGGAACCTCTGGGGGGCCCTTCGTATATCCCACTTAACACTGAATATCATTGTCACGGTTCTTGAGGCCTTGTCTTTTCCTAATTAAAGCAGAGGGCTTCTTTTTCTAAGCTGTGTGCTGGTGTTCTTGGGGCTGTCGGCCTCGGGTGCTTTGTGCAGTTCGTCCTCCCGTGATGGCCAGAGTTGTTTTGTTCTCAGTCATCCGAAGCGAAGATGACCCTGTCGGTCTGTTGTTCTGCAGCGCAGGGATGACGACTTTTGAACCTTGCAGAGGGCAGAGTGTTGGGCACTATCGGCCTTGGATCTGTTGGTTTCCATCGAAGAATCCTCCCCCTTGCGTCGCTCTGGTTAACCAAAGGCACGGTTCCTCCAGCCGACCTCGGGCCTCTGTGTGGGTGTGATTCCGGGCCGAAACATTCTGTCTTCCTTGGGGCTCCTCTGCACACTCAGCTCTGTCCGTGTGCAGCCTTGGGCTGACCGCCAGGCTGGTACACACTGCAGGTGGTCATGTCCTTAGAGATCTGGGTACTCCTCCTCCTGTGTCTCTTTACATTTCACTATTTTCTCTGAGGAAAAAAAAAAAATTCTTTAGTGACTACCTTGTGTATTGGGTTCCAAGGAAGATCAAAACATAAGCGAGACGTGGTGCGCTCACGAGCTTGGGCTCTCTGATGAGCCTGAGGCCCAGGCTTGGGCCACGGACTTGTCCCCAGCGTCTGAGCACAGAAGTGGGGTGGGCGCTGCTCAGCCTGACCGTCTCACTGTCTCCTCTTTCTCCCCCCTCCCCCCCCCAAGGGTGAGCTTGTCGGCCACAGACTGTTACATCGTGCACGAGATCTACAATGGGGAGAACGCCCAAGACCAGTTCGAGTACGAGCTGGAGCAGGCCCTGGAAGCCCAGTACAAGTACATCGTGATCGAGCCCACACGCATCGGCGACGAGACGGCCCGCTGGATCACCGTGGGCAACTGTCTGCATAAGACCACCGTGCTGGCGGGCACCGCGTGCCTCTTCACCCCGCTGGCCCTGCCCTTAGATTACTCCCACTATATCTCCCTGCCCGCCGGCGTGCTCAGCCTGGCCTGCTGCACCCTGTACGGAATCTCCTGGCAGTTTGACCCCTGCTGCAAGTACCAAGTGGAGTACGACGCCTATAAACTGTCCCGCCTGCCCCTGCACACACTCACTTCCTCCACCCCGGTGGTGCTGGTCCGGAAGGACGACTTGCACAGAAAGAGACTGCACAACACGATAGCCCTGGCCGCCCTGGTGTACTGTGTAAAGAAGATTTACGAACTCTATGCTGTATGATCTCAGTAGTGCGGGGAGAGAAGCAAATGACCCGGCCCACGAGACACACCCCGAGTATTCAGATGGCCCCAGTAACAGTTTTTGCTCTGTGAGGCGGCGGAACCTGGGAAGGGGTTTTGTTTAATATTTGTTATTTAAAAAAAAAATAACACAGATCACAGGTGTACTAAGGGTTTTTCAACTCATTACACTAAGATGTGGATTTCCAGAACCCACAGGGGGTCTGAGCGGGCGGTGGAATGTGGACAGCAGCAACGCTACTGAGGGGGTAGGAGTGCGCTTGTGGGGTGGGGGGGACGTCTTTAAGTCTGTTGTTTAACTGTACCATCCAGAGCCAACCAGAAGCTATTGACCATTAAAATTATGAGAATTTCAACTTCAGGTGTCTTGCTGTGTCCATGACCACCTGCAGCTGCTGCGGGCGGCTGCTTGCTCGTGGGAGCTGTGGGCACCACGCGAGCCTGCCGGCCCTGCTCCTTGCTGTGGCCTGGTGTCACCGTCCGCGGCAAGAACAGGCCTCTGTGAATGAGGCCTGCCCAGGCCCCTCCCAGAGCGGTCTCACCTCATGCCGGCCTCGTTTTCAAGGCGGGGACGTGGTGGGATCTGGTGACGAGCCCTAGAGGTCACTGGGTTTCCGTGTGGGGCCACGTGGAGAACAGGCCTGGGACCTCCTGTCCAGAGATTCTGATTTAGAAGGCCCCACGGGTGAACACTTGTATTTTTTCAAAGCATTGAAGCTGTTCCTGATGTGGACCCCGAGTTTGAGCCCAGGGCCCCTCCCAGCGGTCCCATTCCACAGGAGCCAGTCCCGCGCCCCTCCCTCACAGCAGAGGGCATGTCGCACCCCGTCCTCCATATCCCTCGAAGGTGTTGGGTAATTAAAAAAATCTTCCCTTCCATAAAGATGTCAGGTCCCCCGCCTTACGTGCAACCTTCCCGAGGCCTGCTCTCAGTCCTCCCTGAGGAGCTACATGGCACTTCCTTCTGAAGGGTCCATCTTCAAGAAGCAGTCTAGTTTTAAAGGCCACATCGGGAAGATCGGATACCAGAGAATGATGAAGGGGTACATGGGAAGGCGTCAAGGAGCTCAAGTGGGCGATTGGTCCGTTTATTATGAGGGGAGATCCAGAGCTTTTAAAAGACTTCACAATGGACTGTGGTCCATAGACTGTGAACTTTAATTCCAAGAGGCCTAGAAATACTAATCACTCAGGTGAATGCTGGGTGGCAAGATGGTGTTGGGGGCACACTATAGCTTACATGGCAGTCTGGCCATCGGCAACAATGCTCGATCGGTAGTGATCCCAGGCACAGGGTCTCGACGTGCAGAGCCCACAACCCCTCGGGTGTCTGACAGCTGGCTCCCAGGCCGGCCGGGCACGAATGGCAGGTGTCTTGTAATAAACGGCGCAGATTTGGAAAGGGAGCCCCATGCTCTGCCGGCAAGCCAGATTTCATGGGGGAGGTGGCTGGAAGCCGACAAGCAGTAGCCGTCTTGGTCGGGTCAGCTGAGCAGAAGTCCTCACCAGGAAGAGAAGCCAAGTGCAAGCAAGCTGGCTCCAGATGCGCTGAATACAGTGATTCTGGTCAGGTGGACTAGCCCAGATTCTGACATACCAGCGCAGTTCCGAGTGCCCTGCCAAGGTGAGGACTCAGGCCTGCCGCGGAGGGCAGAGCAGGACTTTGGTGCTCTAGGCCTCTCTACGCGAGCAGCGGCCCCGCTCGGCTGGGAAGGAGAGCGGCAGGAGCGCACCTCCGGCGCCTGGAAGGCTTCTCTGTTTCTGCCGCCTTCCTAATTACACGGCACCGTCGAGTGGGTTACGCTCCTCGTGACGTGCCGCAGGGCTCTGGACACGGCCTTAGGGAACTGCCAACTGGGAAACAGGCCGAGTCAGCTGGGCCTTGCCTGTGAAGTGCACACACCAGGCCTGTGTGTGTCCACGTGCGCCAATGCATCGCGCCAGTAACCCAGTTACAGGCATCTTGTTTGAACTGCCCACTCACCCCAATTTCAGAGACGAGCAAAGAGCCTTTAGGAAGGTCAGCTCGAGAAGTGCGGAGGGGCAGACCGCGGCGAACACTTACCGGCTCTCTCCGTAGCCTGTCCGCTCCCTCCCAAGCGTCCACGTCTGGTTCAGCAGCTGCGGGGCCCCACGAAGGAGGGAAGGGAAGTGGCGTCCCTGGAGCCTGCTGGTGGCAGCTGCGCGCTCCCTGTCACGTCTGACCACTCGGGAGCCGCGCACAGATGTGCAGCGCTGCTGGCTGGAAACTCACGTGCGCGTGCTTCGGCCCTCGGCCCGGGAAACCCCAGGAGGCCCACAGAGCAGAGTGGAAAGTGCCTTTGAACTTTATGTGCGGGCAGAACCAATGCAGAGCTTTTCCAACCTACCCCCAATCCACGGTGGGGGAGGGGTGGAAAAACCCTTGAGGACAGAAAAGAGAAATGGCAACAGCACCACCCCTGCCCCTGGTGGCCGATGTTCATATTCAAACACTGGCTTGAAAGCAAGAGTGGGGTCCTGGCCGGGGCACAGTGTGTGTGTGGGGGGGGCTCGCCCTCCCAGGCGGGGAGCCCCACCTTCACGCCAGCGCGCCCTCCAGAGCACTGACGTCGCTGGCCCTCCTCAGTCCTCTCCCTCGTTTCCGAGGCCACAAAGAGCATCTGTGCGGCGGGAGCGCATCTTTACTACCTCTGCGGTATGGCCGACGTCCTCAGGAGCAGCCGGGCCTTGGACAGCGTCTGCCAGGCGGCCGGACGTAGCTAGCTTTTCATGATTGGTTGTGCTGCATTTGCTATTGATACGGTAGAATATAAAGTTTCTAAAGTAAGTTTAAGAAAGTGAGTGGAGTCTTTAAAAATATGAGGTCAATAAACATCCAGTGGTTTGGAATCGGGCTCAGGGCTCGTGTGTGGGTTAAGAGACCCTTCGTGTCTGCTCCGAGCTCTGCGTACGGACCCGCGCCTGGGTCGGGGCTTGGTGGGCCCCCAAAGCAACGCCCTCCGCAGCGGAGTGGGTGCCATGTTTTGATGACGGACTGTGTGGCTGCTAAGCATGTGTTCTTTAGAGGACAGCAGGTCACACCAGTGTCCAGTTGCTGCCCGTTTTGTTTAACGGAGAGAAAAGGACAGCACCTGGGTCCGGGCCCCGCTGAAAGTGCCAGTCAGCTGAGTGCCCAAGGACAGATGTTCTCCCGTTCCCATTTGGACGCACGCCTTCCTCTGTCACTGCCTTTCCTGCGGACGTGCTGTGCACTTGACAATTTTATTCCCTCTCACGGTAGGCTTTAAAGTGGCCACTACGGCTGTCGTGGGTCCAGCTCTTCCCTGGCTCTAACAGCCCTGACGTGAACAGTAAGATCGTTCTCTCCCGCGTTAGGAGGAAGTAGATGGCTTCGGTGGAAAATGAAGAGCTGCCCCGGATGTCCGGGTGCACACTTCCACCACGGGCCCCTGCAATGTTCAGGCAGCGCTGGGAGCTGGGGAAGGTCACCAGAGCTAATGCCCCACTCCTTGTCCTCCTGCTCCCAGGAAACTCGAGAGCCTCAAACACTAACCATAGGTTGGCTTTGGCCATTTTTATTTCAGGGACAGCTGTTTAAGATACAAGCTCTGCAGGGCCAGAGTTAGGACACAGCGTAAGATGCCGCTATGACGTGCTAGGACATTTTTATTCCACATCGGGGAAGCCATACCATATACCCACAATTTCCACTTTCAGCCTAATAGGAAAAGTTTCATTCTAAACTTCAAGTATGACGTCGATTTACTCACTGAACTTCAACCATGTATTTTTAATAAATCAGAAAGGTGGAAGCAAGCATCCCTTCTGGCTCCGCTCCAACAGGCACAGCTAACAAATGACTTCTGTCACCGGGGGCCACCTGCGGCCTCAGAACCCGCCCCCCCCCCCAGCTGACCGGGCTTCGGAGTCTCACTTCCTAGAGATCTGCGGGACCATCTGGGTGGTTTTCCTCTCCCTTTTGGCTGCCGTGTCCTTGTACATTCATCTTCTGCTTGAAGTGGGGCCTGGTCTACACGGCTTCAGGTGAGAGTGCACAGGGAAACCGGGGAATTCCTTTTAGTTACTAAAGCCAGCATCACTTGGGTTACGTGGAAAGACGGAACACACAGGAGCCCATTTGTTGTGTTGGATGACGGACTGTAGGACCCTGACGGTGGATATGGATGACGGCTTCTTAAAAGGACAGCCTGCTCCCTTGAGTACTGCAGGTGACTCTGCCAAAACCATTAGTTTGTGATCCAGATCAGTCAAATATGAGAAGTGGGTCACATGATGTCAGGATGTCTTCCGTCTTCAAGACTGACACACTTTTTAGGAGCTGGCTGAGGCTGGAATTCAAAGGAGGCATGGTGCTGGCAGCCCTCGAGGACTACAACTCTTAACCGTTCATTCATTTATTTCAGAGTCTTAGTTTAAACCCAGCTCCACATTTGTTCCTTAAGGTTTACCCCTCACCCCTAAGAAGCTGGTTGCCCTTTTTGGTTCTCATTCTATTAGCAGGGGCCTAGCCAGGGATCTTCAGAAGTGTGTGTTCCATCTTTCCCACCCGTAAGACAAATATCCAGTAAGGTTTCAACAAATGCAGCCGCCCCTTATCGAGGAGCTGCACCCAGCCAGGTGCTGCTCCCTAGCCCAGATGGGATGCGCCACTAGGAGTTCTTGGACTTCCGCTCCTTTCTGGCCCTGGAGGCCATGAGGCTGAAGAAGAGCCCAGGAGCCAGAGTTCGCAGATAAATGGCCAAGGAAGGCAACAGGTCGGCCAGGATCACATCCTTCTTTTTCTTCCCCACGGCAGCCAGAACATCTCGGGCCACCTCCACAGGGCTTCGGCCTTGGGCCGTGGTCTTGTCCATAACTAAAATAAAGAAAACAAAAGAAAGTCATGAACTAGAAAGCAGAAGTCCCTCTCTCAAGGACTTGAGCAGACATGGACCAATGTCAGCTGGGTTTGCTAAATTTCCCACCATGAAGCTCTTTCCACCATCTGTTGGGAGGCACGTGGTATGCCACCATCCCTGACTATTCTGTACTCCCAAGAAATGAGGAAGCCATCTGCAGTTCAGTGTGTGTGAGCGGGGAAAGGGAGAATGAGGGTGAGACGTGGGAACGAGGTAGATGAGGCCTCTCAGCGCTTAGGAACTGGTAGTCCACGACAAAGGCCAAAGGCCAGGCCGCATGCGGTCCCAAAGAGTGAGCGCTTCACACACAGTGATTCCGGACCTTGGGAATTGTCCATTGGCACCAACAACACAGGATGGTGTGGTGCTGAGTTGGTCTTGAGTAGCCTGGCCTGAGGTCTGCCAGACGGGGAATGGGAAAAGACTAGGAGCGCCCACCGCAGTGAGAGTGAAGTGACTCAGGAATAGATGGCACGGTTCCCCCGTCATGTGTTAACTGGACAAGCACCAGTAAGAAAGCCTTGGTTTGTTTGCGGTGTTACAGCTGCAGGGAGTTTAGGAGGTGTTTGGCTGGTTGACACCAACATTCTCTCCTAGTAATCTGACAATTTTGCCCACAAAGTGGAACTAGATGGCGGGCGGAGAAGAGAGGCCACCAGCACAGGCCATTTGCGACCACCAGTGAGCTGTCCAAACTGCATGAGCTTCCTCACCAGTATCTGTTCTCATTGTGTTTCTGTAAACACAAAATAGGAAGTTTCTGACTGTTGATTATTTTTAAATGTCACAGACAGAATTGTTAAAAAAGGATTCTTCTAGGTATAAATAAGTGTGAACCTCTCTGACTCTATGCTTCTGTATGGTTCCTGCTGACCTGCTGAGTGAGCAGCTATCCAGGGCCTGCGCGGTCGTGGTTCAGGTCTGGCTGGGGTGGGGTGTAGGACCTGCAGGCCCCTGCTGAACACCAGAGCACAGGCCCAAGAGGGCACATCCAGGGAGGCAGGACATGACAGGTCACTTCTCAAGACGTGGGGCCATGCAAGCGTGGGGAAGCAGAGCCAGCCCATCAACAGCACGTGTGGGCAGCGGCCCTGGGAGGCTGGGGCCAGGCCGTTCAGCCCACTGGTGCTGACTGCGTGTCAGCTCACCATGCGTTTGGCTGAAGCAAGCTGGAGACTGAGACCTGCACCCCCAGCCTCACCCCAGAAGGCTGCACTCTTTCCTTTGAGCACCCTGAAATCAGTCATTTCTCAAGCACACTGAGGGGGGAATACTTTGGGCCAAGCAACCCCTACTTTCCATGAAGTTAATCCACTTTAATTTTACTTTAATTTACTTTAATTTGGAAGCTTGGCCTTCCAACTCCTTCAAAGGACTCAAAGTCCTGGCCACCAGGGACCCTGTTCCGACAGCTGCGATGGTGATGCTCAGGCTAAGGATGGCTCATGGTAAATGACCACTAATCAACAGTATGTATTAACCAATACCCACACATCAAGGTTTTTGGTTTGAAAAATTACATTCCAAATGAAAATAACCAAAGAATCACCAGGGAAGAGAAGCACATCTCACTGTGGCCAACCAACAGCTTCTCATGGAACAAAAGAGAAACCAGGGCCTCACCTCCGTATGTGGACCCGTCGGCAGTGACGGCGTTGAGAGAGAGGTTGGTGTGGATGTAGCCAGGGCTGATGACAGTCACCTCGATCTCATACTGCTCCATCTCGGCACGAAGACAGTCAAAGAATGCCTGGGTTGCATGTTTGGAGGCTGCATCTGCAAAGGTTCATGGCCAGACACACAGGTGAGGGAGAGGGCCTGGGACAGACAGGCCCACAGATTCATTCCCATTCATTCTCTTTTATTTAAAAACTGATACTACAATTTAAGATTACAGTATTACAGCAGTGTTCATTTCCTGAGTTAGGGAAGCGCATTGTATCCTTGTTCTCAGGAAATACCCTGAACTGTGTAGGAGTAAAGGCGTGTCATGTCTCCAACCTTCTTTCAAGTGGGTCAGGACAAAAACCTAGAAATTTTATATACACACATATGTGCATACATACACACAACACACACAGACTAGGATAAAGCAAATACGGTCAAATGTTAACAACTGGGGAATCTGTATGAAGGGGGCCATGGGAGTTCTTTGTAATGTTCCTCTGACTTTTAAATAAAAGAAATTTTTTTAAAGATGTATTTATTTATTTTAGAGAGAGTGCAAGAGTGTGGGGGGGGGGCAGGGCAGAAGGCGATGGAGAGAACCTCAAGCAGACTCCCCGCTGAGCACGGAGCCCAACGCAGGGCTTGACCTCCGCCCCATGAGATCACAACCTGAGCAGAAATCACAAGTCAGACATTCAACCAACTGAGCCACCCAGATGCCCTGAAATCTGCAGTTATTCTAACGTTAAGAGTTTAAAAAAAAAAACAAAAAAAATTAATGCCTACTAGGTAAAACATTTACACAGGACAGAGGATATGAAGTAAAAAATGAAGGTCTTCCTTCTGTCTTCCAGTTCCATTCTCCAGAGGTCACCTATGCTTTCGGTTTCTCAGGATTTACTTTTTATATATCCTATGTTCATATAAAGAATTTTGTGAGCTCATACCGTTTATATTATTCCTGCAAGTAGCTCTCTTCACCCAGTGGCGCAGAGCGAGCAGTCTCTGTGCCGCCCATGCAGGCCCACCATGCTTCCACGGGTCACGGGACCACAGAAGCGGCCCAGCCACGGGACTTTGTGGGTGGTTTCGCAGGCCCACCATGCTTCCACGGGTCACGGGACCACAGAAGCGGCCCAGCCACGGGACTTTGTGGGTGGTTTCCAGGTTTGTCACTGAAGCAGCGCTACCAGGGGCATCCCCGCAGGCCTGGGAGTGTGCGTATGAAATCCATGCCTGGCTTTCTTACGTATTTGGTCTGACAAACCTCCATGGAGGGGCTCTCCATTGGGAAAAGCTACCGAGCGTGCTCCCCCTGGAGCCACCGAGCCACAGCTGCTCTTCAGCCATGGCTCCAAACATGCTGACAGGTGCTCTGCGAGGGGACAGAGTGACCCGACAATGACATTCTTGGAAAACACAGGGCATCTCCACCGAAAATCAGTTTCCTCCCATTCAGACTTCTAAATGTTTTAGTCTTAGGAAAGGAGACTCCATCAGCCAAGAAAACAGGAAGGGAAGAAGCAAGGAAGTGTCCCAGCGAGTCGCATGAGAAATTCCAGGGTCGGAACTCACTGCAGCAGCTTGAGTCCAGTAGCTTCGCTGTGGGCCAGGTTGCTGGGGGCTGACGGCGTAGTTTGTGGGTAGGCAGGTGGAGAGCTTCTCCTATCAGTTGTGATCCCAGGGGTGTAGCCTAAGCCGAGGACTGAGAAGAGTCATCCTGGGGGTCCCCCAGAATAGAAGGCCACACCCGGCTGACTGGTCTCACGGAGTCTCAGGCTGTAGGTCCTCAGCCAGGCTCTGCTGACCTACACCCTCACCACGGCTGGCAGCAGGGAGCCCGCCGAGCCACAGGGCATGGGGCTCGACACACCACCCGGATCATCTCACTTGGTTCTCACAACAGCAGTGGGAGGCCAGGGAGCTGCTCTCCCATTTCACAGACGAGAACACCGCTGCTCACCAGGATCAACCAACACGCCCAGGCGCGCTGCCACATTCGGTCTGCTTGTTAGGGAGTGCCCGGACCAACTATGTGTGATCTACTTACGGGCACAGGCCGAGCGGAGAACAGAATTCAGAGATTGAATCAAAGCAAAGGCTGGAAGTTTGCCTTTATCCTGATTTACCCATTATCAACATTTCACCTCACTTGCGTTCTCATTTGTGATTCTATCCATTCCTGGACCACTAGAGCTGCCTTTGATAGTTGTCCTGTGCTGTCAGAGCTGAAACAGAACGCCGGCAAACAGGGACATAACCAGCATAGACACAAATATGGCTAGGGTGCTTCCCAATTCACAAAGGACTTTCCATCTCCACATGTCTCATTTCATCTTTAACACATCTCCGTGGAGCGTGTATGAGAGCTGTCAGTCTCTTAACAAGCAAGGAAATGGGGGGGGGGGTAGTCAGACAAGTTAGATTACTTGTCCAAGGACATGCAACTAGAGCCACAAGGCAGAGCAGAGGGTCCTCTCTTGACAGAAAGAGGATGTCTTTGTGAAAGTTCCAGTTCAGCCGCGCCGTGTCATCCAGCTGGATGGCTGCTACTGTCCTTTCAAAATGCTGACCCAGCTCTGCTCTCCCTTCCCTCGCTGCCAAGTCTGCAGCTGCATGAGGCAGAGGCCAGGACTTGGGAGGTGGTGAGAGCAGATGAGGCTGCTACAGGTCAGTCTTGCAGAGGGTGGAGCGAAGAACGGAACTACCGGGGCAGTTTGTGAAATCACCTTTACACTCTGTTAACACCCCCGTTTGTTTGCTGGTACAAGACGAAGGCAGACAGATGGGTGAAATGAGATCTCAAACGTTTGGTGCACGCACACACATGGAGGTGAGAGTGTGAACTGGAAGTCAATCTGGCAGTTCTATTTTTCGGTCCGACTTACTATTTCCACTTTTTGGAGACCCTCCCATGAGTGACCAGAGATGGGAGTATTTAAGGATATTCTGGGTAGCACATCATTGCTACTGGGCAAGAACTGAAGGGAAAGTAATCCTCGTGTGTCCAGGAAAGTGGCTAAATCACTCACGTCACATCCATTCAATGAGTTACTACATACCCACTTAAGAGGATCAAGTGAACTGCGTATGCTGATATGGAAAGTTGTATCGTCTGGAACACTACATCAAAACCTAATGATGTAAGATGGCGGAGGAGTAGGAGACCTGGATTTCGTCTCTTCTCAGGAATTCAGCTGGATAAGGATCAAACCATTCTGAACACCTACAAACTCAACAGGAGATCGAAGAAAAGAAGAGCAACAACTCTCTCATCAGAAAAGCGACCACTTTCTGGAAGGTAGGACGTGAGGAGAAGTGAATCCGAGGCGATATTCGGGAGGATAGACGGCGGGGGAGGGGCCTCCGGCGGCCGCTTCTGGCAAGTGATAGAGCCCTGGGGCACAAAATCGGAACTTTTAAAAGTCTGCTCCGCCGAGGGACGTCACTCTGGTGGCTAAGCGGGGGGTGGAACCCTCCGGGACAGTGTGGTCTCAGGACGCTCGGGGTCACAGAAAGACCGGGGGTGCCTGAGGGCGGCAGAGCTCCCAGGTAACAGAGCAGGGAAGCCGGCTGCAGAGGCGGAGCCCAGGCGCGGGCTCTCAGCTCGGGGTGGCCATAAACCGTGATCCGCGGCACAGTCGGGCCACTGCTCCTCCAGCAGGGACCCCACAAGTGGCAGATCCGGGGAGATTCACCTTCCTCCCCCGGGAGGAGCCGCGCGGGAGTGCACTGCAGGGATCTGGTGGGTTTGGAGACTCCACCCGGGGTCGGGTGCCAGAGACAGAGGTGCGCGGTCACAGGCCAGGCGAGCACGGGGTGTGGCCGGAGAGCGGGGAGACGGGAGTGACTGACTGCTTTTCTCTGGGGGCTCACTGAGGAGCGGGGCCCGAGTTCTCGGCTCCTCCGGGGCGGAGATTGGGAGGCCGCCATTTTCACTCTCCGCCTCCAAAGCTGTACCAAAAGCTCACAGGGAACAAAAGCCCCGGAGAGCAAACCCGAGCAGGTTACTTAGCTGGGAGGGGGCAAGGGCGGGGCACTTCCGCCTCCGGCAGAGACATTTGGAAACCACGGCAACAGGCCCCTCCCCAGAAGATCAGCGAGAACAGCCAGCCAAGACCAAGTTCACCGATCAATGAGAATGGCAGAACTCCACTGCTAGGGGACTACTGCACATAGAATTCACAGCTTTTTTACCATGATTCTTTAGTCTTTCAAAGTTAATTTTTTTAACTGGTTTTTTTTTTTTTTTGAGTTTTTCTTTTTCCCTTTTTCAACCAACATCTTATCAATCCCTTTTTTTAAAAAAACATTTTTATTTTTCATTTTTAGAGTCATATTCTATCCCTTCATAGTAGTTACCCGTATTTTTGGCATATATATATGTTGTTCTCTCTTTAAAATTTTGAGATAGTTTCTTCTAACAGATTAAAATATACTCTAAATCTCTATTATATGGTTTTTTCTACTCCCCTGCCTGATGACATTCTCTCCCTTTTTTTTTCTTTTTTCTTTTTTTAAATCCTCTTCTTTTTTCAAACAACTTCTTATCAATTCCTTTTATAAAATTTTTTATAATTTCCATCTTTACAGTCATATTCCATCCCTTCATCATATCAACCCTTATTTTTGTACATATATAAATTTTTCTTTCTTTAAAATTTTGGGAGGCACTTTCTTCTAACAGACCAAAATACACCCCAAATCTAGTGTGTGGCACTGATCTATATACCACCCTGATCATATTTGATCACATTCTGGTTTTTTTTGTTGTCGTTGTTTTGTTTTGTTTGTTTTTGTTTGTTTTTATCTTTATCTTTTTCTTTTTTTTTTCTTTTTCTCTTTTCTCTCTTTCCGTTTCTTTTTCCACTGCTTTAGGTCTTTTCTGATTTGTTTAGAGTATATTTTCTGGGGACGTGGTTACTCTGCTAGCATTTTGTTCTCTCATTAATCTATTCTCCTCTGCACAAAATGACAAGACGGAAAAAATCACCTCAACAAAAAGAACAAGACGTAGTACTGACTACCAGGGACCTACTCAATACGGACATTAGTACAATGTCAGATCTAGAGTTCTGAATCATCACTTTAAAGATACTAGCTGGGCTTGAAAAAAATATGGAAGTTATTAGAGAAACCCTTTCTGGAGAAGTAAAAGAGCTAAAATCTAACCAAGTAGAAATCAAAAAGGCTATTAATGAGGTGCAATCAAAAATGGGGGCGCTAACTGCTAGGATAAATGAGGCAGAAGAGAGAATCAGTAATATAGAAGACCAAATGATGGAAAATAAAGAGGCTGAGAAAAAGAGAGATAAACAACTACTGGATCACGAGGGCAGAATTCGAGAGATAAGTGATACCATAAGATGAAACAACATTAGAATAATTGGGATCCCAGAAGAAGAAGAAAGAGAGAGAGGGGCAGAAGGTATAATGGAGCAAATTATAGCAGAGAACTTCCCTAATTTGGGGAAGGAAACAGGCATCAAAATCCAGGAAGCACAGAGAACCCCTCTCAAAATCAATAAAAATAGGTCAACACCCCGACATCTAATAGTAAAACTTACGAGTCTCATAGACAAAGAGAAAATCCTGAAAGCAGCTCGGGAGAAGAGATATGTAACCTACAATGGTAGAAACATTAGACTGGCAACAGACCTATCCACAGAGACCTGGCAGGCCAGAAAGGACTGGCAGGATATATTCAGAGCACTAAATGAGAAAAATATGCAGCCAAGAATACTATATCCAGCTAGGCTGTCATTGAAAATTGAAGGAGAGATAAAAAGCTTCCAGGAAGCTTCCAGGAATTTGCGAACACAAAACCAGCCCTACAAGAAATCTTGAAAGGGGTCCTCTAAGCAAAGAGAGACCCTAAAAGCAACATAGACCAGAAAGGAACACAGACAATATACGGTAACAGTCACCTTACAGGCAATACAATGGCACTAAATTCCTGTCTTTCAATAGTTACCCTGAATGTAAATGGGCTAAATGCCCCAATCAAAAGACACAGGCTATCAGACTGGATTAAAAAACAAGACCCATCGATATGCTGTCTTCAAGAGACTCATTTGAGAACCAAAGACACCCCCAGATTGAAAGTGAGGGGGTGGAAAACCATTTACCATGCTAATGGACACCAAAAGAAAGCTGGGGTGGCAATCCTTATATCAGACAAATTAGATTTTAAACCAAAGACTGTAATAAGAGATGAGGAAGGACATTATATCCTACTTAAAGGGTCTATCCAACAAGAAGATCTAACAATTGTAAATATCTATGCCCCTAACATGGGAGCAGCCAATTATATAAGGCAATTAATAACAAAAGCAAAGAAACACATCGACAACAATACAATAATAGTGGGGGACTTTAACACCCCCCTCACTGAAATGGACAGATCATCTAAGCAAAAGATCAACAAGGAAATAAAGACTTTAAATGACACACTGGACCAAATGGACTTCACAGACATATTCAGAACATTCCATCCCAAAGCAACGGAATACACATTCTTCTCTAGTGCCCATGGAACATTCTCCAGAATCGATCACATCCTAGGTCATAAATCAGGTCTCAACTGGTACCAAAAGATTGGGATCATTCCCTGCCTATTTTCAGACCACAATGCTTTGAAACTAGAACTCAATCACAAGAGGAAAGTCGGAAAGAACTCAAATACATGGAGGCTAAAGAGCATCCTACTGAAGAATGAATGGGTCAACCAGGAAATTAAAGAAGAATTAAAAAAATACATGGAAACCAATGAAAATGAAAACACAACTATTCAAAATCTTTGGGATGCAGCAAAGGCAGTCCTAAGAGGAAAGTATATAGCAATAAAAGCCTTTCTCAAGAAACAAGAAAGATCTCAGGTATACAACCTAACCCTCCACCTAAAGGAGCTGGAGAAAGAACAGCAAATAAAGCCTAAACCCAGCAGGAGAAGAGAAATAATAAAGATCAGAGCAGAAATCAATAAAATAGAAACTAAAAGAACAGTAGAACAGATCAATGAAACTAGGAGCTGGTTCTTTGAAAGAATTAACAAGATTGATAAACCCCTGGCCAGACTTATCAAAAAGAAAAGAGAAATGACCCAAATCAACAAAATCATGAATGAAAGAGGAGAGATCACAACCAACACCAAAGAAATACAAACAATTATAAGAACGTATTATGAGCAACTCTATGCCAGCAAATTAGATAACCTGGAAGAGATGGATGCATTCCTAGAGATGTATCAACTACCAAAACTGAACCAGGAAGAAAGAGAAAACCTGAACAGACCTATAACCACTAAGGAAATTGAAGCAGTCATCAAAAATCTCCCAAAAAAACAAAAGCCCAGGGCCAGATGGCTTCCCAGGGGAATTCTACCAAACATTTAAAGAAGAATTAATACCTATTCTTCTGAAACTGTTCCAAAAAATAGGAATGGAAGGAACACTTCCAAACTCATTTTATGAGGCCAGCATTACCTTGATCCCAAAACCAGACAAAGACCCCATCAAAAAGGAGAATTACAGACCAATATCCCTGATGAACATGGATGCAAAAATTCTCACCAAAATACTAGCCAATAGGATCCAACAGTACATTAAAAGGATTATTCACCACGACCAAGTGGGATTTATCCCTGGGCTGCAAGGTTGGTTCAACATCCGCAAATCAATCAATGTGATACAATACATTAACAAAAGAAAGAACAAGAATCATATGATCCTCTCAATAGATGCAGAAAAAGCTTTTGACAAAGTACAGCATCCTTTCTTGATCAAAACTCTTCAGAGTATAGGGATAGAGGGTACATACCTCAATATCATAAAAGCCATCTATGAAAAACCTACAGCAAATATCATTCTCAATGGGGAAAAACAGAGCTTTCCCCCTAAGGTCAGGAACATGGCAGGGATGTCCACTATCACCACTGCTATTCAACATAGTATTGGAAGTCCTAGCCACAGCAATCAGACAACAAAAAGAAATCAAAGGCATCCAAATCGGCAAAGAAGAAGTCAAACTCTCACTGTTTGCAGATGATATGATACTTTATGTGGAAAACCCAAAAGACTCCATGCCAAAACTGCTAGAACTCATACAGGAATTCAGTAAAGTGGCAGGATATAAAATCAATGCACAGAAATCAGTAGCATTCCTATACACCAACAACAAGACAGAAGAAAGAGAAATTAAGGAGTCGATCCCATTTACAATTGCACCCAAAACCGTAAGATACCTAGGAATAAATCTAACCAAAGAGACAAAGGATCTGTACTCAGAAAACTATAAAATATTCATGAAAGAAATTGAGGAAGACACAAAGAAATGGAAAAACGTTCCATGCTCATGGATTGGAAGAACAAATATTGTGAAGATGTCAATGCTACCTAGAGCAATCTACACATTCAATGCAATCCCCATCAAAATACCATCCACTTTTTTCAAAGAAATGGAACAAATAATCCTAAAATTTATATGGAACCAGAAAAGACCCCGCATAGCCAGAGGAATGTTGAAAAAGAAGGGCAAAGCTGGTGGCATCACAATTCCGGACTTCCAGCTCTATTACAAAGCTGTCATCATCAAGACAGCATGGTACTGGCACAAAAACAGACACATAGATCAATGGAACAGAATAGAGAGCCCAGAAATGGACCCTCAACTCTATGGTCACCTCACCTTTGACAAAGCAGGAAAGAATGTCCAATGGAACAAAGACAGTCTCTTCAACAAATGGTGTTGGGAAAATTGGACAGCCACATGCAGAAGAATGAAACTGGACCATTTCCTTACACCACACACAAAAATAGACTCCAAATGGTTGAAAGACCTCAATGTGAGACAGGAGTCCATCAAAATCCTAAAGGAGAACACAGGCAGCAACCTCTTTGACCTCAGCCAAAGCAACTTCTTCCTAGAAACATCGCCAAAGGCAAGGGAAGCAAGGGCAAGAATGAACTATTGGGACTTCATCAAGATAAAAAGCTTTTGCAAAGCAAAGGAAACAGTCCACAAAACCAAAAGACAACCGACAGAATGGGAGAAGATATTTGCAAATGACATATCAGATAAAGGGCTAGTATCCAAAATCTATAAAGAACTCATCCAACTCAACACCCAAAGAACAAAGAATCCAATCAAGAAATGGGCAGAAGACATGAACAGACATTTTTCCAAAGAAGACATCCAAATGGCCAACAGACACATGAAAAAGTGCTCAATATCGCTCGGCATCAGGGAAATCCAAATCAAAACCTCAATGAGATATCACCTCACACCAGTCAGAATGGCTAAAATTAATAAGTCAGGAAACGACAGATGTTGGCGGGGATGCGGAGAAACGGGAACCCTCCTACACTGTTGGTGGGAATGCAAGCTGGTGCAGCCACTCTGGAAAACAGTATGGAGGTTCCTCAAAAAGTTGAAAATAGAGCTACCATATGATCCAGCAATTGCACTACTGGGTATTTACCCCAAAGGTACAAAAGTAGGGATCCGAAAGGGTACGTGCACCCCGATGTTTATAGCAGCAATGTCCACAACAGCCAAACTGTGGAAAGAGCCAAGATGTCCATCGACAGATGAATGGATAAAGAAGATGTGGTATATATACACAATGGAATATTATGCAGCCGTCAAAAGGAATGAGATCTTGCCATTTCCAACGACGTGGATGGAACTGGAGGGTATTATGTTGAGCGAAATAAGTCAAACAGAGAAAGACATGTATCATATGACCTCACTGATATGAGGAATTCTTAATCGCAGGAAACAAACTGAGGGTTGCTGGAGTGGGGGGTGGGGTGGGAGGGAGGGGGTGACTGGGTGATAGACACTGGGGAGGGTATGTGCTCTGGTAAGCGCTGTGAATTGTGCAAGACTGTTGAATCTCAGATCTCTACCTCTGAAACAAATAATGCAATATATGTTAAGAAAGAAAAGAAGAAGAAGAAGGTAGCAGGAGGGGAAAAACGAAGGGGGGAAATCGGAGGGGGAGATGAACCATGAGAGACGATGGACTCTGAAAAACAAACTGAGGGTTCTGGAGGGGAGGGGGGTGGGAGGATGGGTTAGCCTGGTGATGGGTATTGAGGAGGGTACATTCTGCATGGAGCACTGGGTGTTATGCACAAACAATGAATCATGAAACACTACATCTAAAACTAATGATGTAATGTATGGGGATTAACATAAGAATAAAAAAAACTAATGATGTAATGTATGGTGATTAACATAACAATAAAAAATTTTTAAAAAAGAAAGTTGTATCATTGAGTGGAATAAGCAAGCCACAAAACAGTGTGTATAATGTGATCCCACGTTTGAATGTTTGATCACAGGAAAGAGGCTGGGAGGCCTGTGCTGCACAGTGATGACGTGGAAGTGCCTGGGTGTCCACGGTGAAAAGCGGTAACGAGCTGGTGGGTGACGCACCTGTGGCACCTAGGCCCGGCCAGCCCCGCACGCATGGCCCTCGCAGACTACCGCGGTGGTCCGGCGGCCCTCTGAGGCTGGGACTGGCCCGTCTCCCTCCTGCAGATGAAGACTGGGGTACAGAGCAGGAGGGACCTTTGCACAAGGTCACGTAGAGGGGTAAGGAGTAGAGCTGGGATTTGAACCCAGGCATTCTGCTCAGGAGAGCGCATTCTCGTCAGGCCCCCTCACACCCTGTGTTGAATGTCTCTCTAATGTCTGAATTCTGCATACTAAACGTGCTATTTTTATAATCCTGAGAAAACAATAAGGAAGAGCACACGAGGGAGGGAGCAGGGAGTACTCACATGCTGATCGGAAAGGAATGCTGATTTTGCCCTGGATGCTGCTGATCACAACAATGTGGCCTTGTCGTCTTTTGATCATGGAGGGCAGGAGCGCTAGAGACAGACAGCGGAGCTTTAGAGACGACTTTTCTTGTGGTCACAGCAGCTAACGCTGACAGGAGGTGACCTCGCTTATTATATGCACTTAGAGCCAGGGAGGTGACGGGGAAAGCTCCGCAGGGAGCACCACGCTGGTTGGAAGTCTCAGGCCTCCTGCACCCAGCAGACCACCAGCAGGAGGGAGGAGGCCAGCAGAACAGTGGGCAGGAGGCAAGGAGGGAGGCAGGCAGAAGCCCAGTCCCTAGGAACAGTCAGCTCAGTCCCCTTCTCTAGGGAGAGCCTCTCCCCTTGAGTGATATCTGCGGCTGGGCACAAAAATGTCCCCACTTTGTATGGGCTTCCAAACACCGTGAAAAGGAAATGGATGCAATGCTGTGCAGATAAGCTGTCACTGAGGAGAACACCCTGGTTTAAGGCTAGAAAGCAGATAAAAAAAATGCAAAGGAAAGCCTGGAGAAAACAAACCGCCAAGCTGTAATGCCAACACCTATTCCAGGGTAAAACAGACAGCGACGGGCAACGTCTGGCTAAAAAGCAATCGAGTAAAGTACGAAGGGTGCCAGCATACAGTGGTCTTTTTGCTTTTACTTCAGGACTACTACCTTTCGTTAGAGCAACTGGGCCAAAGTAGTTCGTCTCCATGACTTTCTTATCCACGTCCGTGGAGGTGTCCACGATGGCGCCGCGGTAGCTGATGCCGGCGTTGTTGAGGAGCACGTCCACATGGCCAAAGCGCTGCAGGATCTCCGCCGTTGCTGCGACAATGGCCCCAGGGTCGGCGAGGTCAAAGGTCACCGTGTAAGGCCGGTGTGTCTGCACCTGGTCAAAGAGGGCAGAAACCAGATGCACCTTCAGAGGGACAGGCATGTGAGCCATGTGTCCCTGCTCCGAGTGCCACGAGCAGCCCACTGGGTGTGACGTGACCCAGGCTCTAGCACCGCTCTTCTGAAGAAATGTGGCCCGGAGCTTCCTGTGTCTGGTGCTCACATCCGACCTGGGCAACTTCTCCCCTGAACTGAAAATGAGTCGTAGAGCCAGGCTCCCCTGCCTGCCTCGGGCCAGCACCATGCTGTATGTCGTCATGACACTAAACAATGCCCCTCCTGAGAGGGGCTATCCTTCTCTGGCTGTCCTTTTTGTTCATTTGTTCATGAAACTTTTTTATAGATATCTCCTGTGTGCCAGGCACTGCGGACAGGGCAGAAAGCAAGACAGACATGGTTCCTGTCTTCCAGAAGCATACCGTCCAGTGAGGAAGACAAATTCTGTAACTGTAAAGAATATCATGAAGAAGTATAAGATGCTAGAGAAATGAATAACTGAGCCATCTAACTTACAGGACTTCCCAATGGACATGAGTTTAACAAGAGATTAAAAGGAGGGGTGGGGATGTGAAATCAGAGAAGACGGCAGAGTTGGAAGTGCCAGGAATCTGTCTTTCCACCTGGATGTTGTACTGGCAGAAACTCTCTGGAGCGACAATTTTGGAACTCTGGAGTCTAACTGAATGCTTGCAGCTTGCAGGGCAGTGCTTCCCTGGCAAATTATAGATAATTTTGGTCCATTCTACCTATCACCTTGGTGGTAGGCTTCCATCCCCCATCCCTGCATCCCTGTGGCAGGCAGCTATAGGAAAACCCATACTTCTGGGGCAGCGTGAGGGAGCCAAAATAGGCAATAAGGACCTTGTCTTTTAAAAATCAGGGTTGTGTTCTGGTGATGGATCACTGAGGTGCGGCATGGAGGCAAGTTGAATTATTTTAACCACCACTGGCTAAAATGGTTTTCAATAGATTTAAAGGAGTTAACACCTGTTGTTTTGATATTCAAAAATATAAATAAATCCCCAGAAAACATACCTGAGGAAGCCCAGATGATGGACTTACCAAAGATTTTTAAAACAAAGGTCTTAAAAGATCCTCAAAGTGCTAAAGGAAGACATGGACAAAGGCAGAAAATTGATGTATAAACAAAATGAGTATCATTAAAGAAATGCCATCAAAGAAACCAATTATAAAAAAAATTCTGGAGCTCAAAGTACAACTTCCGAAATGGAAAATACACTACAAGTATACAAAGCACATTTGAGCGAAGCAGTGGAACGGAAGAAAGGACAACTGAAGTTACTGAGTCTGAGAACAAGAAAAAAGAATGAGGAAAAGTAAACAGAGCCTAAGGGATCTGTGGGACACCATCAAGTGGATCAATAAACACACTGTGGGAATCTGAGGAGAAGAGACAGAGAGACGGGTGGAAAGAATATCTGAAGAAATAATTGCTGAAAACTTCCCAAACTTTTTTTTTTTTTTAAAGATTTTATTTATTTATTTGACAGAGAGAGACACAGTGAGACAGGAACACAAGCAGGGGGAGTGGGAGAGGGAGAAGCAGACTTCCCGCCGAGCAGGGAGCCCGATGCGGGGCTTGATCCCAGAACGCTGGGATCATGACCTGAGCCAAAGGGAGGCGCTTAACGACTGAGCCACCCAGGCGCCCCACTTCCCAAACTTTATGAAAGACATGAAAACTACACATTCAAGAAGCTCAACACCAAACTGGATAAATTCAGAGGCCCATACGGAGACACATTATAATCAGTCAAAAGACAAAAAAAAAAAAAGAGAGAGAGAGAGAATCCTAAAAACATCAAGAGAGAACTACTCTAACATAAAAGGAATTCTCAGTAAGATGATGAGCTGATGTCTCATCAGAAACCTTGGAGGCCAGAAGACAGTGGGTTGATAAAAGGGTTGAAAGAAAAAAAAAAACTGTTAACCAAGAATTCTGTATCTGGCACAAGTATCCTTCAAAAAATGAGGGAGAAATTAAGATTCCCAGATGAACAAAAGCTGAGGGAGCTAGTTACCAGTAGACCTGCTCTGCCAGAAGGGCTAAAGGGAGTCCTTCAGGTTTGAAATGAAAGTAAGCTGGACAGTATAACTTGAAGCCCATATGAAGAAGATATAAAGATCTCTGGTAAAGTAAATACACGGGCAAGTATAAAAGCTACTACTGTTGTAATTTTGGCTTGTAACTCCACTTTCTACTTTCACCTTATTTAAAAGACAAATGTGTTTGAAAACTATTATTAATCTGTTAACGGGCCAAGCACTGTATGAAGATGTAACCTGTGATGTGAATAACAGAAATGGGGGAGGACAGAGCCGTAAAGCAGAAATTTTGTATGCTACGGATCCCCTTAGAAACCACACAACAATAACTATAAAATATGCACATGAGGAAATGAGAAGGAAATCAAAAACATTTCACTACAAAAAAACCAACTGAACACAAAAGACAGTAATGTAGGAAGTGAGGGACAAAAAAAAGCTATAAGGCACACAGAAAACAAACAGCCAAATGGCAGAAGTTCCTCCTTACTAATAATTACTTTAAATATAAACGATTTAAACTCTCTCATCAAAACACTGATAGCTGGAATATTTTTTCAAAATCCAACTATATGCTGTCTTTAAGAGACTCATTTTACATCCAAAGATACAATTAGGTTGAAAGTGAAAGGATGAAAAAAGGTTATTCCATGTAAATAATAACCAACAGAGAGCTGGAGTGGCTGTACTAATATCGGACAAAATAGGCTTTAAATCAGAAAAGGACAAAAGGACCAAAAAGGACACTATGTGCAGGCATACCTCAGAGACATTGTAGGTTTGGTTTCAGACCGCTACAGTACTGCAAATATCTCAATAAAGCAAGCCAGAGGAATTTTCTGGTTATCTTTACCCTATACTTACTCTATTACTTATATAGTCTATTACTTATATAGAAGTTATCTTTACCCTATCCTTAGTCTATTACTGTGCAATAGCATTATGTCTAACAAAAAGTACGTATCTTAATTTAACAATATTGCTATAAAGTGTGAACCAACATCTGAACTTTCAGTGAGTTGTAATCACTGATCACAGATCACCATAACAAATTAATAATGGGAAAGTTTGAAATATTATGAGAATTACCAGAATGTGACACAGAGACAGGACACAGAGACATGAGGTGGGCAAATGCTGTTGGAAAAATGGCACTGATAGACTAGATCAATACATGCTTGTCACAAAACCTTCAATTTGTAAAATACACCATTTCGGCAAAGCACAATACAGTGAAACACAGTAAAATAAGGTAAGCCTGTAATAATAAAAAGGTATTCATTATAGCAAAAAAAAAAAGGTAGTTATTGTAAATATTTGTGTACCTAATAATAGACCCTTAAAATATATGAAGCAAAAATCAATAGAATTGAAGGGAGACATAGAAAGTTCTATAATAATATTGTGATATTTCCATGTTCCATTTTCAAGAGTGGACAGAACAACCAATCAGAAGATCAATTACAAAATAGATGACCTGAATACTATAAACCAACAGGACTGAACAGACGCATATAAAACATCCCACCCGACAACAGCACGACACACATTCTTCTCAAGCACACATGGAACATTCTCCAGGATAGACCACATGTTAGGCCACAAGACAAATGTTAACAGGCTGAAAAAGACAGATATCATTTAAAGCGTCTTCTTCAACCACAGTGTGATGAAGCTAGAAATCAGTAACAGAAGGTAAACTGGAAACCCAGTGGAAATTAAACAACACACTCTTAAAGAACCACTGACTCAAAAGAAATAACAAAGGAAATTAGAGACTAATTAGACACAAATGAAAATGAATACATAACATACCCAAAGTAATGGGATGCAGTGAAAGTAGTGGTAAGAGGGAAATTTATACTATGAATGCCTACATTTAAAAAAAAAAAAAGATCTCAAATCAATAACATAACTTTACACCTTAGGGAACTGGAACAGAGTAAAACTAACCTGAAAGCTAGCAGAGGAAGGAAATAAAGATTAGAGAGGAGATAAAAATAGAAAGTAGAAATAAAGAAAATCATGAAACCAAAAGTTGGTTCTTTGAAAAGATCGACAAATTGAGAAACCATTAGCTAGACAAAGAAAGAGAGGATAGAGCGGGTCCCTACCTAGACAAAAAAGGTTATAATACAACGAACAATTGTATGCCTACAAATAAGATGACCTAGAAGAATTGAACAAATTCCTTGAAACGCACAAATTACCTGACTCAAGAAGAAATAGAAAAATCTCAGCAGACACAGAACAGTTAGAGAGATTGAAGCAATAACCTAAAACCTCCCAACAAAGGAATGTCAGACAGCAAATGGCTTCACTGGTGAATTATTTTACCAAACTTTAAAGAAGAATTAAGACCAACACTTCTCATACTCTTCCAAAAAACTGAAGGAGAGAACACTTCTTAACTCAATTCTGAGAGGCCAGCATTACTCTGATACCAAGTCCAGATAAAGACATCACAAGAAAATTACAGACCAATATCCTTTATGAATACAGATGTTAGAATCCTCAACAAAATACTAGCAAATCAAATTCAACATCATACTGAAAAGATTATTCACCATGAACAAGTGAGATTTATCCTAGGAATGCAGGGGTGGTTCAAATCAATCAGTATATCACATCAATAGAACAAAGGAAAAAATTACATCATCTCAATTGATGCAAAAAAGAGATTTGACAAATTCCAACCACCCTTTAATGATAAAAACCCAGAAAACCAGGAATGCAGGGGAAAGTCCACAACATGGTAAAGGATGTTTATGAAAAACCTACAGCTAATATATGTTCAATGGTGTAAGATAGGAAGTGTTCCCCCTATGACCAAGAACCAGACAAGGATGCTTGCTTTCATGTAGGTATTCAACACAGCACTAGGGTTGTAATCAGAGCACTTACACAAGAACAAGAAATAAAAGGCACCCATATTGGACAGGAAAAGGTACAACTTTTCACAGATGGCAGGATCCCATATATAGGAAATCCCGAGGGATCCAGAGAAAGCCACAGAGCTAATGTAAGTCAGCTTAGCAGAGTTGCAGTTACCAGAACAACACACACACACCAGCTATGTCTCTATACACCAGCAATGAATAATGTGAAAAGGAAATGAGGAAAGCAAAATTTAGTTAGGAATAAATCGAACTAAAAAGGTCAAATTTTTGTATGCTAAACACTACAAAACATTGCTGATAGAAATGAAAGAAAACCTAAATACATGCAAAGACATCTCACATTCACGGACTGGAAGACTTAACACTGTTAAGTAGTCAATACTACCCAAAGTGATCTACAGATTCAATGCTAGCCCTATCAAAATAATTGCATGTTTTGGAGGAAATAGGAAAAAAAATCCTAAAATCCATATGGAATCTCAAAGGTCCCCGCATAACCAAAACAATACTGAAAAAAAAAAAAAAAAAAGGAACACGGCTGGAAGAGTCACACTTCCTGATCTCAAAACTTACTGCAAAGCTACAGCAGTGTGGGAATGGCATAAAGACAGACACACAGACCAATGAAATAGGATGGACAGCCCAGAAATAAATGCTCGCATACATGGCCAAATGACTGTTGACAGGAGTGCCAAGACCATTCAAGCAGGAAAGAACAATCTTTTCAACAACTGATGGGTGCTGGGAAAACTGGATATATACATGCAAAAGAATGAAGTTGTGGGGCGCCTGGGTGGCTCAGTTATTAAGCGTCTGCCTTCGGCTCAGGTCATGACCCCAGGGTCCTGGGATCAAGCCCCACATCGGGCTCCCTGCTCGGCGGGAAGCCTGCTTCTCCCTCTCCCACTCCCCCTGCTTGTGTTCCCTCTCTCGCTGTCTCTCTCTCTGTCAAATAAATAAAAATCTTAAAAAAAAAAAAAATGAAGTTGAAACCTTACCTAACACCGTATACAAAAATTAAATCAAGTGGATCAAAGACCTAAATGTTGGGAGTTAAAATTACACTTTTAGAATAAAACATTGGGGAAAATCTTCATAACATCAGATGTGGCAACAACCTCATGGATATGACTCCACAAGTACAGTCAACAAAAATAAACTGGGCTTCATCAAAAATAAAAACTTTTCAGTGGCTCAGTTGGTTGGGCATCTGACTCTTGATTTTGGCTCAGGTCATGATCTCGGGGTTGAGTGATCGAGCCCCGGGTCAAGCTCTGCACTCAGCATGGAGTCTGCTAGAGACTCTTTCCCTCGCTCTCCTTCTGCCCCTCCACCTGCTCGTGTGTGCGCGTGCTCTGTCTCTCAAATGAATAATAAAATTTTACATGTGCTCTCTCAAATGAATAATAAAATCTTTATTGAAAAAAAATAAAACTTGGGGCACCGGGGTGGCTCAGTCGCTTAAGCGTCTGCCTTCAGCTCAGGTCATGATCCCGGGGTCCTGGGATCGAGCCCCACATCAGGTTCCCTGCTCAGTGAGGAGTCTGCTTCTCCCTCTCCCCCTGCTTGTGCTCTCTCTCTCTCAAATAAATAAATAAATAATCTAAAAAAAAAGTAAAACTTTTCTGCATCAAAGGATACTGTCAACAAAGTGGAAAGACAATCTATTGAATGAGAAAAAATATTTGCAAATATCACAGATCTGATAAAGGATTACTATCCAGAATATATACACAACTAAACTCAACAACAAAAACAAACAACCTGATTTAAAAAGACAGGAGAAGGACTTGAAAAAACATTCCTCCAAAGAAGACATCTAAATGGTCAGTAAGCACATGAAGAGATGCTCAACATCATTTGTAATTAGAGAAATGCAACTCAGAACCACAATGAGATACCATATTATATCTCCTAGGATGGGTACAATTAAAAAACAAAGAGAAAAGAACAAGTGTTGGCAAGACTGTGGAGAAAAAAAAACCCTTGTGTGGTGCTGGTGGGAATGTAAAATGGTAGAGCTGCTGAGGAAAACAGATGACGATTCTTCAAAAGGTTATACATAAAACTACCCCATGACCCAGCCATTCCACTCCTAGCTGTATATTCAAAAAAACTGAAAGCAGGGACTCAAACAGATAATGTGTACAACTATGTTCACTGCAGCATTATTCACAATAGCCAAAAGACGGAAACTCTAGTGTACGTCAACAAAGTAATGGATAAATCAAAATGTGGTATATAAGTACACTGGAATAAAACTCCACCATAAAATGGAATGGAAGTTTGATACATGCTACAATATAGATGAACCCTGAAGACACAGTGCGTGGTGAAACAGCCAGACATAGAGGGACAAATATTATATTGTCCACTTATATAAGGTATCTAGAATAGGCAAATACATAGAAAGACAGTAGAATAGACACTTTTCCAGGCACTGGGGAGAGGGGAGGAAGACTGAATTATTGTTAATAGGTACAGAATTTTTGTTGGGGATGATAAGTATAGAAAGTGGTGATAGTTGTATACATTCTGAACGTGTTTAATGCCACTGAGTTGTACACCAAGAAATGGTTAAATTGATTAATACTATGATACGTATATTTTATTTATATATATATCTTTATATGCATGTAAGTACTATGTTATGTATATTTTTCCACAATTAAAATTTTAGAAGTCATGGCCAACCTCCCCCCATCTCCCCACCATAGAGAGATGAATAGGTATCAGCCAGGTAAAGGGGGAGTGGAAGCATTCACGGAGGGAATGGCCTAAACTCAGTGGCAGAGCTGGGATCTGAACCGACAGTTCACCCTCCTCAGGCAATGGAGACCTGCTATCTCCTCAGATGCCTGCAGATGATAGCCTGCACCTCTGGCCCACGGAAAACACACCCCTGGGCTCACCTTGGTGGCCACAGAAGCAGCAAGTTCTTCGGTGAGCTCTTCCAGGGCCTCCCGGTTTCGGCCGCAGAGCACCAGCTTAGCACCCGCAGTGTAGAAGACTCTGGCGCATTCTAAGGGAGGGAGAAAGAACCTTGACAGCTGAGGAAATTCAATGCCTTTCTTCCCTAGTGCAGGTCAGTCCAAACTCACTCCGTGTTTCAGAGCATGAACTTGTTTCTTCATGCACTGCACACATGTGTATTTGCCCCTGCTGTGGATGAGGCGTGGAGCTAGGAGTTAAGGCCCCAGTGATGAATGAGCCCCGCTGCTGCCCTAGGAGAGCTCACATCGATGGTATGGCAGACACCAAGGCAAGAGGAAGGCCAGGAACAGTGGACAGATTTGTTAGGTACCGTGCTCAGAACTTTCCATAACGATCTTTAGCTCTGAACAACCCTGGGGGCATTACCCCCTTTCTCACAGCTGAGGAAGCTCAGAAAGGTCAAGCGATGTGCTCAACAATCAGGCAGCACCAGCCATTTGTGAGGCTGTGGTCTGCCGAGGTCTGTGTTCTGGCACAATCTAGGCTGTTTCCCAAGTCACTACAACACAGCAGGTATAGATCTACAGGGCATGCTTACATGGTCTGTACAAGCCCAGGGGGCACAGGACTCTGTTGAGAAAGGATGGGGGGGCCTGAGGGGCTGAAATTTCTCTGGAAAGTGCTCAAGGAAGGCTAAGGGAGCAGAGTTTGCAAAGCAACCGGGGGGCCACGGACAGATACATCTGGGACACAGAGCAGAGAGTCTGCCAGCCTTGCCCCAGGCTGGGAAATGACAAACAAATGTGAAGAGCTGAGGCGTGTGGAGTGTCGACAGCTGCGAAGGCCCAGTACGGGAGGATGCAGTTTAAAAGGCTCCCTCCCACTGGGTGAGAAGGAAGGGGACTGGTGGAGATCAGGCTCTGCTGAACCCACTCCAACATTCCAGGTGACATCAACTGAGACCGGGGTACCTCCTATTAGTCAGTGTTCTTTTGGTGGCAAGAAAAGAGACCCAACTCCCACTGGGACAAAGCAAAAAGAGATTTATCCGGAGGATGCTGGGATTGCTCCAGAATTAAGGGAAAAGAGCTGAGTGACCAAGACTCAGGAGGGACAGGAGTGGTGGCCGCCCAGGGCCACTGGCAGCAGGACCCAGGCTCTCTCAGGGCTGGCAGGGCCTTTTCTCCACTTCGTCTCCCCGGCCTGGCTTCCCTCCAAGATGAGAATGGGGCTGCAGGCAGCTCTGAGTCACATCAACACAGCTCCCCCACCAGACAGGAGAGGGGTCTCTGACTCAGGCAAGCTCTGCTGCCGAAATCCCAGGAAGGGTGGGCCGGCATCTCGAGGACGACGCCAGCAAGGGTCACAGGCAAATCCCTGGGAGGGGAGACCTCCAGAACCGGGGCTAACCTGTGGGGGAGACGGAGGTGAGGGCCTTTTGCTTCTTGCTTGCTCTGAGCCCAGACACGGCCTGACTGAATGCTCGGTGCCCTGAAAACATACAGCTTGTGAAAAGCAGTGCAGCCCAGTGGTCAGGGGACTGGACTTGAACTCGACTGCCCACGTCCAGTGCCGGCCTTGGTCACTTCCTGGTTCTGTGATCATGGGTAAGTTATAACCTCTGTGTGTCTCACTTACCTCTTCTATAGAATGCAGGTAAAAACAGCACTGGGACTGAATGACTAGAAGTCAATACAATACAGTAGAGAAAAAGCACTACAGAAAAAAGCACCACAGAAGTGCTCACTGTTTTCATGTTTCTAAGCTGCCTTTTTAAAACGTTCTAACAACTGACTATTGGTGAAAACTGAAACCCGAGGGTTTAAAGAGGCACTGCCTATCCACACCTTTGGGCTGGTCTCCCTCAAACACCCACGGGCAGGTCCACACAGACCCCTCCGCCCCCAGCTGACCAGGCAGCCAGAGTACCCCCACCTCGTCCAGGGCCGAATCTCAGAGGCTCAGAGTCGGGTGGTGTCTCGTACCCCGACTCAGAGAAAGGACAGGCTTGCCCTGGGAGCCGTGAGGCCAGTGGTTGAAGGATCAAGCCTGTCACTTCCCTGCTGGGAGCGGAGGATGGTGTAGGGTCCAGGCAGGGTGTACTGGTCTGACAGCCCTTCCCCCACAAAAGTGCCAAAAGCTAGAAGGGTTCAAAACAGGAGGGGAGAACAAACTCCAGCATCCTTCAGGAAACCACAAAGTTCTTTGACGTCTGGATTGTCTCACGGTGCAAAGCCTTGTCTGTTCACTCTACGGCTCCTCCTTTAGTTCCTCTTACAGCTTTCACATACCATCCCCAGACCAGCACCTCTTGGCGTGTCTCCAGGCGGAATTTTCGGGAAGGATGTGCTCAGTGGACTAAATCAAGACATTTTCAGGTGTGGTGTATCACCTTCCTTGAAGATTTGGCTGGTTCGTTCTCTGGCTCATCCTGACAGAAGGCACAAGCCCAGAAAGAGCTGCAGCCCCTGCTCTGCTTGTCCCTGCACGGTCCGGTTGGGGTGTCAGCCCCTGCGCAGCCCGCCTTGCTGTGCTTCCTCAGCCGGCAGCAAACGCCTCGCAGGGATGGGGGTGGCGGCTGCACTCAAAGCCAGATGCCCGCATTCCTGAGGCTAGAGCTGCTCCTGTGGTTTACTGACTCATTCCCAAAGAGAGGAATCTCAGGCACGGCTGGCTTCCTCACCCCATTTCATCCTGATGTGACTGACACAACGGACATTTTGTGAGGTGTCACCAAGCAGTGCAGACACACAGAACCAAAGGTGGGGAGAGGCACATTAGTACCCAAACAACTTCTGGAAGGCAGTCACGTACATTCTGCTTAAGCTTTGCTTCCCAGCACAGCCAAACAGGGAGGAAACTGAAGTCCGTGTAGGGAATGACAGAAATGAAAACAACAGATTGCAAGGATTCCATTTTCGTTTCTTGAGAAAGCTGACACAGGGAGGCAGGAGGGTCAAGGGAAAAAGGAGAACAGTCCCAAAGTACCATTTATCCAGCTACGGCTGCCAGATGATTTCCCACCACTGCTGGCACTCCTGGCCTGTTCAGTCAAGAGAGTTATTCACGACCTCAGGGCTCAAGCTGGCTAAAGTGGTTATCCAGAACATTCTGTCCCTCTAGTCAATGGTCTTACTGTTTTATAAGGATAAGCTCGTGTAGCTTAAATATACAAAACAGGAGACAAAACAGGAGAAATACACAAAGCTGTCTGAAGATTTATCACATAATCCAGGCTTTCAGACCGGCTGACAGGGCAGGCAGAGCAGAGCCACCAAGGGCAACTCACGCTCTTCCTCCTCCGAAAGCTGAGGGGCAGCAGCGCCTCCTTGGTGGCCACCCACAGGGGCGTCTGTCCTTGAGACGGGTGGTAAAGAATCCACTCCTGTTCTATCTGGCCGGAGCGGGAAGAGATCCATGGACTCTTGTCTTTCAGATGTGAAATGGGGCAGCGTATAAGCAGAGTGATTTGGAATCTGGAAATGGCTGACCTAATATATGATAGAAATACACACACACACACACACACACACAGGTTTTGATTTTTTTTCAATTATATTGTCTATTCCCGTCACAGTCTTGGTTTCCGGAAGAAGAGATATGGAATGACCAAGAGGACAGTGTCTTTCTCCAATATTCACATATTAGAGCACGTGCAAGTCACCATCCCAGCCAGCTCTCAAATACTCTTCAAGGACTTAAAAAAAAAAAAAAAGCTTCTCTCTGAGATCAAGAGAAGTGGCTGCTGACTACCCTATATATAGTAGCTGAGTAAGGTCAGAGGACTGACAGTGGCAAAGGGCCTGGAGGCAGCTGTCCCCACGCAGGTCTGGGTATCTAATGACAGGCCCAGGGTTCACCCGCAGAGACCTCACCTAAAACATCAGAGCGGCGTATACAAATGAATCCATGCTTTCCCAGGCTCCCCCCAGCTGACTGCAAGCCACTTCCTCTGCAGACAAGGCCCCATCTGCTCCTTTATGTTCCTCCAACACCCAACTTCTTCCCAGTCCTGCATGACCACGCTGCTCCCTATTCTGGGCTTGTCTGCAATGCCCTCCTTGCTGGCCCATGCTTTCCTGTCCCTGGCTGTCTCCCCCGCAGGGGAGACAAGACAGAGTCCTGCAGTCAGACCTGGGGTTTGAATCTAGAAGTCCTAGGGCAAATCTCTGCATCTTAGCTGTGAGCATTCGGTGAACTCAAGTGCGAGGCAGCACGTGCCCCTCCCGGGCCTGGATGGGAACACCCATTACGGAAATGTCAGTATCCTGAGATAAGTCCTGGCTGCTCTCCATCGGACTGTGAACTCCCTGAGGGAAGGGGCCCTGTCTTTCCTTGGTTTGTCCCAGCACTTGGCCCAGAGCCTCCCAAATGGGAGACGCTTCATCAGCGCTGGCTGTGCTTCTCCCAACCAAAAGATGCAGCAGGGATGGGTCTACCACAGTCCTGGGTGCCTCTCCGCCTTCTTCCATGGCACCGAGCGCTGCTGTGGTTGGTACGTGTGCAGATGCTGAGGAGGAGGAAGCGACACGCGACATGCCTGAGTTTGCCAAAGTCCGTGTACATGTGTGGAAGCGAAATGACAGCAGCTCTGCAAACTCATCTGTGAGGCCGGGGGTGGTGACTGACTCTGAGCCTGTGTCCCAGCATACAATGCCTGGCCCCCAGAGGCTCACCGTGTGCAGCAACTCAGATGGAACTCCCTGGAAGAACCGAGTATCTGAAGTACCACGTGTTCTGTTCCCGACCCTGCCCAGGCCATGCTCAAGGTACAGCTGGAGGCGCAACCCCAGGGAGAGGAAGGGGAGGGGAAGGGGACCCCAAGGCTGTGAACTGGGGACGCTCGCTGAAGCCAGGAAAACGCACGCTTCGTCTGGCCCTCACAGACGTAACAGTGTTTTTTAAGTCAGTTGCCGTATCTGACAATTGGGAGCCTTCACATAAAAACCCCAATTTCCACAACTAGCTGGAGCGGAGTAAGGCGGCCCCCCTTAGATGAGACACGGAGTCTCCAGTTTGCCAGAGTCTTCCTCATGGCTTTCGCCTCCCAACACTGATGCTGATCAAAGTCAGGGGCCGTTTCTCATCGCACTTAAGCTCTCGCCTTTTGCACGTGGACCAGGGACAGTGACATGCTCTCATTCCCAAGTCACCGAGCCCGCTTCACTTACTTGCACCCTTGTCGCGGAGGAGCTGCTCCCCTTGCCTCGGGCAGGTGCCCTGCCCCCCGCCCCCCGCCAGCACTGCCCCCAGGACCCACCTCGCCCCAGGCCTGAGGTAGCACCCGTGATGACCACCACGGCGTTCCGCAGGTAGGCGTTCGTGCGCATCCGCTGCAGCAGCTTGAAGAGGCTGAAGACGCCCACACAGCCAAACAGCAGGGGCAGGATGGCCGTGGAGGTAATAAAGTCCATGAGCCTCACCTTCAGCAGACTCTTCCTGAAGGAACCCAAATCAAATGAAGTTGTGACAAAACAGGAAAACTCAAGGCACTTGCCAGCCCTCCTCCCCCTAGACTGATACAGAGCGCAGATCTCTCTTGGGTGGATTTCAGCTCTGAGCCCAGCAACTATCTTCCTAAGGCCCTGGGCTCCATGCCGACTGCTCAGCACCGTGGACTTGCTTTCTCTCATCTGACCGACACGAGCAGACAGCAAAGCCACAGGCCTTGCGATGCCTCTCAGAGGCACACAGCGACCCCAGGACAAGCTGAAAGAGTCCTTCAGCGCGGGACCCAGTTACCCATGAGTGTGACGGGAGGCTCTGGCAATATCCACACTCACCTGATTCTCCTTCCGAAACCTATTTAGGGGGACTTAGCTACACCCATTATCATTCTTAACCCCTATTTGTGAAACTAGAAAACATTTTTAAAAAGGAAAAAGAACACCATACCAATCCTTCTACTCCTCCCTAAGCACATGGATGTTTCTGGGTGGGGTGTGCCCTGGATGGTGTCTGCGAAGGCCCACACATGTCCTCCTGGCCACAGGCCTCACAGACACCCAGAGGGAAGCTGCCTTTTGCCACAGACTCAGGCCGGGAAGCAGGATGCCCTGCCACGCACTGTGGCGTGTTCTCACTCAGCATTCGCCAGGGAGCCATGGTCAGCCACATGAAATCAGGAGGCTACAGGAGCTTCTCTGCAACACTGGCAGTCAATTCTTAGGATCCATTCCTTCCGTGACTGCCCAAATTTCCTTACTCCTCCAAGCTTCTCGGATTCCTTGTCACTCACCCATGCCCCCGTGCCCAAAGCAAGCTAAGAGAGAAGGGAGACACAGGATTAAAGGAAGCTCAAGGATGAGCCAGTGAGGAGCAGCACTTTGAAAGAAATGCCCTGTAAGGCGTTTGACAAGTGGGCTGAGTCTACTACACAAAAGGCCCGCCACCCATAATCCTCCTCCAGAACTAAGATATTATGAGCATAGTAATCCTGTTCGGAAAGGAAGAGGCTGGAAACCAAGAGCGGAGCTCCTGCAAACCAGCCTAAAGCTTTCAATTCTTCATCAGATTGGGAGTAACTATGTAAAACCCTCACTCACCTGCTGAATGTCCCATGTCCTCAACTCCATATATTTAAAAAAATATTTCTGCTTCCGTTCCCAAGGCAACATCAACTCTGTGGGCACCACGAAGCCAGGACCCCACTGAAGCCCAACACAGATCCACTGACATGCTGAGCTGCTTTGATCCTGCACCTCAGGGTCAGGGTGAACTGTCCTGATCTAGGTTACACTGCTTGACTGCAAAAGGTTCTGCTCATATTTGAACTGCCAACTCAACTGGTTTAGTATTTAGTTTATTTTTTCATCTGCCTTTCTAAATATATCCAATTTCTTGGTCACCATAAAAAAATTAACATTCTTAGACAAACATCTGAAAAAATGACTGTTTCCCATCAACCTCCACTTAATCCACTTCTGAAAAGTCCCCAACGACTGTCTGCTAAGTGGTTACATTTCCCTCTCACCCTCCATGGTGCCAAGCCTACGCTCGGATGAGCTGGCAATTAAAGTGGCTTCTAAGGTGCCAAGCTCTTTTTTTTTTTTTTAAAGATTTTATTTATTTATCAGAGAGCGAGAGAGAGAGAGCACAAGCGGGGGAACAGCAAGCAGAGGGAGAGGGAGAAGCAGGCTCTCTGCTGAGCAGGGAGCCCGATGCGGGACTCGATCCCAGGACCCTGGGATCATGACCTGAGCCGAAGGCAGCCGCTTAACCGACTGAGCCACCCAGGCGCCCCTAAGGTGCCAAGCTCTTTACCCGGGTACTATTGGCACCACCCCTGGCCCACAACTGGAAGCTGAGGCCAGGTGTTCTAGCCTACAGTCGAGGCCCCTGAGTCCCAGGGGAAATGCTAGAGCCCAAGGACCCTTCGGCACCTGGAAGGACTGAGAACGGTGTAGAGCAGGGACCGGTACCTCTGCAGTTCCGTGGGTCTGCATGTACTGCCTGGGGGCCTTCATAGGGCCCAGCCCCTGAAGATGGTGGGTGTAGGCATATTTCCTAGGGGTGGGAGGGGTGAATTCGGGGGGGCAGGAATGATGGCCAGTTTGTTAGTGCAGCTTTACCAGAAAATTACAGCAAGTGACAGAAACACAGGTAGGCCCCAAGGTAATCATAGCTCAGAACTTTCACGTAATGAACTTGGGGTTGGGGGTAGGGAGCTTTCAACCCAGCAGGATGGCTGTCTAGGAAGAGCTTTATCCCACTGCAATCCCTGATCCTTCTACCAGGCAGGTCCCAAGGTGGACCACCCTGCTTCGCTCAGAATTACACAGGACCTGGCCAGTGCTCGGGATGACCAGGGAGTTGAAGAAGGGACTCATGAAGGGACAACAGGCCTCAACCCCTGGGTGGGGGCACAGAGCTCCATTAGGTCAGCTGGGTGGAAACAGCTCTGCACAGTCCTCCATCGGCTCCCAGAGACCAGAGCCTTGTGGCTGCCCGTTTCAGCCTTCAGAACTCCACTGAAGGCTACAAGGGTGTCATATACCAATATGCAGCCCACTGCCCCCCAAAATTCAGAGGTTGCAGAGACCACGTGGAAAACACTAGCTGTGGCAAAGTGATGGCAGTACAGGGGTTACAAGGATGACCCCTCGGGCCAGCCTGGCTGGGTTCGCATCATGGCTCAGCCACTTACTTACCAGCCTGGGTAAGGGACCTCCCCGCTCTGGGCCTCAGTCTCCTCATCTGTAAAATGAGGGTATATGAGTGTCCACCTCACAGGTCTGTTATGAGGTCAGCTGAATTAATGCATGGAAATGTGTGTGCAATCCCTAGAGAAGTGTAAGTGCTCAGTAAATGCAGTTGCCATTGGCATCAACATGACCTAGAACTAACTAAATTAAGCTCCTGGGCCAGGAATTAGTTTCACAGCAGTCAGATTTCCAAGGTTGTCTGAAAGAGTCCCTGGTTTATGAAAACTGGTTTCTTCCAAATGAAGGAAATTCACTAAACATAGAGCTTGCTGGAGTTAAATTTTTATACTTTCATAAACCCTTTGGTTTAATGACATTAACAAATAGGAAAAAAGGAACCCCGACTTTGTCAGAAGAAGTCAGGATCCCGTACGCCAAGGTGCGTACCAGAAAATGTAGCCACCATAACAGTCATCGAGGTCAACACAGCAAGGAGAGAGCAGACAAGGGCCCAAATGTCCCTGCTCCCCTTTTTTCACACCCAGAGAGGAGCAGGATGAAAACAAACCCACCTAGCAAGGTTCCCCCCATGAAGACAACGACAGCTGCCAACAAACTGCATTTTCATGCACCGTTTTACAACCCAAGCCAGCAATCTAGGACACGAAGAAAAGAGAGAACTACACACCGTCTTGTACACTTCTGGGATTCCTTGCGCACCTGACACAACATCGCATGCCAGCCTTGGTGTCCTGGCCCTGGGGACCACTTTGCCTGAGGCAAATATGGCACCAGGTTAATGGGATCCATCCTCGGCCCACGGGCCGGCTTTCTGTGGGGAGAGCGCACATCTGCATTCAGTCTGGCAAGTCGTTAACAGAATCAGAATGCAAAGTAAATTAGAAATCAGCACCAGTTGTGCCCAGCTAACTCAGGATGATGATGGTGGGAAAAGACATTCCAAAGCAAGCCATTTATTTGAGAGCAATACAGTATTCAGGGTAGGTATTCAGGCCACTTTCCTGACCAGGTGAAGTTAATCATATTGACAATCCCAACTTTCTGGGAGTTTCTCAAAATTCTGAAAGACCGACCCCCTTGATTGCACTCTGCAGTGCACGGAGCCGTACTGCCGGGCCCCTGGGCTGCTAGGCCCCTCCGGCCTGAGTGCTGGCTGGCCCGGGTCAGCTCCTCTGTGTCTCACCGTCAGCAGTGAGGGTGGCCACGAGAGCAAGACAGAAGGTAACTCAGCCCCAGCGCCTTGCTGTGGTGTCCGGGTGCATGCTCCAAGCAAAGAGAAGCTTCCAAGTGGAAGAAAGGAATTGTGTCCTGACTGGCCACATTTCCAGAGTAGGAAATACATCTCCTATGTAAAACAAGGTCAGAGGGGGTCAGTTTTCTTTGAAAATGGCATAGAAGAAGAACTTTAGTATGTTTACAAATTTTGCATTTTATACTGAAATGCTTAACTGCTAGTTTCAGACAGAATCGGGAAGGCAAGATTGACGGTATAAAAAAGGAGTGGGGGAAAAAAATCTAGCTCATGATTTCTAGCATTTGGAGATCAGCTCATACATAGAAGGGAGAGCCCAGCATCACTGTGAGCTCCAGTAGAAAGTAGGACAAGTCACAAAGAGAGAGTGAGGTCAGAAAAGGAAGAAGGCGAGATAGCCCCCCTCAAGTAGAAACCACAGATCACACAAGGTCTAGAAATGCGAGTGCACCGCCTAACAGAAAAGTAGGCACTCACGGTCCTGTCTACTCTCTTAATTGACAGGGAAGTGACCTGAAGCATGACCTTACGCTAATAAGCCACATCAACGGGTGTGAAGAAGTTAGAGAGTTCAGGCGTTCACACACTAAATTCGTCTGCTTGTATTTTCATATACCACAGACTACGGAGCTCTAGACCTAAGTTAAAAGAGGATCAAGGGTAGAAAAGTCCCTTCATGGGTGTTACTTGGGCCTGGACAGCCAGAAAGTTCATGGGGTCTCCCTGCGACTTTGAAATTCAGCTATTCCCTTATTCCACTGAGAGCCTTTTAGAACCTCAAAGTGGAGACAAGACTATCTTCAAGAAATCAACTCTGAGCAGAAATGTCACTTTAATGTTATTTTATTCCTCATCCTTTAGCCAAAATTCTGATGGAATCTGTTCCTAAGATTCCTTTTTTTCTCTCAACCAATCATAAAAAAATAAAGTAAATGGAACCATCCGTAAAAACAGGTTGTTGGGAAGTTACTCAGAATCACACACAGAAATTAAACCATTAACAGCCAAACCCGAAAATCAACAGAGGGTAGCTGAAAGCCCTCCAAAGTTAAAGAATAAAAATGATTTCAGGCCTGAAAGAAGGATTAGGCATGAAATAATTTGTCATGTTATGCACAAGAAAATCAGGCTAAAGGGCAGAGAGGAGTTCCAACTGGAAGGCAGGTCGCTGAAATCATGCAGCAAGGAGTGGCTTAGTATCACCAAAAGCAGTTAGGATCCCGTTCTCATAAACCTACACCACTCTTGTATTTCCTAAGTGACGACCAGCACTTAACAGCTGGTCTATGAAAGGTGACATAAGCTATGGGTCATGCTTATGACCCACATCTGAAAAGACCTATCTATTTTCAGAAAGTAAAAGCAGAGTAAACCTGCTCTCTTTGGGTCTTAAGCGTATGAGAAGCAGCAGCTAAGGGCCGTCTCTGACTGGAAAGAACGAACAATATCCTACCTCAGATGACAGCTACTTTGCCAGTGGCGGGTCCCGGTGCCAACGTCTTCTCTGGTCTCTTGACCTGGGGCAGAGTGACTACGGCCAGAGGACACCTTCAGGTCAGCAAGCCCTCCCTGGAGCGCCGGAGCAAGCCAGCGAGGAGCGGCCTGGACAGTGTATTTTGGGATGCCAGCCTTAGGGCCCCCGGTTTAAAGGAATACAGGCTGGCATTAGTAAAGATAAAACCAAAAGGAAGGCCCGAGACTGTTTCAGACTGGGCTCCTGAGAGTGCACTCCTGGGAAGAGCAACCACGCTGAAGCAAGCCTGCTCTCCAGTGAGACGCTGAGCACACAGCAGCCCCAGCCAGGGAGGGCGGGAAGAGAGGGGCCAGCACAGCTCCAGACCCTGCAGGGCAGGCACCTACACAGGAGCGGGGCACCAGAGCCGAATTGTTCACGACGGGCCAAAGTCCTAGCTCGGCTTCTAAGGACAGCACTTCGGATGTCTACCTAGCAGCCTGCCGCAGAAAAACGATTTTGGTGTCTAACATGCTTTATAAAACGAATTAAGTATTACTGGAGGTTGCAGGAGTGATCTCACCCTCTTTCCTAGAAAACACACAAGAGGCCCTGACTGAAACCAGAGAGCACACTCACTGTGCGGGTGAGGCAGAAAAAACACCAACGTGGCACTCGGGGGGCTGGGTTCGAGTCCACCATGTCGTGTGCTTGCTGTACGACATGCGCAAATTTACTCATGACCTGCAACTATGTGGACGATTATTCCAATAAGACACATAGGAAACACCCTGTACATTTTAACATCCTGAATAAACATGCTCCTGACTCTTAAACTCACGGAGTAAAGGTGGCCCCCAGAGAGGAGCTGGGAAAGGAACTAACCATGGCAGCCAGGCGGGCGGCGTTAAGGGCTGGTCATGTTTCAGTACATTTGGTAAAAAGACCAAACGTATGACTTTATAGCCACACCTCATATATCAAATGCCATCCAGTACCAGACTCTGCTAAGACTGAGATGTAAGGCAATGAATGAAGTAGACATGGTTTCTGACCTCGTGGAGCTCACAGCCTAGATGGGGAGACTGACAATAAACAAAGAAACACAAAAATTAAATGATTAGAACTGTGATAACGAAAGAAACAGTCATTGTGTGGTTTTAACACAGTGGGGGCCTGTCTAAAGGATAAGCCTCGCATGAAGCTTTAATTCAAAGTCAAAACAATTCAAACCACTATGCTGGCCACACAACACACAACACACAACACACAACACAACCTGGCCCAGGGCAGCTGCTAGTTTCTGACTCCTGAGTTTTACATTATTACCTTAAAAAATTACATATAATAATGAATATGACAGACAAGGTACCCAGCTAAATATAAAGTCAGGAATCCAGTGTGTTTATAATTTTTTTAAGATTTATTTATTTTATATTGAGAGAGAGAGAGAGAGAAAGCATGAGCAGGAGGGACAGAGGAAGAGGGAGAGAGAGAATCCCAAGCAGACTCCACACTGAGCACAGAGCCCAAAGTGGGGCTCAATCTCACAATCCTGAGATCACAACCTGAGTTGATACCAAGAGTTGGACACTTAACCAACTGTGCCACTAGGTGCCCCAAGAATCCAGTGTGTTTAAAAGGAGCTGGTAGGACCCAAGCCAGAGTATCTAATTGGAACTGTGCACAGGTATCAGCTTCATAAATAAGAAGAAAACACAGTAAACAATACTGTACTCCAACTTGGGCACAATTACTCACTATATCTGCTATAGTATAAATTCACTCCACAAACATTTACTGAGCACCTACTGTGTGTCAATTGTTCCAGGCTTTGTGGTACAATGAGCAAACGGGAAGTAAATTGTTGTCCTCGTGGAGATGACATATCAATGGGAGAGACAAACAATAAAGAAGATAAGCAAATAAAATGTACATCAAAAGGATTCCAAGACAGTGGTGGAACGGGAGGCACCAGGAATCCATCTCCCTACCTACTCAGTAACTGCACTCGCGGAATCTGTCCCGTATAACTGTATATTTTAGAGCTCTGAAGTCTACTGAAGGCTTGCAAGTTCCCTGAGAAGGCCTAGCTGGCAAGTTGTGGTTAATTTCAGTCAATTTCAGCTGCAAACACAGTGCTGCACAACCTCCACCTCCACCGGAGGGGCATGCAGTTATGCCTGCCATGCTGTAGCAACTTGCACACAGCTCGCTGGAATGAGGCAAAAAAGACCCTGTCCTCTCAATATCAGGGATTTGTGTCTGACTGCTGATTGCTGCTTCTGATCAGAGCGGTGCAGACAGAGGTGGGCAGCCATGTGGCTTGTAGCAAGCCTCTTCACCTCCAAATGAGGTGCCTGCCAGGGTACTTACAGGGCTCGCAGCATTTTATCCTCCCTTCATTTCCCTCTTTTTCTCCTTTTAGGAGCCAGTAATTAAAGAGTAGTCCATTCAAAAGCAACTGAATACATGGGGAAAATTAGAAAGTGACCATGAATGTCCAGGAAAAGGCACATGCTCAGAAAAGACCTGAGAAGACCTTAATTAAGTTCATAGATCAGACTGATCCTAGGCACAAAGACAGCCTACAAAAATAAATATGCCAATTAATTAGTTAACAAAAACCAGCAAACACTAGGGAATGGAGAAAATCTGATTCCAGACTTACCATATTATATTAAAATGTCCAGTTTTCAACAAAAAAGTCAAAAGGCATACAAAGAAATAGGAAACCATGGCCCATTCAAAGAAACTGTCCCTGTGAAAGAACTACAGATTTGCCTGACAAGATATTAAAACAACTGTCTAAAGCTGCTCAAAAAACTAAAGAAAGACCTAGAGAAAATCAAGCAAATACTGTATAAAAAGAATGGAAATACCAATAATGAGACAGAAAACCTAAAAAGAAAGCAAAAGGAAACACTGGAGTTGAAAAGAATAACAGAAATGAAAAATTCACTAGGGCAATTCAAAAGCAGATTTGAGCATGCAGATGATAGATTCAGCAAACCTCAAGATAGGACAATGGAAAGTACTGAAACTAAGAAATAGGGGAAAAGACCGAATGAAAGTGAACAGAATGTAAGGGACCCACAAGACACATCAAGCCGACCAGCATATATTGTAGAAGCTTCAAAAACAGGAGAGAGAGAGAGGCAGAGAGAATATTTGAAGAATTAGTGGCTGAAAGATTCTCAACTTTGCTGAAAGACATGAATATAAATACCCAAAAAAACTCAATGTACTCAGGTAACATGAACTCAGAGACCCATACCAAGACATATTATAATCAAACTTTCTAAAGGCAAATACAGAGAACCTTGAAAGCTGGAAAAGTGACTTGTCACACACGGGAGATCCTCAATAAGATTATCAACACATTTCTCATCACATATAAGGCAGTGGACAATATATTCAAAGTGCTAAAAGAAAAAACTGTCAACCAAAAATCTTGTATCTGGCAAAACTGTCCTTCAAAAGTGAGGGAAAAATTAAGACATTCCCAGATAAACAAAAGCTGAGATAGTTATCACTACATCTGCTCTGCAAGAAATGTCATAGGAGGGGCGCCTGGGTGGCTCAGTTGGTTAAGCGACTGCCTTCGGCTCAGGTCATGATCCTGGAGTCCCGGGATCAAGTCCCGCATCGGGCTCCCTGCTTGGCAGGGGGTCTGCTTCTCCCTCTGCCCTCTTCCCTCTCATGCTCTCTGTCTCTCATTCTCTCTCTCTCAAATAAATAAAATCTTTAAAAAAAAAAAAAAAAAGAAATGTCATGGGAGTCCTACAAGGTGAAATGAAAAGACACTAGACAATACCTCCAAGCCATGTGGAGAAATAAAGATTTCAATAAAGGTAAATACATGCAAAAATATAAATACTAGAATTATTATAACAACAGTTTGTAACTCCACTTTCTGTTTTCTACATATTTAAAAGACTAACACATTTTAAAAAAACAATTTTTAGTTTAAAAGCTAATATTATTGTAACTGTGGTCTGTAACTCCAAATCTTGTTTCCTACATAATTTTTTTTTTTAAAGATTTTACTTATTTGACAGAGAGAGAGACAGCAAGAGAAGGTACTCAAGCAGGGGGAGTGGGAGAGGGAGAAACAGACTCCCTGCTGAGCAGGGAGCCCGACGTGGGACTCGATCCCAGGACCCCAGGATCATGACCTGAGCCGAAGGCAGACGCTTAACGACTGAGCCACCCAGGCACCCTACATAATTTTTTTTAAAGATTTTATTTATTTATTTGAGAGAGAGTGTGAAGTTAAGTTAGTATAAAGTCAAATTACAATGTTATAACATTAGGATGTTAAACAATCCTGATGGTAACCACAAAGAAAATAACTATAGAACACACACAAAAGAAAATGAAAAGAGAATCAAAACATTTCACTACAAAAAAATCAACTAGATGTAAAAGAAGACAATAATAAAGGAAATGGGTGGGAAGCAGAGAACAAATAGCACAACTGTAGAAGTAAGTCCTTCCTTTCCTGTAGTTACTTTAAACGTAAATGGATTAAACTCTCCAAAGGACAGAATTTGGCAGAATAGATAAAATCACATGATCAACTATATGCTGCCTACAAGAGACTCACTTGAGATCCAAAGACACAAACAGGTTGAAAGTGAAAGGATGGAAAAAGATACTCCATGCAAACAGTAAGAGAGAGCAGGGGTAGCTACACTAGTATCAGACAAAATGGACTTTAAATATATGAAGTAACAACTGACAGATTTGAAGGCAAAACAGTCCTATAAGAGTAGTTGGAGACTTCAATATCCCACTCATAAAAGAACCAAAATAAGGAAATAAAGGACTTAACACAATAAGCCAACTAGGTCTAACAGACATATAAAACACTATCCAACAACAACAGCATACACATTGTTCTGAAGTACACATGGGACAATTTCCAGTATATACATATGTTAGGCCACAAATTCTCAAATTAGTCTCAATATTTAAAAGACAGATATCATATAAAGTACCTTCTGTGACCACAATAGGATATAGTTGAAAATCAATAACAAGAGATATTAGAAAATAGAGATAAATAAAAACAAAAATATAATACACCAAACTTATGATATATAACAAAAAGAGTGCTAAGAGGGAAATTCATAGCTATAAATATGTATATTATAAAACAAGAAAGATCTCAATGACGTAATTCCACAATTAAAAAAACTAGAAAAAGAACAAACTAAAGTCAAAGCTAGCAGAGGGATGCCTGGGTGGCTCAGTCAGTTAAGTGCCTGCCTTCACCTCAGGTCATGATCCCACAGTCCTGGGATGGAGTCCCACATTGGATGCCTTGCTCGGCAGTGGGCCTGCTTCTCCCTCTGCCTGTCGCTTCCCCTGCTTGTGCTCTCTCTCTCTGGCAAATAAATAAATAAAATCTATTTTTAAAAAAGATTAGAGCAGAGATAAATGAAACAATAGAAAATAGAAATCAATGAAACCAAAAGTTGATGCTTTGAAAAAGTCAACAAAATTGACAAACCTTTAGCTAGATGGACTAAAAAAAAGAGAGAGAAAAACAGACTCAAATTACTAAGTTCAGAAAAGAAAGTGAGGATGTTACTATTGATTCTACAGAAATAAAAAGGATTATGAGAGTACTATGAACATTATACACCAACAAATTGGATAACCTAGATGAAATTGACATATTCCTAGAAACACAAAACCTACCAAAACTTAATCACTAAGAAATAGAACATCTGCATAGACCAATAACTACTAAAGAGACTGAATCCATAATAAAAAATGTCAACAAAGAAAAAGCCACCTGGGTGGCTCAGTCAGTTGAGCATCCAACTCTTGATTTTGGCTCAGGTCATGATCTCAGGGTCATGAGATCGTGCCCCATGTCAGGTTCCACATTCAGTGTACAGCCTGCTTAAGATTCTCTCTCTCTCCCTTTACCTCTCCCTGCTGCTTGTGCATGCCCCCCCCAAAAAAAAAGAAAAAGAAAAAAGTCCCAGATCCAATGGCTTTACTGGTGAATCCTACCAAACATTTAAAGAACTAATGCCACTCCTTCTTAAACTTTTCCAAAAAATTATAGAGAATATTTCCTAACTCATTCAATGAGATCAGCACTACCCTGATACCAAGAAAAAAAAAACAAAAAAACAACTACAGACCAACGTCCCTTTTGAAAACTATGCAAAAATCCTCAACAAAATAACAAACTGAACTCAGCAGCATATTTTAAAAAATGACCAAATGGGATATGTCCCTAAAATGCCAAGAATGGTTCAACATATTAAAATTGATCAACGTAATATGCCACACCAACTAGAGGAATAAAACCACATAACCATCTCAATTGACACAGAAAAGCACTTGACAAAATTTAACACCCTTTCATGATGAATACACTCAACAAAATAGGAATAGAAGGAAATTACCTCAAGTTAATAAAAACTATATATGAAAAACCCACAGTGGGGCGCCTGGGTGGCTCAGTTGGTTAAGTGACTGCCTTCGGCTCAGGTCATGATCCTGGAGTCCCGGGATCGAGGTCCGCATCGGGCTCCCTGCTCGGCAGGGAGTCTGCTTCTCCCTCTGACCCTCCCCCATCTCATGTGCTTGCTCTCTCTCATTCTCTGTCAAATAATAAATAAAATCTTTAAAAAAGAAAAAAAAGAAAAACCCACAGTGAACATCATATTCAATGGTAAAAGACTGTAAGCTTTTCCTCTAGGATCAAGAACAAAGCATGGATGCCCACTTCACCACATAGTATTGGAATGAGGCAAGAAATAAAAGGCATCTAAATTGGAAAGAAGTAAGTAAAATTATCTCCATTTGCAGATGATATGATCTTATACATAGGAAACCCTAAAGTCTACACAAAAAGGTGTGAGAATAAATAAATACAGCAAAGTAGCAAAATACAAAGTCCACACACAAAAGTCAGTTGGTATTTCTATGTGCAAACAATGACCAATCTGAGAAGGAAATTACAAAAACAATTCCACTTACAATACAGCTGAAAAAAATTAAATACTTAATAACTTAACCAAGGAGGTAAAGACTTGTAAAATGAAAACTACAAAATACTCCTGAAAGAAATTAAACAAGACATAAGTAAATGGAAACACATCCCATATTCATGGAGTGGAACACTTAATATTATTAAAATGTCAATAGTACCCAAAGTGCTCTACAGATTCAATGCAATCCCTATCAAAATCCCAGAGACATTTTGCAGAAACAGAAAAACTCATCCTAAAATTCATATGGAATCTCAAATGTCTCCAAATAGCCAAAACAACCTTGAAAAGAACAAAGCTGGAAGACTCCTATTTCCCAATTCTGAAACTTACTCCAAAGCTACAGTAATCAAAACAGTGTGTTTTTGGCATAAAGACAGACATATAGACCAGTGGAACACAACAGTAAGTCCAGAAATAAACCCTTCCATATATGGTCGAATGATTTCTGACAAGGGAACCAAGATCATTCAATGGGGGAAAGGACAGTCTTTTCAACAGATGGTCCTGGATATCCACAGGCAAAAGAACAAAGCTGGACCCTTACCTTATACAAAAGTTAACTCAAAATGGGTCAAGGACCTAATTGTAAGACCTAAAACAATAAAACTCTTTGGAAAAAAACATAGGGCAAAAGCTTCACAACATTGGATTTAGCAACGATTTCTATGATATGACTCCAAAGGCACAGACAACAAAAGAAAAGCTAGACAAACTGAACTTCATGAAAATTTTAAGAATTTGTGCATTAAAGGACACTATCCACAGAATAAAAAGGCAACTTACAGAATAGGAGAAACTATTTTCAAATTATATATCTAATAAGGGATCAATATCCAGAATATATAGAAAACTCATAGAACTCAAAAACAAAACAAAACAAAAACAAACAACCTGACTCAAAAATGGGCAAAGGACTTGAATAGACATTTCTCAATAGGAGGTATACAAATGGCCAATAAGTACATGAAAAGATGCTCAAGATTACTACCTACTAGTGAAATGCAAATGAAAACTATGAGATACTACTTCACATCCTTTAGGATGACTACTACCACAAAAGCAAAAAATAACAAGTGTTTGGGAGGATGTAGAGAAGTTGAAGGCCTTGTGCACTGTGGGTGGGAATGTAAAATAGTAGAGATGCTGAAAAAACAGTATAAAAGTTCCTCAAAAAATCAAAAATAGAATTACCATATGATCTAGCAATTTCACTGCTGGATGTATACTCCAAAAAATGGAAAACAGGGTCTCAAAGAGATATGTGCACAACCATGCTCATAGAAGCATTATTCACCATAGATAAAACATGGAAGCAACCAAAGTGTCCATCAACCAATGAACGATAAGCAAAATATAGTATATATACAAAGGAATATTATTCAGCCTTAAAAAGGAAGGAAATTCTGCAATATGCTACAACATGGATGAACCTTGCAGACATTATGGGTAAGTGAAATAAGCCAGTCACAAGAGGACAAGTACTTTATAATTCCACTTATATGAGATACTTAGAGCAGTCAAATACTTAGAGACAAAAAGTAGAATTGCAGTTGCCAGGGGCTGGGGTGGGAGCAGGAAGGGATGGGAGTTATATTTTAATGGGTACAGAGTTCCAGTTTTGCAAGATAAAGAGTTTTGGAGATGGATGGTAGTGATGGAGGCACAACATTACGAATGTATCTAATACCACTGAGCTGTACACTTAAAAATGGTTAAATGGTAAACTTTGTGGGGCACCTGGCTGGCTCAGTCAGTGAAGCATGTGACTCTTGATCTCAGGGTTTTGAGTTCGAGCCCCATGTTGGGTGTAGAGATTACTTAAAAATAAAATCTTAAAAAAAAAAAGATGGTAAACTTTATTGTGTGTCTTTTATCACAAAAAGAAAAAACAAGTATGTCATTCACAAAGGATTAAACTAAACACTAAATGCTGCCCAATTTCATGTGGGCTCATGGTTGAAATCAGATTATCTGAAATTCTAACAAATGACTGTCTTAGTTTCCTCATAGATTTAGATAAATCATCTGCCCCTGTTCACTGTCTCTGTTAGACAATCTGCCTTACTGTAATTCATTTAGGATGATGCTTCACCCTGAATTCCAAGTTATTTTTAGAACTGAAAAACATTATTGTGAAATTTAACTAGGAAATGCCCTTTATTCTGAAGCAGTTTTTACAATGCTTGTACTTAAAACTTGTAGTGCACTGACTTTTATGCCAGAAAACATAAAGGAAGGAATTTCACAAACTGAAAGGGCAAAAGCAGAAGGAAAGCAGAATAACCTGAGAGGGGTTTTCCATCGCCAACTTCTAAGCTTTCATTTAAAAATAGCCTGGCGAGTGCCTGATCACTTTATTTTCAGTGTCCTAGCAAATTGCTCCCCGAGACATAGCTATGTCTCCTCAGGACAGGCCCACAGTAGGGAGTCAAAAAATTTTATTTCAACCACTCTTAGATTTCCCACTTTTCCCCAAACATATTTTTCCTCTTATTTCTCTCTCAGAGCCTTTCAGGCTTAAAAAATATATATTTGGCAAATTCCAGAATCTTTATTAAAAGGAAAAACACTGGGGCGCCTGGGTGGCTCAGTCGTTGGGCGTCTGCCTTCGGCTCGGGTCATGATCCGGGGTCCTGGGATCGAGCCCTGCGTCGGGCTCCCTGCTCGGCGGGAAGCCTGCTTCTCCCTCTCCCACTCCCCCTGCTTGTGTTCCCTCTCTCGCTGTGTCTCTCTCTGTCAAATAAATAAATAAAATCTTTAAAAAAAAAAAGGACAAACACTTGCAAATGAAAACATCTTTTATACATTCACTGTATTTGTTGTCAGTGTGTAACAGCTTATAAGGACTATCTTTTACACTGCAATAAAATATACACTGTTACACAATGAAGCTTTTTTTTTTCTGGTGATACAAAAGTTAATAAGCTTAACCACAGAATGAGGTAAAAGCAAACACATTTTAGAGGCAATTTTAGGAGTCAAGAAATGAAAGATTAAAGTCTCTTTCCTTCCATGGCAAAATGCTGATGGCTGTTGAGGTTGGGTACAGGGTACATAGGGGTTCACTGTACTATTCAAGTTTTGTGTATCTTTGAGCATTTCCATAATTTCTACTTCACTCTCAACTGTGCTAAAAATGGAGTTGGAAAAGTAAACAATTAGCTACACTGAAAGTATCAACTTTGTAAAATAAAATTAGCTAATAAATACTACCAACTAGAACACCAAAAGGGACAAATGGACCAATGTTAAGTTACAGTGGCACCTCTGTGGGGCAGCATGGTGGGTGGGGTCTTGATTTGGACCTTTCCTGGGACTTGAGACCAGGTGGCTACGGACTAAATCATCAGACTTTTCCAGGCCTCCCCTCCTGATGTGTTTTCCAAACGAGCTGGCTCCAAGCCGCATTACTCATCCGCGTCTAATCACTACCTACATTAGAAGCACCTGTTAAAATCCAGCTCCAGGGCTCCACCCAGTGAAGACCTTTGAAATCAGTAATACCAGAAAAGGTGAGACCTAGGAATCTGGACTCTTGATGCCCCCCTCCAATGATTTTTAAAAACTATTTTATTTATTTATTTGACAGAGAGAGCGAGAGAGCACAAGCAGAGGGAACAGCAGAGGGAGAGGCAGGCCCCCACCAAGCAGGGAGCCCAATGCGGGGCTCGATCCCAGGACCCTGGGATCATAACCTGAGCTGAAGGCAGATGCTTAACCATCTGAGCCACCCAGGTGCCCCCCCTCCGATGATTTTAATAGATACTAAAGTTAGAAGCCCCTGAAGATCTCTGTAATTGTCTATCAAAAGAGATGTGCCCTCCGTTGGTTAAGCGACTGCCTTCGGCTCAGGTCACGATCCTGGAGTCCCGGGATCGAGTCCCACATCGGGCTCCCTGATCAGCAGGGAGTCTGCTTCTCCCTCTGACCCTCCCCCCTTCTCATGCTCTCTGTCTCTCATTCTCTCTCTCGCAAATAAATAAAATCTTTAAAAAAAAAATTTAAAAAAAAAAGAGATGTGCCACTCTGAGGGTAATAAGGGCTATCTGCCAACTTCCATTCACAGGGTCAGGGGTAACTGCTTTTTTTCTAGATTCCATCAACAAGAGTCCAGAAGAGGCCCTCCACTCCCACCCCTACCCCAATGCCCAACCCCGCCACCCCCATCTGCCCGGAAACCACTGGGACCAATCTCATCATAATTTTTATCTGTTTACATCAGTCACCACAGGAAGTCCAGGTCTCTTGAGACATCCCCAGGCTCCTAAAGCACTCTGCACACTCCCTTTTCTGACCCCACCTCCCACCCTTCCCCATATTAACCCGTGGTCCTCTTGGTCACTCATTGAGCAAAATCATGCATCTTCAATTCAAATCTTCTACTCTGGACAGCCCCTTCACCTTCCTGTTCCAACGATGTCTGGCTCCTCCTGAGGACAGATTTCCCTGCAGACCTCTGCAGTGGTGGCTGTTTTCTCCCCCATACCCCTCACAAACTCGCTCAAAGGTATGGTGGGGCTGTCTTTGCTCCTCACTATTCCTCCCTTTTTCCCTAAAACTGCCCAGCTGTGCCTCTTCCTTGTCAGAAGATGTCACACACTGCATTTTAAGCACCTGCTTTCCTCTTGGTCACCACCACCCCCACACCCCAGCATTACTTAAAAAGATTTTTAGCTACTCACTGTTACTCTCTCCAGCACATTTCCTGTCATCAGAATTCTTAGAGATTTTATATACACATGGGTGCTCCTACCTATGCCTTAGTTCTGTGACCTGTCCTCCATTATCTTGTCCTCCACCCTACTTTGGCCACTCCTCTAGTCAAACAGCAGCCCTTTATAATCTTCACTTCAAACACCCCGTTCTGGCTATTCTTTCTCCTTTGTGAATTTATTATCATACAGATTACATCTAAACATGTCAACCCAACAGTGTTAATAATTATTACTGCTTTAATACGGTCTTACGACTTTTACAAAAATTAAGAGAAAACATATTTACAGTCTTTTATAACTACCCACAAGTTAATCATTTCCAGGGCTCTTTATTTCCACCTGCAGATACAACATATAGTCTGGAGTCATTTCCTTTTGGCCTAAAAGATCCCTTAGTATTTCTTGAAAGATAAGTCTGTAATCAAGAGATTACCTCATCTTTGTTTGCGTGAGAATATATTTTACTTTCATTTTTAAAGGATGGTTTTATTTTTTTTATTTTTAAAGATTTTATTTATTTATTTCAACAGAGAGAGACACAGCGAGAGAGGGAACACAAGCAGGGGGGTGGGGGAGAGGGAGAAGCAGGCTTCCCGCAGAGCAGGGAGCCCGATGCGGGGCTCGATCCCAGGACCCTGGGATCATGACCTGAGCCGAAGGCAGATGCTTAACGACTGAGCCACCCAGGCGCCCCTAAAGGATGGTTTTAGATATAAAATTTAATATAGAATTTGGTGTTGACAGTTTTTTCGTTGAACATTGGAACTCCACTGTTCTGTGACAAGCATTCTTTTTTTCAATTATTAATACACTTTATTTTTTAGAGCTATTTTAGATTCACAGCAAACGTGAGCAGAAAGTACAGTTCTCTTTTTTTTTTTTTAATGTTTTATTTATTTATTCATGAGAGTCAGAGAGGCAGAGGCAGAGGGAGAAGCAGGCTCCCCGCCTAGCAGGGAGCCCGATGCGGGACTCGATCCCAGGACCCTGGGATCATGACCTGAGCCGAAGGCAGACGCTTAACCATCCGAGCCACCCAGGCGCCCGAAAGTACAGTTCTCTTATACCCCTTCTCCTTACAGGTGCACAACCCCCCGCACTATCACCATCCCCCATCATGGTGGTAAATGTTACAACTGATGAACCTGTGTTGACTCCTCATTTATGTTATGGTTTACTGATGGTGCACATTCCATGGGTTTTGAAAAATGTATAATGACATATGCCCACCACTATAGTATCATATAGAATAGTTTCACTGCCTTAAGTATTCTCTGGGCCTGTTGATTCATCCCTTCCTCCCCCCCCCCCACCCCAACTCCTGGCAACCACAGATATTTCTACTGTCTCCATAGTTTTGCCTTTTCCAGAATGTCAGATAGTTGGAAGCACACAGTATGCAACCATTTTAGAGTGGCTTCTTTCACTTAGTAATATGCATTTAAGGTTCCTCCATGTCTCCTCATGGTTTCATAGCTCATTTCCTTTGCACATTGAATAACATTTTCTTGTACCACAAAAAAAATTACATAATATTCCTGGATATACCATAGTTTATTTGCCTACTGAAGGGCATCTTGATTGCTTGCAGGTAGTGGCAATTGTGAATAAATAAGCTAAAAACACCCATCTGCAGGTTTTTGTGTGGACATAAAAGTTCTCTATTTGGGTAAATACCAAGGAGTACAATTGCTGGGTCATACGGTAAAAGTATGTTTAATTTTGTAAGAAACTGCCAAACTGTCTTCCAAAGCGGCTGTGACATTTTGCATTGCTACCAGCAATAAGTGAGAGTTCTTGTTGCTACACATCCTTGCCAGCATTTGGTGGTGTCAGTGTTCTGGACGTTGGCCATTCTAATAGGTGCGTATTGATATCTCACTGTTGTTTTAATTTGCCATTCTCCAGAGACACAGGATGTTGAACATCTTTTCATGTTTACTTACCATCTGCATATCTTCTTTGCTAAGGTGTCTGTCAGTCTTTTGCTCCAATTTTCAGCTGTTCATTTTCCTACTATTGAGTTTTAAATTAAGAGTTCTTTGTATATTTTGGATAGCAGTGTTTGATCAGATACGTCTTTTACAAATATTTTCTCCCAGTCTGTGGCTTATCTTCTCATTTTCTTGACCGTTTTTTCCAGAGCAGAAGTTTTTAATTCTAATGAAGTCTAGGTTATCAAGTATTTCTTTCATGGATCATGTCTTTGGTGTTGAATCTAAAAAGGCATCAGTATACCCCAAATTACCAAGGTTTTCTCCAACATTATATTCTTGTTTTATAGCTTTGTGTTTTACATTTAAGTCTGTGATCCAGTCTGAGTTAATTTTTGTAAAGGGTGTAAGATCTGTGTCTAGCTTCATTTTGGGGGCATGTGGGTGTACAGTTGTTCCAGCATCATTTGTTGAAAGAACTATCTTTGCTCCATTATATTGCCTTTGCTCCTTTGTCAACGATCAACTGACTAGAGCTTTGTGGGTCTATTTCTGGGCTCCCTATTCTGTTCCACTGATCTGTTTGTCTGTTCTTCCACAAATACCATATTGTCTTGATTAGTGTAGCTTTACAGTCAGTCTTGAAGTTGCATCTTCCAACTTTGTTCTTCAATTATCAAGTCAGCTATTCTGGGTCTTTTGCCTCTCCATATAAATTTTAGAACCAGTTTGTCAATATGCACAAAATAACTTGCTGAGATTTTTATTGAGATTATGTTGAAATCATAGATCAAGCTGAGGACCGACATCTTGACAATATTGAGTCATTCTATCCGTGAACATGGAATATCTCACTATTTAGTTCTTTTATTTCATATATTAGAGTTTTGTAGTTTTCCTCATATACATCTTGTACATATTTTATTAGACTATACTTAAGTACTTCATTTTTGTTGGGGGGGATGCTAACAGAAATAATACTGTCTTTAATTTCAAATTCCACTTGTTCATTGCTGGCATATAGGAAAATGATTGACTTTTATATACTAACTTTGTATCCTATACCCTAGCTATAATTGCTTATTAATTCCAGGAGTTTTTTTGCTGATTCTTTTGGGTTTTCCACATAGACACTCATGTCATCTGCAAAAAAAAAGACAGTTTTGTTTCTTCCTTCCCAAACGGTATACTTTTTGCTTCCCTTTCTCATTACATTAGTTAGGACTTCCAGTACTCTGTTGAAAAGCAGTGGTGAGAAGAGTATTGCCTTTTTCCTAATCTCAGTAGGGAAGCTTTGAGTTTCTCACTATTAAGCAGGTTGATGTTGGCTGTAGGTTTATTATAAATGTTCTTTTTCAAGTTGAGGAAGTTCTCTTCTATTACCAGTTTGCTGAGAGTTGGGGTTTTTTGTTGTTGTTGTTGTTTTTAATCATGAATGGGTACTGGATTTGGTCAACTGCTTTTTCTGCATCCACTGACATGGTCACATAATTTTTCTTCTTTAGTATGTTAATGTGATGGGTTATATTGATTTTTGAATGTTCAACCAGCCTTACACGCTGAGATAAATTCCACTTGGTCATGGTGTATAATTCAATTTATACAATGCTTGATTCGATTTGGTAATATTTTGTTGAGGAATTTTGCATATATGTTCATGAGAGATATGGGTCTGTAGTTTTATTTTCTTGTAGTCTCTTTGTCCAGTTTTGGTATCAGGGGAATATTGGCCTCACAGAATAAGTAAGGAAGCATTCCCTCTACTTCCATCTTCTGGAAGAGATTATAGAGAATTGGCATAACTTCTTACTTAAATGTTTAGCAGAATTCACCAGTGAACTCATTCAGGTCTGGTGCTTTCTAATTTGGAACATTAATTATTAATCCCATTTCTTTCACAGATATAGGCCTATTCAGATTGTCTATTTCCTCTTGTATGAGTTTGACACATTGTGTCTTTCAAATAATTGGTCAATTTCATCTAGGTTATCAAAACTGTGGATACAGAATTGTTCATATTCCTTTAGTATCATGTCCATGGGATCTGTAGTGATGTCTCCTCTTTCTCTTTTGATATTAGCAATGTCTTTTTTTTTTTTTCCTTTTCTTAGTTAGCCTGGCTAGAGGCTTATCAATTTTATTTATCTCTTCAAAAAAATCAGCTTTTGGTTTTGATTTTACCGATTCTTATTTTTCAATTTCATTGATTTCTACTCTAATTATCATTATTATTCTGCTTACTTTTGATTTAATTTGTTCTTTTTCCTAAGATAGAAGCTTAAATTACTAATTTGGGATTTTTCTTTTTTTTCTAATATATGCATTCGATGCTATAAATTTCTAAGCATAGTTTTCACTACATTCCACACATTCTGATAAATTGGATTTTTATTTCCATTTAGTTCAAAATATTTTTAAATTTCAGATTTCTTCTTTGACCCCCGTGTTATTTAGAAGTGTGTTGTTTAATCTTCCACGTATTTTAGGCCATTTTCCAACTACCTTTCTGTTACTGACTTCTACTTTAATTCCAATGTGGCCCAAAAGCAGACAATATATGATTTTAATTCTTTTAAGTTTATTGTGTTTTATGGCCCAGAATATGATCTATCTTGGTGAATGTTCCATGTGAACTTGAGAATAATTTGTAATCTGCTGTTGTTGGATGAAATATTCTATAGATGTTAATTATATCCAGTTGATTGATGGTGCTGTTAACTTCAAATACGTTCTTACCGATTTTCTGCCTGGTGAATTATGTTCATTTCTGACAAAGAGGTATTAAGTCTCCAATTACAATAGTGGATTCATCTATTTGTCTTAGTGATTCTACCAGTTTTTTCCACATGTACCTTGACACACTGTAGTTAGGTGCATACACATTAAGGAATGTTATGTCTTTTGGGAGTATTTTTTACTCCCCTTATCATTATGTAATGCCCCTCTTTATTCCTGATCACTATCCTTACCCTGAAGTCTGCTCTAAAGTTAATATAGCTACTCCTGCTTTCTTTTCTTTTCTTTTTAAGATTTATTTATTTATTTACTAGAGAGAGAGAGAGCATGAGGGGGGGAAGGGCAGAGGGAGAAGCAGACTCCCTGCTGAGCAGGGAGCCTGATGTGGGACTCGATCCCGGGACTCCAGGATCATGACCTGAGCCGAAGGCAGTTGCTTAACCAACTAAGCCACCCAGGCGCCCTCCTGCTTTCTTTTCATTAGTGCTGGCATGATATATCTTTCTCCACCCCTTTATTTTAATCTATATGTCTTTATATTTAAAATAGGTTTTGGGGCGCCTGCGTGGCTCAGTCGGTTAAGCGACTGCCTTCAGCTCAGGTCACGATCCTGGAGTCCCGGGATCGAGTCCCACATCGGGCTCCCTGCTCGGCAGGGAGTCTGCTTCTCCCTCTGACCCTCCTCCCTCTCATGCTCTCTTTCATTCTCTCTCTCTCAAATAAATAAATAAAATCTTTAAAAAAAAATAAATAAAATAAAATAAAATAGGTTTCTTGTAGACAACATATTGTTGGGTCTTGTTTTTTGATCCACTCTGAAAATTTCTTATAATTGGTATATATAGGCTGCTGACCTTTAGAGTGATTATTTATATACTTAGATTAATATCTACCATATTTGTTACTGTTTTCTCTTTGTTGTCATCATTCTTTGCTCCTATTTTTTGTCTTCCACACTTTTTCTACCTTCTGGAGTTTAACTGAGCATTTATATGATTCCATTTTCTCTTTCTTAGAATATCAATTATACTTCTTTTTAAACTTTTTTTAGTGGTTGCCTTACAGAATGCAGCATATTTATAACTAATCCAAGCCCACTTTCAATTAACACTATACCACTTCACAGATAATGCAAGTGACAAAATATTAATTCCTTTCTTCCATCTCTTATATCATTGCTGTCATTCATTTCACATATACATATGCATATACACACAAACTGATACATTTTTCCTATTATTATTCTGAGCAAACTGTTACCTGTTAGGCCAATTAAGAGGAAAATTAAAGTTTTTATTTTACGTTCACTAATGCTCTTTCTTCTTTTATGTAGTTACGAGTTTCTGACCTATACCATCTTCCTTCTCTGAAGAACTTTTAACATTTCTTGCAAGGCAAGTCTGACAACAAACTCCCTCAATTTTTGTTTGTCTGAGAAGTCTATTTCTCCTTCACTTTTGAAAGGTAACTTCCCAGGGTATAGAATTCTAGGCTTTTTGAGGCACCTGGCTGGCTCAGTTAGTGGAGCATGTGACTCTTGATCTCCAGGTTGTGAGTTTGAGACCCATGTTGGGTGTAGAGATTACTTAAAAAATAAATAAAAATTTAAAAATTTTGTTTAAATTTCTAGGCTTTTTTCTCTTAACATTTTGGAAGTTTCACACTATTCTGTTTTTGCTTACATGGTTTCTGAAGAGAAATCAGATATATTTCTTATCTTTGTTCCGCTATGGTAAGTTTTTTTGTGTGGGGGGTGGTTTTTTGCTTCTTCCAAGGTTTTTTTTCTTATTTTTGATTTTCTGAAGTTTAACAATAGTATGCCTAGGTGTTGTGAGATTATCTTGGCATTACCTTACTTGGTATTCCCTGAGCTTCCTGGATCTGTGGTTTGGTGTCTCCGATTAATTTGGGGACATTCTCTATCATTGTTGCTTCAAATATTGTTTCTGATTCTTTCTCTTTTCCTTCTGATATTCCCATTATGTATATAGTACATCTTTTGTAGTTATTTCACAGTTCTTATATATCTCTTTCTTTTTGCTTTTCAGTTTTGGGAAGAAAGGAACTAAAAGGAATAGAACAGAAAGTTCCTATTGTCATATGCTCAAGCTCAGAGATTCTTTCCTCAGCCATGCCCATCAGACATTCATTTCTCTTAGAGTGTTTTCTATCTCTAGCATTTCTTTTTTATTCTTTCCTAGATTTTCTCTCTGCTTATATTATCCATCTGTTCTTGCATGTTGTCTATTTTTTTCTTTTAAACTCCTTAGCATATTAATCATAGTTTTCAAATTATCAGTCTGATAATTCCAACTTTCCTGCCATATCTGACTCTGGTTCTAATGCTGTTCGGTCTCCTCAAACTTTATTTTTTGTCTTTCAGTATGTCTTGTACTGTTTTCTTGAAAGGCAGAAATCGGGATACCTGAGTAGCTCAGGTGGTTAAGCATCTGCCTTCAGCTCAGGTCATGATCCCAGGGTTCTGGGATTGACTCCTGCATCAGGCTCCTTGCTCAGTGGGGAGCCTGCTTCTCCCTCTGCCTGCTGCTCCCCCTGCTTGTGCTCTAGCTCTGACAAATAAATAAAATCTTAAAAAAAAAAAAAGGCAGAAATGATGTACGGTTAAAAAGAACTGTAGTAAACAGGCTTTGAGAAATGAAGAGGCAGTAGAAGCATGCTATGGTCCAATGATTAGATCTAGTCTTTTGGTAAGCCTATCCCCCTAACTGTGAACTTCATCAGTGGTTCTCAGGGTTTTATCCCCCTCCTTAGCTAGGACAGGATGACTAGAGGGAGCTGGAGTTGAGTATATCCCCTTCCCTAAGTAAGTCCCCTAGATAAAATAGTTTCTCCTGAGGGCAGGTCTTGTTAAGAACAAAATGCTCTGCCATATTTCAAAAGTTACTTTTCCCTCCCCATAATAGAAGCACAAGGGAATTTTTCTCCCAGTATTCACTGTGAGGGCCTGGTAGAGCTCCTGGAGTCAAAACTCACAAAACTGTGGGGCTCCCTTTACACTGGGTCACTCCAGAGTTTTTAACTCTCAGACTTGTCCACATTGAGCCTCCAGCAATTTGTCAATTACAGTTCAGGTTCTCCTGCAGCAGTATTGCTCCAACAAGTGTGATTCTCTGTATCCACCTGTTTTGCCAATTTTGGTGGCAAAAGTTTGCTCTGTGATCTCATGACTCTGATGGATCTAAGAGTTGGTTGATTTTTCCATTTGTTCTGCTTTTTACTTGTTAGGATGGAAGGGCAACTTCTCCCATCCAAGTACTAACCAGGCCCGACCCTGCTTAGCTTCCGAGATCAGACGAGATCGGGCGCGTTCAGGGTGGTATGGCCGTAGACTGGAAGGGCAACTTCTAAGCTCCTTACATGCTGAATAAGAAACCAGAAGTTCCAACACCATTCTTTAAGATGAGAAGTTAAGCCATTAATCATATATGATTGTCCCCTGTGAGTAGTAATTTTTCTCTTATTGCTTTTAACTTTGATCTTTGGCTTTCAACAATTTTACTATGATGTATCTAGATGAGAATCTTTATGTTTACCCTACTTGGGGTTCACTGAGTTTCCTGGATATATATACTGATGTTTATAGTAGCCTGAATAAAATCCCCCAAAGATGTCCACATCCTAATCCCTGGAACCTATATTATTTTATTTATATGGTAAAAGGAACTTTACAGATGCAATTAATTAAGGATCTCAAGATGGGGAGATTATCCTGCATTATCTGGGCAGGCCCAATACAATCACAAGAGTCCTTATAAGAGGGAGGCAAGAGGGGGCACCTGGGTGGCTCAGTCGTTAAGCGTCTGCCTTCGGCTCAGGTCATGATCCCAGCGTCCTGGGATCGAGCCCCGCATCGGGCTCCCTGCTCCGCAGGAAGCCTGCTTCTCTCTCTCCCGTTCCCCCTGCTTGTGTTTCCTCTCTTGCTGTGTCTCTCCCTGTCAAATAAATAAATAAAATCTTTAAAAAAAAAAAAGAGGGAGGCAAGAGGGATGAGTCATAGAGTAGATGTGACAACAGAGTAGAGGTTAGAGTAATATAAGGAAGGGACCCTGAGCTAATGAATGTTGATGGCCTATAGAAGTTGGAAAAGGCAAGTAAACAGATTCCCTCTAGAGCTTCCAGCAGGAATACAATCTCACTGATACCTTGATTTTAGGACTTCTGACCTTAAGAACTATAAGATAATAAATTTATGGAGTTTTAAGCTATTGCATTTGTGGTAACTTATAGCAGCAATAGGAAACTAATAGTGTTCTTTGTCAAATTTCGGGATTTGGGGACATTATTTCTTTTTTTTTTTAATATTTATTCATTTTAGAGAGAGTGAGTGCATGAGCGGGGGTGGAGGGGGGAGGTAGAGAGGCAAAGGGAGAGGGAGAAGCAGGTTCCCCACTGAGCAGAGAGCCTGACACAGGACTCCATCCCAGGACCCTGGGATCATGACCTAAGCCAAAGGCAGGGGCTTAACAACTGAGCCACCCAGGCACCCTGGGACACTATTTCTTTAAATACTTTTTCTGCTCCATTCTCTCTTCTTCTGGGACTCCCAAATGATAGTACACTTGATATTGTCCCAAGGATTTCTGAGGTTCTATTATTCTGTCTTCAACCTTTGTTCTTTTTGCTATTTTCCCCTAGGTATGAGTCACAGTTTCCTGTTTTTCAACATTTCTTACACATTTTTTATTGAAAACTGGCTATTTTAGCTATTACACTGTAGCAACTCCAGATTCTCATTTTCTCCTCTGGAGACAGGTAGAGTAGCAGACTTTTAAAATTTGTTTAATAACTTGCCTATACTAAACCTATGGATTTTGGTTCACCCACAGTATGTGGCCAGAGGTCTCTGCTCAGTTTTTCTTTTTTTCTTATTTTTATTTTTATGCTTGGATTCCTACTGGTGGTTATCTGAATATCTTAATAGTCAACCATTATATGTCAGTATTTGTGCCCAAACATCTCAGACAAATACAGCTTCTACCCTTTGCAGATGGATCTATGTGTGGTATGGGAAGTACATTCAAAGTTCAAGCAATTTTCAAGTCTTCCTTAGCTTTTCCTTTTCATCAAGCTTTCTCATAACTCCTCTGTAGTTGCGCACTGTCATCCAGGGATCTGTGGATAGCTTGGGCCCTCTCTAGCAAACTACGCTCATACATGTAGCTTTCCAGTCATCCAGAGTACGTGGCAGTTTATCAAGCCTATCTATGGCTGTCTTATTTATAGGACCTGTCAAATTTCTAGTTTGTCTACTGGTTCACTGCTTGCCCAACCAGGGCCACAACCTAAGACTAAGAAAGCTGCTGGACATGGTTTTTGGTTTTCTCTCTGCTCCAAATAGCTAGCCCCAACAGTAAGACAGCTGGTCACCCGGTTGAACTACTACACTAACTGAGCTGGGGGTATGGGATGGGATGGGAGGAGCCCAGGCAGGAACACCACAGATTCCCATTGGTCTCACCTAATGTTTGATGCATTTTCTTTTTTTTCTTTTTTTTAAAAGATTTTATTTATTTACTTGACAGAGATAGAGACAGCAAGAGAGGGAATACAAGCAGGGGGAGTAGGAGAGGGAGAAGCAGGCTTCCCGATGAGCAGGGAGCCCGATTCGGGACTCAATCACAGGGTGGTCACGGGGCTCCATCCCATGACCCTGGGATCATGACCTGAGCCAAAGGCAGACGCTTAACGACTGAGCCACCCATGCACCCCTGTTCGATGCTTTTTCATGAATAAATGCTTTTCAAATTTGTTGTGTGCCTTTGGTCAATTTCCAGACCTTTGAAATGGTTGTTTTTGACAAATCTGTCCTGTTTTATAGTTAGTTTCTTGGGGAAATTTGCAACCTCTTTACCATACCAGAAGTCTTCCCACCTCATCCCAAGGACTTAATGGACTTTTTCCTACTGCTAGAAATTAAAACTGATAATAACTGATAATAACACAAACCTAATCAAATGGAAATTCTCTCTCTCAAATCATCCTATCTGAATGCCTTCATAATCAAATACTGCATGTCAATTAGAAACTTTCAAAAGATGGCTTATAAGACGTGATGTGTGGCCGAGTTAAATTTAAAATGTTGGGGGAAAAAAAGCAACTACTATTAATTTCAAGTTTATGGGAAGAAAAAAAAAGATACTAGATCACTGTGAAATTTGCTTCTTGTAAGAATTTACATTTCCTCACTTTATCCAGTATCTCTGGCCTGGTGTCAGTAGCTACAGTTGTCCAACCACATCTTTCTCCTGATACAGTTCAAAACCAAACTTTGTTTCTTACAATTCAGTAATCTTTTTCCCAATAAATTTCTCTTTAAATTTCTCTTTTTTTTTTTAGATTTTTATTTATTTATTTGACAGAGAGAGAGAGAGAGAGAGCGAGAGCAGGAGCACAAGCGGGGGAGTGGAAAAGGGAGAAGCAGGCTTCCCGCTGAGCAGGGAGCCTGATGCGGGGCTCAATCCAAGGACCCTGGGATCAGGACTTGAGCCAAAGGTAGACGCTTAACGACTGAGCCACCCAGGTGCCCCAAATTTCTCTTGATTTTTACCTAAGATCAAGTTCCAGCTACCATTTTTCTATTAAGATATAAATGACAGGTATGATGATAATTTCAAATTACTGATATGATATAGCAAACCGCCTTTGGAACTAAGCAGACCTAGGTTCAAAAACACCAATAACGAGGGGCGCCTGGGTGGCTCAGTTGGTTGAGCGACTGCCTTCGGCTCGGGTCGTGATCCTGGAGTCCCGGGATCGAGTCCCGCATCGGGCTCCCTGCTCGGCGGGGAGTCTGCTTCTCCCTCTGACCCTCCTCCCTCTCATGCTCTCTGTCTCTCATTCTCTCTCTCTCAAATAAATAAATAAAATCTTTAAAAAAAAAAAAAAACACCAATAACGAGACTAACTAGGTAAGTATCTCTAGACAAGTTACTTAATATTTCAGCCAGTTTCCTTATCTGCTTCACACAGTTGCAGGAAGGATTAGAAATGATAGCAATGATCTCTATAATTACTGGGTTATCTACTTAGAAAGTTGGTAGATAATGTCAGAAGGGGTGAAAAGAAGAAATAAAGAAGGGATGCCTGGGTGGCTCATTTAAATGTCTGCCTTTGGCTCAGGTCATGATCCCAGGGTCCTGGGATGGAGTCCACATCGGGCTACTTGCTCAGCGGGGAGCCTGCTTCTCCCTCTGCCTGCCACTCCCCCTGTTTGTGCTCTCTTTTTCTCTGACAAATAAATAAATAAGATCTTTAAAAAAAAAAAAGAAGAAGAAGGAACAAGGAAAATGGATAATCTTTCTTGCTATGTCTAGCACTCATGGGTGGCCAAATTAACTATTTAAATTTCATCTCTCCTTATCCACCAATTAACAATGAAGTGACCTTCTCTTTTTTTATCCCCCTTTTCATTAATTGAAACAGTTCTACACAGTACAATATTCTACCACACACAACACACTGAGGAACATAACAGACATTTTCCTACGAAGTTGCATTTACATTTTTTAAACAATTTTTTGGGGGGCATTACTGTCTGAGAAACACTGACTGGGGAAAATTAAGTACCACAGTTTTTAAATTTATGTATTGAATTTTAAAAATTCTCTATCTTTTCTTGGAATAGATTCCTTTGGAAACCTTATTACTGCTGAATCTGCTAAAATATAAGTTTATACAAATAAACTGTGGAAATATCAGGAAATCCACAAACCGCCCTAAGTCCATTTGAATACAACTTAGATTACCTACCTTTGCTAGAAAATCCGTCTGCAATGTGAATATTCACCTCTTAAACCTGAGTGAATTAGTACACCTGGATTTTCATAAGTCTAGATTCCTTAAACTGAGGCAGTCCAGCATTACAAATGAAATGGAAATCACTATAATTACTACATGGTGGAGCACTGGTGGAGTCAAAATGTTGCCATCATTTATTTCCTGTTCTATAATGGAACTTATTTTCCACTTTGGACCCCAGCTTCCCTACCTATAAAATAAGGACATAATCCTCATTCTACACACATCTCAAGACAGTTATGATAAGAGATAAAGAGATAACAGTTCCTCATATACTATAAAGTGATGAGTGGGGTCCATTGGAATTGCTTACCCCAGCTGCTAGAAACCTCCTCTGCTGTTGCAAGTTTACCTCATGTAAGTGTTTCTCAACCTAAAAATCAGATCAAGAAGAAAGCCCAGAACTGTCTGGTGCCTCATGTCAGAGCTTTTGGAACACCTGGTTGTACTTGATCTGTCCACATGTGGACTCTCTCTGGTGGCTTAAGCCCCTCAATTCTCTGCTTCCTGTGCCAGACACAAATACTGTTGGATGAATAATGAACAAATGGGCAGCATATGTGAAATGAAAAAACTGAACACCTGTAGAGCCTTGGGCTCCCTCGCGGTACTCCTATCTCCTAGTTCTCAGGAGCTGGAACTTCAGGCCCCAATCGCTATCCAAAGAGTCAGTGGAGAGCAAAAGCTGTAACACTTTTGTGCAACCTACTGGCTTGGGCCCTTGGGAGGTGCATGTACGGTATGCACAAAAAGAACCACTATTTGTCACAATTTGTAAATCTTCAGGTTAAGAAGAGAGAAAAAAGCTTGCCCTTTGTAAAGACCCAGCAACTGATAGGAAAAGAGGGACAATGCTGCTTTCAGAAGCTTTTCATACATTACAGAATGCTACAAGATATGTCACAATCCTTCATTCCCTTGAAAATGTGGCAGAAATTACTAGATATCCCAACTCCTGCACCAGAGTGCATTTCTATTTCTAATATAATTAATCTTTTACTTACTCTGTGACCGTTTCTAACACACATGACGAGTTTAATGGAGTGAAACAATATTACACAAATGTCCAAAATGTACTTTAAAAAAGTAACTTTTAGCTTGTTACCATATATGGCTACTGTGTAAAGAAAAATATTAATAACAATTACTAACTTTTTGTGTGTTTGCAACTTACTGGGCTACAGACTCCATACCCATGATCTCATTTCCTCCACATACCAATCCTATGAGGTAGGTATGATAGTAATTTCCATTTGCTAAATGAGAAAAGCACTTGAAGTCACATAGCTAGCAAGTGGTAGAACAGAGATTTGAACCAGGTATTCAGACTCTAAAGTCCACATTAAGTGCATTACACAGAGAATAAATAATAATATTAATAATCCTTTAGTTGGAGCCCTAAACAGGAAGAATTTTAATACTGTCTAGATGAATAGGTCCCCATATTCAGCTGCAATCACCCAAATAAAATACAAAGGCTTTTATGCAAGAATTGAATGTAAACAAGCTAACTGCTTAATAGGAACTCAGTACAATTTCCTTGGTTCAGTTAGCTAATGTTTTAAGCCAATCTGGACTATAATACCATACTCACAGAGAATTTTTAAGCAATAGTAGTTTCCTAATACACTTTCCAGTTTAACAACCGCTAAGTACTACTCCAGTAAACCTGGAAAATCTTACATAAACCTGGAAAATCTTACATCTCCCTTCCAAACAGTGCTCCCAGTACAAACAAGATCTTACTTGATAAAGTAAAGCTCTAGCTACAGCAAACAAGCTCAAACTACTGGTAAGCAATGTTCCATTAATTCAGCGGCTATCAGCAGACCTCTCCCTCCCACAAAGCAGATGAGTAGACAAGTCTCAGGTTACCGTGAATTTAAGGATTCGAGGGAGAGCTCAGTCAGAATCTAAAAGCATTTATTCAATTTCCTACCTTGGTGGGTGGCAAGAAGCTTCCAAGCTAAATTTACTTGCCATTCAACCTCAATTTCTATCCTCATGTTTGTAGCTTTCCAGAATAGATTAATGGAGAGTTCATTTCTGCATTAAAATCTTAACATTACCTACCAAAGAAAGGTCTCACCTGTGTATAACTGGGGTTAAAAACAAGGCAAAAGACCCAAAACAGAGTCACGTATGCTAAGCCCCACATCACCAAACCAAGTTTTAGTTTAATTACAGTCTCAGACTCTTCCAGGAGTGGAATCTTAAATCAATCAGGAATCACCTGGTCTGCATCATTAGTGAGGTAATCTGATAGACCCCTGCAATCCCCTAAAGGAAAGTGACCTTGCCAAAACCAATCCACTTTTTGCTAGTATAACTTCCTTGTTCCCACTCCCTTCTGCTTATAAAAGTTTTTCATTTTGTATAGCTCCCTGAAGCTCCTTTCTGTCTGCTAGATGGGACGCTGCCTGATTCATGAATCACTGAATAAAGCTAATAAAATCTTTAAATTTTGGGCGCCTGGATGGCTCAGTCGTTAAGCGTCTGCCTTCGGCTCAGGTCATGATCCCAGCGTCCTGGGATCGAGCCCCACACCGGGCTCCCTGTTCCGCGGGAAGCCTGCTTCTCCCTCTCCCACTCCCCCTGCTTGTGTTCCCTCTCTCACTGTGTCTCTCTCTGTCAAATAAATAAATAAAATCTTTAAAAAAAAAATCTTTAAATTTTACTTATTTGAATTTTGTTTTTTAACATTGGGTAGGACTAAGAAATGACATTATTGACCTTAAGGAGGACAAGACAAGCCTTAGAAGGGTTAACTATGAGAGACAAGAGTTTTGGCTGGAAACTACCAGGAGGACCCAGATCTACATTTTTCTTTAAATCAATGTACAAGAAATTATGGGCTGCATTTGACCATTTGAGGGCATCCTAACTATGCAAAACTACATGGAACTCACTTCAAAGTCTCTCAGAATCATCCCCATTGTGTGTGTGCTCCAGTCCAACATTTTACTGCACCATAAGTATAAGTAAATTTTTAAAATTGACTTTTCTCTGTTGCCAAAAGGGAAAGAGATCTTTTTTCCTCTCTCCTTTTTCTTAGAGCATTTCTTTGAATAACCTAGTATTTATAAAACTTTCCTCTGTCCTTTGATATGTATGCAAATCTTTTTAAAGGTTAAATAAGCTAGCTGCAGGACTCAGGAAGGTTTTTTGAAGGTCCTAGAAGCCATCTCTTTTAAATGTAAATACCCAGGAAGACAGCGCCCCCTCTCCCAGTCACGGTAGGACTTTAGCCTACACACCTCTATTCTCTGCACACCGAGATTAGAGAGGTTTTACTTTTCTTTCAGATAAAGGCAATTAATTAGTACAGATGGCCACCCCAATTACCAGGTGAATTTTGGAGGAACTATGAAAGCATGTACATCAAATGGTGCTGGCAAGTGTTCTTACAAGATTACCATTAATCTTGAGACTGTGTATGTAATGAACTGTAAATGGCAGAATTTCGTTTTTGTTTTTGTAATCTCATTAGCAGAATACTTGTGATGTATCCCAGTCTGGGTTAATGCTTATTCAATAATAGAACTAGTTTCTTTCATTCCACATTTGTGGAGACCATTTCTAAGGTGGGCAGATCTTAACTTTCCCCAACATAAATGTGGAGGAATTTTACTCCCTGCTGGGCTACCTCACCGTCACTTTCCCCACTTTGATGGCTCCCTCAATACATGAAAAAAAAAAAATTCCTCGAAGACAAGAGGTTTTTTTAGGGACTTAGCCCATTACTGTCATCTGAGGGACAGATCCTCCTAGATCATTGCCTTTGTGACACCTCCACTTGGATTATTTCAAAGACATCTTGTTCGAAACTGAACTCATGTTCTTCCTCCGGGGTTTCCTATCACAGAAGCACAAGCCAGAAAATGAAGAATTGGCCCTAACACCTTCCTTTCCCTTCTCATTCCAGAGTGAAAATTTTACCAAGCCCTGCTGATCTACCTCCTAAATAGCCCTCAGATCCATTGACTTTTGCCTCCACTGAGGAGCCAAAGTGATCTTTCAATAACACAGACCTGCTGATACTCTCGTGACTGAAATTCTTCAACGGCTTCCCACCATTCTTAGGATAAGCCTTAAATCCTTGGCATGACCTATGAGGGCTGCATGGTCTGACCCCAGCCTACCTTTTCAACCTCATCTCCCTGACTCTCTCCCTCCCTCACCGCCTTCCAGCTCCAAATGGGAGCTTAAGCTCAATGAGGACTGAGACCCTGACTATTTGCTCATGCTGTATCCCTAGCCCAGTGCCTAGCACATAATAAATGCTAAATAAATATATGTTGAAGAATAATGTTGACAAAACAACTGAAGCACCTTAGGGGCACGTGGGTGGCTCAGTCAGTTGGGCGTCCGACTCTCAATTTTGGTTCAGGTCATGATCTCAGGGTCATGGGATCTAACCCCACCTTGGGCTCCACGCTCAGCACAGGGTCTGCTGGTCTCTCTGCTCCTCCCTCTGCTCCATCCCCTGCTGGCGTTCTCTCTCCCTCTCAAGTAAGTAAATAAAATCTTTCTTAAAAAACCTGCAGCACCTTAAATGGAAGGCATATAAAACATTAAATTATGCATGGCGAAGGAACAGAACGTCCTTATATGTTTGTATCCTAGGTGGCTAACATAGGGTGTGGACCATAGTGGGGCTATAAAATGTTTGTTAAATCATTCTGCAAACCAGAGACAATATGATGAAACAAAATATTGGCACTGTCTATTTAGCTTTGTAGTACAAATTACCAATGCCAATTAAGTCTCCCATTTAGGTATTTATCTCTCGTCTCATCCCCAATCCCCATCCTGTGGGCAACCAGAGGTCTAACCACATGTTTGAAGAAGGAGGCTGGACTCTAATCAGAGCTGGAAAACAGATATGGTTTGTGGAGTTGATTATAAATTCTGAGAAGCAAATAAACCAAGACTGGGGTAAGACCCCTATGTACATTTTGTGTTAGACTTGGGCAACATTTGCCATCCTTTGGCCACACAGTAACCATAAGACACAAGCTCCTCCTATGCTCGAGGCTTCACACATGCCCTTCCCTCCCCCTGGTAACTCTTCACCCTTCTCTTTGCCCAATTTAACTCCAGCTCAGTCCTTAAAGGTCTCAGATCTGAATATTTCCTCAGCAGAGCCTCCTCTGTCTCCCCTCACTCCCTCCCGCTGCCAAATGGCCCCATTATACATTCTCATAGCACCCTCTACCGTCCTCTATAGCAGGCACCACAACTGTAATTAATATTTAGTTTGTAATTATTTTTCTGCCTATCTCCATTGTTAGACTTAGAAGCAACCTGACAACAGGGACTGTGTCTGTTTGGGCCATCACTGTATCCCCAACACCTAGCACATCGCTGGTAGAGAGTAGGTGTGTTCTGCTAAATGAAGGAATGAATGAAATACATAGATAAACACTAGCTTTTGGAGTACATAGAATTGGCCTGCCCTCACTAGCTCTGTGCCTTTGGATAAATTTCTTACCATCTCTGAGCCCATTTCTTCCCCTATAAAGATAACTATTCCTACTTTACAGAGTTATTGTGAGAATTGAATAATCCAATAAAATGCTTAACATAAAGTCTGGCACACAACACTCAATGAATGTTAACTATTTTTATTACGGAGAAAAAGAGGAATGTGTTAGGGAAGATACATTCCATGCTCTTGACTAAACACAAACATAGCTCCCTTTATACAAACATACAGTTGCAAATCTGAATCAAGTATTTTAAGTACACTATAGGAAGTATTATCTAATAACCCTGAAGAAGAGAGCACAAGCAGTAATTTCTTTCACATCAGCTATAGCAACTTCTTTCAAGATATGTGTCCTATGGGGCGCCTGGTTGGCTCAGTTGGTTAAGTGTCTGCCTTTGAGTCAGATCATGATCCCAGGATCCTTGGATGGAGTCCCGCATCGGGCTCCCTGATCAGTGGGGAGTCTGCTTCTCCCTCTTCCTCTACCCCTCCCCCCTGGCTCATGTGTGCTCTCTTCTCTCAAATAAATAAAATCTTAAAAACAACAACAACAAAAAAGATGTGTCCTAAGGCAAGGGAAACAAAAGCAAAAATAAACTATAGGGACTACATCAAAATAAAAAACTTCTGCAGAGTGAAGGAAACAATCAAAACTAAAAGACAACCTACTGAATGGAAGAAGGTATTTACAAATGGCATATACAATAAAAGGCTAGTAACCAAAATATATAAAGAACTTATAAAACTCAACACCCAAGAAACAAATAACCCAATTAAAAAATGGGCAGAAGACATGAACAGACATTTTCCAAAGATAAACAGATGGCCAACAGCACATGAAAATATGCTCAACATCACTCATCATGAGGGAGACGGAAATCAAAACCGCAATGAGATAATCACCTCACACCTTTTAGAATGGCTAAAACCAAAAACACAAGAAACAAATGTTGGCGAGAATGTGAAGAGAAAGAACCCTCTTGCACTGTTGGTGGAAATGAAAACTGGTGCAGCCACTGTGGAAAACAGTATGGAGGTTCCTCAAAAAATTACAAATAGAACTACCCTATGATCCAGGAATCGCAATACTGGGTATTTACCCAAAGAATACGAAAACATTAATTTGAAAGGATATATGCACCCCAATGTTTACTGCAGCATTATTTACAATAGCCAAATTATGGAAGCAGCCCAAGTGTCCATCGACAGATGAATGAATAAAGAAGATGTGGTATATATATATACAATGCACTGTGTGTGTGTGTGTATGATACATTCTGTATATATATATGGATATTGTATAACATATATGCATATTGCATACATATATTGTATAATATGTATATATACATCTATTGTATAGTATGCTTATTGTATATATGTAATATATTGTGTGTGCATCTGTGTATATACATACATCTACGCAATGGATTGTACATATAAACTCAATTCAGCCATAAGTAAGAATGAAATCTTGCCATTTGCAACAACTTGGATGGAGCTAAAGAATAAATGCTAAGCTAAAGAATAAATGCTAAGCAAAATAAGTCAGAGAAAGACAAATACCGTAAGTTTTCACTCGTGTAATTTAAGAAACAAAACAAACGAACAAAGGAAAAAAAAAAGACAAACCAAAAAACATACTCTTAACTATAGAGAACAAACTGATGGTTACTAGAGGGAAGCAGGTGGGGAGATGGGTGAAATAGATGAAGGGGATTAAGAGAACACTTAATCTTGATGAGCACTGAGTAATATACTGAATTGCTACATCACTATATTGTACACCTGAAGCTAATATAACACTGTGTTAACTACACTGGAATTAAAATTTTAAAAAATAAGAAAAACATTTTTTTAGATTTTTTTTTTTATTTACTTATTTGAGAGAGAGAGTGGGTGAGAGAGAGCACAAGCAGGGTAAATGGCAGAGGGAGAAGCAGACTCCCCGCTGAGCAGGGAGCCCGATGTGGGACTCGATCCCAAGACTCTGGGATCATGACCTGAGTTGAAGGCAGACGACTAACCAACTGAGCCACCCAGGCGCCCAATAAGAAAAACATTTTTAAATAAAAATTAAAAGAACCCTCAAATAGATGTTTATAAATAGCCAAGAATCTTTTTGGATGTGAAGTGATCATGCATTTATGTGATTTGCACACTCTTGTATACAGTGTCAGGTTCTTTCAAAGCAAAGTACATTATCAATCCATTATTGCAAGGCAGCAGGGTTCCAGACCTGCACCTCAAAACCTAGGGACCTAAGTCCAGCTGTGCTGACCTTGGCCCAGGATATGCAGATAAAACATCAGGTTTTTGCCTTTAAGTGCCTTCCGTCCCAGTAGGAAACTCCATGCCTTAATGAGAAAAGGTCCCTTCATTCCAGTGTTCTCCAGCATCTGAGGATAACCTTTCTCTCCCTTCCTGGTGTATTCTACATTCCCCAAGATACCCCCCTTTAACACAGTTTCTGTTCTCTCTTACATTCTCCAAATTTAGACACATCATTCCACTTCTCTGAGCCTCAATTTATGGAACTAAAATAGTACTTCCCCGGGCACCTGGGTGGTTCAGTCAGTTAAGTATCTGACTCTTGATTTCGGCTCAGATCATGATCTCAGGGTTGTGGGATAGAGCCCTGTGTTGGGCTCTGCGCTGAGTGAGGAGTCTGCTGAAGATTCTCTTTCTCACTCCCCCTCTGCCCCCTGCCCAACCAAGCACAGGCGCTCTCTCTCTCTAAAATAAGTAAATAAATCTTTAAAAAATAAATAAGATAGTACTTCCCTCTTGGGTAAATGGCTCAGTATATGCCATAAAATTAACACATGGTAACTACTGTTTTAGTGTTTCTACCAGATCCCTAATCAATCTACAATCCAGAAAAAAATTACAACAAAGATCCTTTCCAATGGTATAAATTTTTTTTTCAACGTCTGTTTTCTACAATAAAAGAAACCTTGCACCCAGGAATAAAAGGAATGATCCTAAAGAAGCTTCAAATGTTGCAAAGGAGGGCACCTGGGTGGCTCAGTTGGTTAAGCATCTGCCTTGGGCTCAGGTCATGATCCCAGGGTCCTGGGATTGAGTCCCACACTGGGCTCCTTGCTAAGCAGGAAGTCTGCTTCTCCCGCTGCCTGCCACTTCCCCCTGCTTGTGCTCTCTCTCACACACACAAATAAATAAATAAAACCTTAAAAAAAAAAAAAGTTGCAAAGGAAAATAATAGAACAAATTAGGTGGTCTTCTGTTTCCTGAAAAAAATTAACTCAGCAAAACATAATTTATCCATATCCATCTTTATTTTTTTTTTTTAAGATTTTATTTATTTATTTGACAGAGAAAGACACAGCGAGAGAGGGAACACAAGCAGGGGGAGTGGGAGAGGGAGAAGCAGACTCCCCGCCGAGCAGGCAGCCCGATGCGGGACTCGATCCCGGGACTCCAGGATCATGACCTGAGCCGAAGGCAGTCGCTTAACCAACTGAGCCACCCAGGCGCCCCTCCATATCCATCTTTATAATGCCTCCTTTTAAAGCGAGCCCTATTAGGACTACATAAACTACAGTCAACTGCTAATCTGGAAGCCTCACCACACTGTCTTTGGGGTTAATAGAAGGTCAGCCCAGAAAATCCCAGCAAGAAGAAGCACTCAGCCTTACTGGTCACTCCTGACCAAGGCTCAGTCATGACCCTACTTCTTCCTCCCATCTCAGCTCCTTCCCATCATAAGCCTCAGGAGAAATAAAAAGCATCATTACCTTAGGAAAAGTTGAGAGACCCTCTGTATGTTCATAAGCTATATTATGACAAGGCTCCAGATTACCTTTTAAATGTAACTTCTTTCACAAGGACCTCTTCAAAGGCAACCCCTGTACTAGAATGAGTAGGTTTTACACAGAGGCCTAGTTCTAAAAGTCTGCCTCCCCCACGTATGTGTTGTGTGTCATCTCAGCTTTCATAACTCCACTGAACGCATATGATGATACCACCCACTTTACTCTTTTGTGGTGAAGAGTAAGAGAGAGATCTACAAGAGACACAGTCATAAGTCAGTTCCCCTCCCTAACCTTCTGAAGAATTAGATCATTTTTACTAATTGTATCTCTGGACCACCAAGCTAAGGATCCCTTGCTCCACCTGCCTCTCCTTTAGAAACCGGCTTCCTCTTTGTTCTCCTCACCACCAACCCCCCTCCCTCCACCTCCATACAGGTTGGAAGACGCGGAAAGCACTTCCTGGCAAGCCCACTACAAGTACCAGCTCACTAAACATAGGTGTATATGAAGCCCAGAAGTAACTTCTCAACTCTCAAATCACTATACCAAGGGAAATTAAAAGAGGATTCTACAGATACCTTTTACTGGGTAACTACTATGTGCCAGACACTGGGGGGGGGTGCATTCTACAGGCAATCTCCTTGACGTTTCACAACCACTTCACGAATATGGGCGTCTTATTCTCAAAATTACTGCTGAGTACCTAGGCGCCAAGAATTTAAGACATTTGCCCACAGACGCACAGGCAGGAAGCGGCGGAGCAAGGACTGGAGGGGTAAGATATTCTCCTTTGCTAATCCTGGGTCTCTAACGCCAGGCTTTAACGCCACCAGCCTCTGGCGCTCGAGCCTGGGTCACGCCCGCTGCCGCCGGGCCTCCCGTCCCTGGGTGCGGAATCGGGGAAAGCGACAGGCCCCCGCCCGGGGCGCACCCCCAGCGCTCCGCGAAGCCTGGGCGTGTCCGCCCTTTCCGGCCGCTCACACCGCCACAGGGACGCCAGCGAAGGCGCCCGCTGCCCGAAGAGAAAGCGCCAGAGGCAAGACTCGAGCGTCAGCGCCGGAGCTGAATCTTCCCTCCCTGAATCAATTCCGGGAATTCAAGATTCCCTGAATCTTGCCCCTCAGGGTCCGCGGCCTCCGCTCGGCCTCTAAACCCGCTTCCCTCCCTTCGCCCGGGCCGGGAATGCACTCGAGTCGGGATGCAGCCGCGCGCCTCGTTCCGGGCCCGTCCCTCCGCCCCTCGCCGCCGAGGTCGCGGCCTCCCCAGCCCCTACCTGGTCGCTTCCGTGACCATGGTCAATCAACTTCGTCCTCCCGCCTCGGAAGTGACGCGAGACTTCGCTCGCCCCGCCAGCGAGGCTCCGTCCAATCCCGGTCCTTGGGCTGCGCGTGCGCGTCGGGCGTGCGTTCCTCGAGGTGCCGGAAGCATGCGCAGCAGCGCGAGGTTTGAAAGGCCAGCTCCTACCTGAGCGGCTTCCTTCCCTCTTTCGGAGGGAAATTCGGAAGGTCGTGGTTTGGGTTTCGTGCACTCTCTCGGTGGCGTGTTGGGGTGGGGGGAAGTGGTCGGTGCACTGGAGAAGGTATGCTCCAGTTATCAAGACAGTATAAAGACATAATGAAAACAGCGGTATATAAGAAGATCAATGGAAAAGAAGAGGCTAGAAACAAATCCACAGGCATGTAGGCATATTTTTTCTCCACAAGGAGCCACCATAAAGCAAGAGGAAAGTTATTTTCATTAAATAGTGCTAGATCAATTGAATGCCGATAGGGGTTGGGGGTGAGTAATGAGCCTTGACCCGTATCTCGTACAAAAAATCAATTCAGAAGTACACCTAAATGTGAAAGGTGCAACTCTAGAAAATAACAGCACAATATTGTGACCGTGGGTTAGGGAAGTGCTTTTTACCAGGGCACAGAAAGTACCAACCCTAAAGGGAAAGGGTGATAAATTGGGCATCCTTAAATTTAAGACATCGAAAGACAGAAGAGAGTACCGTGCAAGGAATAGAGTGGAGAAGATATTTGCAATACGTATATCTGAGAATAATTTTTATTCAGGATATATAAGTAATTCTTGCAAGTAAATTTTTTAAAAGATCTGAAGGGGTTGAAGTGGAACCATGGGAAGAGGATGTTGAAAGAGAAACTGAGGAGAAGTCTCATAGTTCAAAATTCAAGAGATGACAGGGCGCCTGGGTGGCTCAGTTGGTTAAGCGACTGCCTTCGGCTCCGGTCATGATCCTGGAGTCCCGGGATTGGGTCCCGCATCGGGCTCCCTGCTCGGCAGGGAGCCTGCTTCTCCCTCTGACCCTCCCCCCTCTCATGTGCTCTCTCTCATTCTCTCTCTCTCAAATAAATAAATAAATCTTAAAAAAAAAAAATTCAAGAGATGACAAAAGTGTGTAAGTTGAAAAATCTCCCTTCCTGTTCTCCAGGTACCCAGTTCTCTCCCCGGTAGGCAACAATGCTATTAGCTATGTTTGTCTTTCCAGAGCTATCTTATGCATAATCAAGCAATTACGTGTACATTCAGCATTCTCCCCGTTGTCCCTTGTTGTACAAACAGCATGCCGTAGCACTGCTCTGTACGTTGCTTTTATTCACTTTAGTCACTTAATTTTCATGGAAATCCTCACAAGTACTCACAAAATCTAGAAAAAGGAAATTTTATTTCTAACTGTTAGTTATCTTTTCAAATAATATGTTTAATATGTTTTTCTTAGACATTTTCACAGGAGTTTGTATACCCTCCTGCCTCCTGTCCACTGTTCTGGAAACTCTAGACTCCTTTTTTTTAAGATTTTATTTATTTGAGAGAGACTGTGTGAGAGAGAGAAAAGAGAAAGCAGGAGCAGGGCAGAGGGAGAGGGACAAGACTCCCCACTGAGCGGGGAGCCTGATGCGGGGCTCATTCCCAGGACCCCAAGATCATGACCCAAGCTGAAGGCAGACACGTAATCAACTGAGCCACCCAGGCACCCTGAAACTCTAGACTCCTGCTTGCTAGTTCCCAAAGTGTGAATATCCCACTAACAAACCCACTATGATCCTGAGTCCTTACTGCAAGACTGAGCCAGTTTCCTAGGGTTAATTTTCTAAGCCTATCATCCATCCCTTTAGACAACATAAACTTCAGTCCTAGTCATTCTGGAAGCAAGAATAAATTCCAATGTTTTTATGACCAATTTGAGTTGGATCTTCTGTCAAATCCAAGTATAAGAACTCTAACTTCCCAGCTAGGATATTATACAAATAGACCCCATGGCTTTCAATGAAAACGGGACAGGGAACTTCCTAAGAAGACAGAAGAGACATGCTATTCCAATTGCTAAGTACAACTAAAAACCCTGGACAATATATATTTTTAAAAGCATAAGAAGTATCTGAAAAGTAGAGGGAAGGCACACTGGTTAGGGACCTTGGGACTGAAGGAACAACGTGGTGAGTTCCCTGGTTTTGGTTTTGGTTTTTATTCTTTGCCTCATTACCCCAAACTGGATACTAGAGGTGCAGGCAACCTAGAAATGCCAACATGCACAAAGTCCCCCCCAAAAAGCCCGCTGCTCTCTCTAACTAGAAAGACAAGGAAGAGGGCAGCCTTGGAAGACAGAAAACTTAAACAATGGCTCTACTCCAGCCAATAACCTGAAAAATACGTTAGCCCCACACTCACCCCTGCCAGCAAAGGCTAAGTGGAAAGCTTAGACTTTCCCTCAAGCCACATTATAAAGGGATCCGGCTACCCCTTTCTTCCCTCTGCTGATATAATGTCAGAAGAAGGCCAAGTAGAGAGCTGGGACTTTATTCCCATTGGGCAGAAGGCTCTCACCCATTATGGTGTTAGTGGAAACTGTGTGGGGAACCTGCACTTCCACCCCCACTTAATGGTAAGGAGGTACCCCCTCCCTCCTTTCTGAGGTGGTGTTAGAGGAACTAAATGAAGAGTTAGGACCTTTACCTCTGCTCAGCAGCAACAGGGCCACCTCCCACCCCACATTCATGGAAGAGTTCAGCAATTCCATCAACCAACAGGACCTAATCAACATTTGTGGGACATCCCCCAACAACAACAGAAAACACATTCTTTTTAAGCACTCACAGAACATATGTCAAAAGAGACCATATTCTGGGCTAACCTCAAGTTTAAAAGAAGTGGAATTATATAGAGTGTGTACCAACTACAATGGAATCAAGCTAGATATCAAGAGAATACTAAGAGGAAAACCTCCAAAAACTTGGAAGCTAAACAACACACTTTTAAATAATCCATAGGTCAAAAAAGGTAGTCTCAAGAAATTTTTTAAAAATACATTGAATATAATGAAAATGAGAATATATCAAAACCTGTGGGACACAGCTAAGGTGCTGAAAGGGAAATTTACTTGCATTAGAAAAGAGAACAGTCTCAAACAAGCTAAAAATACATTAGAAAAAAAAAAAAGACCAAAACAAACAGAAGAAAATAATAAAGACACCAGAAATCAATGAAATTTTAAAACAAAATTTATGAAACAAAAAGCTGGTTCTTTCAAAAGATAAAATTGATAAACCTCCAGGAAGACTGACAAAAAAGAGGGAAGACACAGGGGCACCTGGGTGGCTCAGTCGTTAAGTGTCTGCCTTCGGCTCAGGTCATGATCCCAGGGTGCTGGGATCGAGCCCCACATTGGGCTCCCTGCTCAGCGGGGAGTCTGCTTCTCCCTCTCCCACTCCCCCTGCTTGTGTTCCCTCTCTCGCTGTGTCTCTCTGTCAAATAAATAAATAAAATTTTTTTAAAAAGAGGGAAGACACAAATGCCTAATATCAGTTATGAAATGGTGTTATCACTACAGACCCACAGACATCAGAAGGGAGTACTAAAGCAACTTAAACACATAGATTTGACAACTTAGATGAAATGGACCAGTTCCTTAAAAAGTACAAACTGCCACAACTTGCCCAATATAAAATAGAAAAGCAGAATAGCCTTTTAACTATTAAAGAAATAATTAAAAGCCTGCCAAAGATGAAATATTTGGGCCCTGATAGTTTAATTGGAGAGTTATACCAAACATTTAAAGAAGTAATACCAGTTCTACAAATCTCTTCCAGAAATTAGAAGAGGAGGGAACACTTCCTAACTCGTTCTATGAAGTCAGTCTGCATTACCCTGATACCAAAACCAGACAGAGACAGTACCAAAAGAAAAAAGAAAAGAAAGAAAGAAAGAATCCTATAGACCGGCATTCTTCATAAATCTAGAGGCAAACTTCTTAGTAAAATACTAGCAATTAGAATTCAGCAATATGTAAAAAGGATTATACACCATAACCTAGTGAAGTTTATCCCAGGAATGCAAGGCTGTTTCAATATTTGAAAAAAATCAAAGCAATCCATGATATTAAGAGACTAATGAAGAAAATAAAACATATGATCGTATCAGTTGGTGCAGAAAAAGATTTTGACAAAATCAAACACCCATTAATGATAAAAACATTCAACAGACTAGGAATAAAAGGGAACTTTCTCAACCTGATAAACAGCAGCTATGAAAAACCCACAGCTGTCCATATGGCTAATAGTGAAAGATGAAATGCTTTCCCTCTAAAATTGGACAAGGGAAGGATGTTCACTTTCACTGATGCTATTCAACCTAGTACTAGAAGTTCTAGCCAGTGCAATAAGGCAAGGCAAGGAAATAAAGGGCATACAGATTGGAAAAGAAAAAATTAAAGTGGATTTCTCATACATTGTTGGTGGGAATGTAAAACGGTACATCCACTCCTGAAAACAGTGTGATAGTTTCTCAACAGAAAACAAAAAAGCAAACAAAGAACCTAGTAATTGCATTTATCCCAAAGAAATAGGAACTTACAAAAAGATGAAAACCCAAGCGCAATTGTTCCTAGACACTTTACTTGTGGTGGACAAAAACTGGAGCCAACCAAAATATCTCTCATGGTTAAACAGTGGAACATCCATACCATGGAATACTAATAAAAAAGGAAAAGGCATGACTTATTGATTCATGCAATAGTTTGACTGAATCTCAGGAGCATTATGCTGAGTGAAAAAAGCCAACCTCAAAAGGTTACCTACTTAGGATTCCATTTATATAAGATTCTTAAAATGACAGATTAGGGGTTGCCATGGGTTTCCATGGGAGAGAGGGGAATGATTTTGACTATAAAGTGATAGTAGGAAGGAGATCTTTGTGGTGATACAATAATTCTGTATCTTGATTGTATCGGTGGTTACACAAATCTACACATATGACATGGAATTGCACATACGCAAACAAACACACATACATTGTTAGATTCCTGGCTTTGATACTGAAATACAATCATGCTCTATATTGCTCTATACTCCCTTTACAACTTCCTGTGAATCTAAAATTCATTCAAAATAAAGTTTAAAATTAAACACATATGACAAGTGTTGAATTTCTTAACATCTCCTTAAAATGAAAATAATAAAGTGTGAGACCAAAGGCAATAACACCTGTAAAGTGCCACATAAGTTAGTGCTCAATAAGTTGTAGTTGTTGTTTTGATTGCTGTTGGTGGTGGAATTATTGGTGCAAGAATACAAGGATACGTAACCATATTTTCCTCTGATGAGAGTGGAAAAAGGAAAAAAAATGTTTCATTGGTAGTGACACAGATTTTGTATAGTTGTAAGGAGAAATTTTCTATTAGCGACAAGAATTCTAACATGACCCCATCCTCCCACCCCATGGATCTTTTTAATAAAATTGGTTTCCCTCTGATATGTGCTTCATATGATGCTACTTGGAGGCTGCGGGACGATGCAAAGGACCCCTCCATGCCTCCTCCACCACACGGAGCTGCAAGGAAAGACCACCGCCTTCCCGAAGCACGTGGAATCGAATCAGTAGTTTGCAATACTTGTATTTGCACTTGTCATATCCCCTCTTCATCTTGGAGATGTATTTGTGAGTATAAAGGTTATGCCAAAGATAGTAAATGGTCAGAAGGACAACTGGGAAGAGATAACAGAAGAAAGGCAATGCAGTTTTTAGAACATTGCCCGTGTGAGAGCAGAAAGCACAAAGCTAAGGGGCGCCTAGCTGGCTCAGTTGGTGGAGTTCACAATTCTTGATTTCAGGGTTATGATTTTGAGCCCCACGTTGGGTGTAGGGGTGTAGGGATTACTTAAAAAAATATATTTTTAAAAAAAAGCACAAAGCTGAAACACACCCAACATGTTCTGTTATTTGTGGTTCCTGGGAAATGTTCAGCTTCCTGGCAGGAAGGGGAATTTTAGTACTACTCACTGAAATTTACGAGAAAAGCAAGTGCTTGGTCTTTACTGCACAGACATTGTGACTCTCAGAGAGCCTGTATTTCTTCCCTGGGGAGGATTTCTAAAACTTTTTAGGTAAAAATGTCCTGTAGGATCCTGTTGCCTAATCTAACTAATAATATGTACACTGTATTTCTTCAAACTTTGAATCAGACATAATATTGGAGAGGAACACCCATAAAAGGTTAGGAGTGTCAGATGGAATAAACATTTTCCTAAGATTAATTTTTCCACAAGAAGCTGGTGGCATCTGGGGCTAAGACTGTGCTGTCCGGTACAGTCACCACTAGCTACATGTGGCTATTTGAATGTAAATTAATTAAAATAAAATAAAAAATTCAGTTCCTCAGTTACACCAGCTATATTTCAAGTGTTCATTACAGATAGAGAACATTTCTGCCATCTCAGAAAGTTCTATGGAACAGCGCTAGACGAGTCACAGCAAAGGTACACTAACTTTGATAAACGTTCCTTCTGCACCGCTATTCCTTTTTTTTTTTAGCTTGAATCTTTTAAAAAAAATTTTGTTATGTTAATCACCATACATTACATCATTAGTTTTTTTTTTTTAAGATTTTATTTATTTATTTGAGACAGAGAGAATGAGAGAGAGAGAGCACATGAGAGGGGGTAGGGTCAGAGGCAGAAGCAGGCTCCCTGCCGAGCAGGGAGCCCGATGCGGGACTCGATCCAGGGACTTGATCCAGGGACTCGATCCAGGGACTCCAGGATCATGACCTGAGCCGAAGGCAGTCGCCCAACCAACTGAGCCACCCAGGCGCCCCTACATCATTAGTTTTTGATGTAGTGTTCCATGATTCATTGTTTGTGCATAACACTCAGTGCTCCATGCAGAACGTGCCCTCTTTGATACCCATCACCAGGCTAACCCATCCTCCCACCCCCCTCCCCTCTAGATTTCCTACTCTATAATTCTACTCCTGTCAAAGACATCTGTGTGTCAAACAATGTGCTAATGTCAAATGGAAAAAAATTAACCTTCAGACACTGGGATTTGAACCTGAGGAGTCTGATTCCAGAGCACACCCCTGGAAATAGTTATAATTTTCCAGTGAGCCACCACAGCTCCACAGCTGGTTGTGGACGTCTTCTTCTGTAGTCCGGGGAGTAAGTTCTCGGACTCGGGGCCCCCGGGGCAGAGAAGCAGCGCTCTGCAACGCACGCACACACCCTGCTTCAAAGCCAATTCCATTTCATGCTCACCGGAACTCTCTGGGTTTTGTTTGAATCAAAACATGTCAATTTAATGGTTGCTACGTGTCCATGCCGACTCAGTAAGTGGTCTTACTTGCCTTTCTCTTCCATATTCAATCCCAGGGCTTGCATCTTCTAAAACCTCCTGGTGTGTTTTAAAAAATAAGAAAAAAACAAACAAAAAAACCCAAAAAACAAAAAAATCCCCAAATGCGATAACAATACTTATGGAATACCTCTAAGGTTTCCATTTACCAAATCAATGATTTCAGCACGCAAATAAAATGTGATGTATTTGTGTTGTTTACAATTCCAGAATTCCTGCGGAGATCTAGTGACAGCTGCCCCAGGGGTGGGGAGGGCGCAAGAGTGTAGATAGTATGAGAAGCGACATTTTTCTCCCTCCCGTCAGCGCCTCTCCGTGACTCCGTGGCCTCCCAGGGCAGTAAAGTCAGCAGTCTAAAACCGAGGACCCTGTCGAATGCGAAGCCGGGGACAAATGCCTTGCCCGCCGACAGCCCGCGGGTTTCCAGCCTCGCACGCGCGGGGAAGGCAGGGCTCGCAGAAGGGCGTGTTCCGAGCTCTTCCAGCAGGTGGCGCCCGCGGGCGGCGCGCGGCCCCCGAGGAGCCATCTTGCGCGGGCTGCTCTCCCGGCTTCCATTTTCCCCCCTGACCAGGAGGCCTCTGTGTTGATTCCCCCGAGAGGAGGGACTTGTCTGTGCCTTTCTTACCTTCTTGCCGGCTCCCCTACCTCTTACGCTCCTCTCTGTAGAATTGTGGGTACACAACTCTGGTGAAGGGAGTGGGTAGCTTCCATGCCTTGTCTTCCCTTAAGGACACGGCTGCACAAAGCAATCCCGCTTCCCCTTCACTGTTCACCCGGCACATTCAAGGGAGTGGAGGACGAGGTAGCTTAGCTGGTCGGCTCGATATTCCAATATTACTCCAGCGCAGAGATTCTGCCAAAACAGAGGCCGTGGATTTCGGAGTGTGTGTGTGTGTGAGGTGGTCACATCCCTCTCTGAGGCAGACAAGCTTTTTTTTAAAATTTTTTAAGATTTTATTTATTTGCGAGAGAGAGAATGAGAGACAGAGAGCATGAGAGGGAGGAGGGTCAGAGGGAGAAGCAGACTCCCTGCTGAGCAGGGAGCCCGAAGTGGGACTCGATCCCGGGACTCCAGGATCATGACCTGAGCCGAAGGCAGTCGCTTAACCGACTGAGCCACCCAGGCGCCCGGACAGACAAGCTTTGATCTCAAGGTTTGTCCCAGGAAGGGCCTGAATCTTCTAGACTCAAAAGCTGCAGCATCTGCCATTTAGCAACTTCGAGACTTTCTGCCGTCGCGAGGGTATTTTTGGTTTTTTAAAAAAAGGCACATGTGATCATCAAAAATTCTGTGGAAAGCTATTTGTGTGCTTACTGCCCACGTGCAGTCCCATCAGCCGTGGCGACACATGGTCCGTGACATTTCTGGGTTAGCTTAAACCGGCGGATCTGGACGATGAAATGGGAAGTGAGAGCTCCCACCGTTGCCTACGCAGAAGCAGGTGGAAAATCATACAACGAGAGCCCAGGAGTCTGCGGGTTCAGCTACTGGAGCCCAGGACTTCAGCCCTGGGCTTAGTATATTGTAAGTGCTCGGGAGAGTACTGACAGGGCATCATCCTGGATCAAGGTGTGTTTTGTGGAGAAACGCACCTCATTTTCTTCCTTCCTATTTCCCATGTATTTGTTCAACAAATGCTTATAGAGTACTTACTACCTGTAGGGTACCGTTGGGTACAGCGGGCACGGCTCTAGCCCACAAGAAGCTCAGGATCTGAGGGAGAGAGAAGACATGAACACACTTCGCTGGAACAAGAGAAAATGGCTTGCAGGATAGAGAGTGTCAGGCACAGTGTTGTGGAAATTTAGAAGGAGATGAGTAGGGATGGGCATCCAGGAAGGCTTCTTGGAAGAGTAGATATTGTGTGGGTCTTTGCAGGATACAGAGAACCTGGACATGTCCACTTCACCCTTAGTTACATTAGCAAGGGCACAGAGATGGTCAGTCGTTTCATTTGGCCACTGTGCAGGCCAGATGAAGATGAGAATTTGGAGGGCAGACAGGGTCAGACTGGCCTGTGTTCAGCTGGGAGTGAGGAGACACAACTGGCTTCGTAGCAGGGACTTGAGCAGTTCCGTATGCTGCGTCAGGAAGATTGCACAGCTTCTCTCTGAAACGTGACGGAAGACGGTTGACAGTAGGGGCAGATAGCCCAGTTAGGAAACAGGAGTAACACTGTCCACGGTTCAGCACGTAACTTAATGCAAGTTCACAGAAAACACATTAAGGAATTATGGAAAGTTAATTCATCATTTAATAAATATTTCTTTTTTTTTTAAGATTTTATTTATTTATTTGACTGAGAGACACAGCGAGAGAGGGAACACAAGCAGGGGGAGTGGGAGAGGGAGAAGCAGGCTTCCCGCGGAGCAGGGAGCCCGATGTGGGGCTCTATCCCAGGACCCCAGGATCATGACCTGAGCCGAAGGCAAACGCTTAATGACTGAGCCCCCCCAGGTGCCCCTTAATAAATATTTCTTGTATACCTACCATGTGCCAGGTGGTTCAGGAATAATGAAGGGAATGGATTTCAAAATTAGGGTCCTGAGGGCAGAAATGGAGTTGGAGATGCTGAAATCCAGAGACACGGCAAGTGTAGCCTCAGTGTGACTTGGCAATGGGCTGGATGAGGGAGAGGCAAACAAGACTTGAGCAGGATCCAGGGTGATGTAGGTGTAAGAGAAGAAGCAGGTTTGGCTGGGGGGTGGGGGATGAAATGAACTCAACTTTAGATGTGTTGGGGTTGAGGTTCTGGCAAGGGAGCCCTCTAGAGCTGCCCAGCAAGCATTGGATTTGTCAATTTGTCAGGCCTGGAGACAGAGCAGAGACCATGGGAGTCCACGGGATCACCTTAGGGGAAGGGAAAGGGCCTGAGCCCCAGGTCCACACTGTGAGGTAAAAAGAGAATAGGGCTGTGGTAGATTGAATTATTGTTCACTCCTATGTGGTACCCCACCCTGCAGAGGGATTAAACATCTCTGCTCTGTAGAACTCAGGAGTGGCCCTTAGATTTCCATAACCAGTGAAATGTGGGCGGAAGTGACATGTGTCACTTCTGAGCAAAACCTGTAGAAATCAGTGTGTGGTTTATCATGCTTCTTTTCTTTCTGCCTTAAGATCAGCAATGTCCCATATAGTGGCTTCTCCAATAGTCTGGGTCCTGGAATGAAGAAAGTGAGAGGTGGGACCTTAGAAGACTGTAGTGTAAGCCTTGACAGTGGCTGTCTTCTCTCTCTCTCTCTCTCTCTCTCTCTCTCTCTCAATACAAGTGCCTGATTTAAGTTTTGATCACCAAGGTATCCACTTCAAGTCAAATAAACACACTGCCTGCCACATGACCACACAAAGAGCCAGGCTACCTTCTTCCCATTCAGGGCCCTTTGATTTATAAATCTTGGCTGATTTCAATAACTATTTGAACCACTTGTATTTTCTCTTCCTTGCACTTTAAATTCCCCCTCTTATGTTTTCATCTCACCAATTAGGAGTGAGCCTGTGAAACCCTAGGCCCCCATCCCTTGACCCCAATAAAAGTAGAACTCATGGCCCATGCTCGCTCTTCTGTCTCTACCCCCAACCTCGCTGTGTGGCTCCAGGTGTTGCATATTTTCCATGTCTTTTAAGTAATAACCCTCTGTTTTTTCTTTTCTTTTCTTTTTTTAAAGATTTTTATTTATTTATTTGTCAGAGAGAGAGCACAAGCAGGGGGAGCGTCAGGCAGAGGGAAAAGCAGGCTCCCCACTGAGCAGGGAGTCCAATGCAAGACTCGATCCCAGGACCCTCAGATCATGACCTGAGCTGAAGGCAGACATTTAACTGACTGAGCCTCTGTTTTTTCAAGGTTTCCTGATGATTGTTGCTGAAGGGCATCTTGTGATCGTTATAGGAACTGCAAAATTGGTTAATAGGCTGAGACTTGCACAGAGCACAGACCCACAATGGACATATACATGATCAAGAAGCCACTGAAATACAGGGGTCATTTCTTATACAGCATAACCTAGCTTGTCCTGACTGATACCAAGGATCTGGTGAAATAAGGGCATAGAAAGAGGAAGAGAAGATGTAGAAGGGGACCCTCTGAGAAAGAGGATGAGAATGGGGATACATGTGATACAAAAACTAAACTGTACTCTTAATCCCATCCAGTTTTAGTTTGGTGATCAATGTCATTGTTCTTCTAAACTCCGAAGTAGGGCAATTGAGCAATATCTTTCAGTATTTCAAATTTCATATTCCCTCCATCCCAGAAATTCCAAGATTCTTTTTTTTTTAAGATTTGATTTTTATTTATATGTCAGAGAGAGAGCGCACACGCACAAGCAGGGGGAGTGGCAGGCAGAGGGAGAGAGAGAAGCAGACTCCCCATTGAGCAGGGAGCCTGATGCAGGGCTTGATCCCAGGACCCTGGGATTATGACCTGAGCCAAAGGCAGACGCTTAACCTACTGAGCCACCCAGGTGTCCCAGAAATTCCAAGATTCTAAAGATACCTTTGCACATATATAAAATGACATATGTAAAAGACTATTCAGTGCATCTTTATTTGTGATAACAAAATGTTGGAATGTAGACAGGCTGGGTCTGAGGACCCAGAGGGGGCCCCACAGGACCAGCCAGGAGGGTCCTTGGCTTTGCCCAGGATAGAAACAAAATGCAAGCCGGGAGGAAGTGAAAGCAGAGTTTGGTGAATAGCATTAAGTGTTATATTGTAGCAGACTGAGTGTCTAGGAGACTTGAAAAGAAAGGAGAGTGAGTCTCATCATCACTCGGAGTTAGGGGTTTATATGGAAAAGGGGTTCAGGGTACATGTTCCTTTAGGATCCAGGGTAGGGTCCAATCAAAGGTGAGTGACGGGTGAACAATAGGTGTTATTTCATAAATGATTGAAGGCAGGGGGTATTGATGCCAGTGTTGGCCGAGTTTTGTTCAGAGCTAATGTACTGGAACATGTTTGGGATCCGGTTTTTCTTAGATGTCATCAGGTGTATGGGGGCTGAGGATGAAACTCAGAGAATGGTTAACTTTCTTGCTTCCCCCCTTGGAGTGGGGACATAGCTTCCTTGGTTTATTCAGATGCAAGTAGAGATGGAGCCTTTCTGAAACAGAGTCCTTTCCGTTTCCCTATCTTGGGTGGACCAAGCCAAGCACTCATTTGTGGAAGTTGGTTAAATATATTGGGGCCCAGTTCTCCACTGGAATATCATGAAACTCAAAGAAGAAAATCTGTGCTCCATTATGGGAAGTCATTATATATTTTAGTGACTTATATATAAAGTTGAAAAGGCAAAATGAAACTAGATTTTTTTTAAAGATTTTTATTTATTTATTTATTTATTTATTTATTTATTTATTTATTTAAGAGAGAGCATGAGAGGGGGAAGGGTCAGAGGGAGAAGCAGATTCCTCACCGAGCGGGGAGCCCCATGTGGGACTCGATCCCGGGACTCCAGGATCATGACCTGAGCCGAAAGCAGTCGCTTAACCAACTGAGCCACTCAGGTGCCCCTGAAACTAGATTTTTGCTGCAATAATACCACCTAGTAAGTATGCCCCCACCTCCCAGATTCTAACTGATTTACAACAACATTTTCTTGCTCGAGGATCTGGGGATCTGACTGCTTTGGGCTGCCACGCAGGTTCAGGTGTGCTCCGCATGTCTCTCATTCTGGGGCCCAGTCTGAACATGCAAGTTCTTGTCCTGGCAGATGGCAGGAATGCAAGAGTTCTGGAGGTAACTTGCCACATCTCCTAAAACCTCAGCTTGGAAATGGTGCACTTTCACTTCTGCCCACCTTCTGTTAACTAGAGGAATGTCAAGTCCGACGTCAGCAGGTAAATTCTACCACAATGGAGGGAGTTGAGAAGAGTGAATATTAACTGAGCAAAAGCCCAATCAAAGCACAGATGCATATGAAGCCAAGCTCAGAGGGAACCCAAGGAGGGGAACACAGACACTGGGGCAGGAAGGATGACGGAACCATGTCAATGAATGACTTTTTATACTTTTCTATTTGTTGAGTCCTATTCATATATTAAGTTCATGTTTTTGAACGATGTGAATAAAATTTAAGTAACTGAGAAAAAAAAATCTACATGGTGCCATAGACCTTGACTGTGAATTCCCAGAGGGCAAGATCTATATCTTCTTTGTTTCCACATAACTATGTTCTTTTCAGACATTGAATGAATGCAGTAGATAAATGCTGATGATGTCATGATGTTTTCTTATTTGCCACCTCCCCCATGAAGCCTTCCCCAACTCTGCCTCCTTCCCCAGGTTGAAAAATTTTTCCCATTCACAGAACCTTTTGATATTCTCATAGCTCCAATCACATGGAGACTTGGGGGACAAATTAGCCATATAGTTGTGTTAATTATCCAGACTACCCTTGGTCTTCCCTCTACCTCAACTGGTAGATTCTCGAAGACAGAAATTGTATTTGTCTATCTCACCCTTTTTGGTATATATTAAGCATTAATAAACTTTTTTAAAAAACCATTTTTCAAAGAGCAGTTTAGGTTTATAACAACATTGAGAGGAAAGTACAGAGATTTACCACATACCTCCCGTCCCCACACATACACATGCTCCCCTTTTATCAATATGACTCACCAGTATGATACTTTTTTTTTTATCCAAGAATGAATCTACATCAACACATCATAACCACCCAAGTCCACAGTTTACAATAAGGTTCACTCTTGGTGTTGTACATTCTCTGGGTTTGGACAAAACTCTAATGACATATATCTATCATTATAATATCATACAAAGTACTTTCACTGCCCTAAAAATCCTCTGTGCTCTGCTTATTTCTCCCTCCTTCTCCCACCCCTATTAATCTTTTGTTGAGGGAAGCTTAAGATATGAAACTTTAAAGCATCTTACCTTTAACTGAATTTAAATTTTTTAAAAAAGCATCTTACTTTAATCTGTGCTTATGAATACTTAATTTTCCCCTTGTAATTTAGGTACTGATGTTTGAAGTTATAGGGGTACTTATCTATAAAGTGAATCTGGATAATACTTAGAATTATTTTGAGTTGTAAAGTGCTATGGGGTCCAAATGTCACCTAGTGTATTATTGTACATGGACAGATAGATATAGATGGTGGCAAGACTCTTAACTGAGGGATAAGAAAATGCTTGCTGCCTGGAATTCATTTAAATTCTGACTTTCTCTTCTCTAAGTTTCTGGTTCTGTGTGAAATGGATACCGTCCTCCTGGTAATTGTTGGAGAATCACATGTCACATTTTGATTCCGACGAGATACTCGCTTTTCACCTTAAATTAAAAGAGGAGAGATGCAAATTCTGACCCCATCATGGGAGGCAGCTCCTCCTACCAGCCCGCTCTGTAGCTGGTAGTGTTATCAGCGGCTCTAAAATTGCCTCGGAGAGCTTTAGGAAGCGCGTTGCAGGAGACACATGGGTGGTTTTGATTTGGGCAGTGTTTTCCTCCTGGATCCACTCGCAAGGAATTGCTGTCTCCTTCCCTTTCCTACTGTGCGCGCATGAGTGGGTCAGTCCACCCATTTGTGAGTTGTCCATCAATCTAGAGATTGGTAGGACTTTCAGTTAAGAGGTCTTCATCAAGCCTTGGGCTTGTGACACGTCTGGACCAATCAGGCTCTGTCTCTAGGGCTTTTGTGAGAAGCGACTTCAAGTCCGAAAAGTAAAAAAAAAAAGGTGGACAGAGATTGGCTGATATTTTCTGGCATCCCGTCCTGTGAAGCTGCCCCTTTAATTTCTGTTCCCTGAATCCCTGCTCTTTCCTTCCTATAAAATCCCTTTTTGTCATTGTAACAGGAGTAAATATTGATCCTTTCGATCGATATTGGCATAAAAGTCCTCTGATTTTTAGCAGGTCACTCCGTCTTCAACAAGACTACATTTCCCAGCATGCTTTGCAGACTAGAGGGCTAATGAGATGTCAGTAACCGAGAGGCGACCAGCCCCGCGTCCCGAGAGGGGGCGCTGAGCGCGGTGTGCACCTCGCTGCTTCCCGAGGTGCTGATGCTGAGGGGTCCTCGCGTTCAGAAAGTAACCCATTGTGTCGGGGCGTTGGGCCAGGGATGGCCTGCGGGCAAGGCAGCAGAATTGAGTAAGTGAAGGTGTAGCCCACCCTGTCGCCCAGTGATTCCACTGGTAGGTGTATTGCCGAGGGAAATGTACCAGAATGTGCACAGCTGCTTTATTCGTAATCACCAAAACGCAGAAACGACCCCAAACGTTCATCAACAGACAAATTGTGATGTAATCATAAAATGCATTGTTAACAAATTAACGGAAAAGAATTAACTGCAGCTGGGGGCAATACGGATGAATATCACAGACATGGTGATGAATGATCTTTAAGAAAGACACGAATTTGAGTACCATTTCATGAAGTCTAGGAACAGGCGATGGAGGTGGCAGAGGCCAAAATAGTGGCTCCCTGGGGCTGGGGATCGTGATGGGGAAAAGGGCATGAGAAAACCTTCTGGCACAGGAATTAGTCTACATGTTGATCTGGGAATAATTATATAGGTGTATACATATGTAAAAATTCTTCAAGTTGTGCACTTAAGATTAGTGCACTTTATTATATATATAACAACTGTGTGTATATTATACCGCAAAAAACTGAAGGATGTCCTAAATAACAAAAATTCAACTGAGTAAATTTTAAAGATCTAATTGGCTTTGTTATTGATCCGTGAATCGGGCAGCATCCCATCTAGCAAGTAGAGGGGAACACCAAAGGGCTACAGAATAGAAAGGGTTTTTATAGGTAGAGAGGGAGCAGAAAACAGGAAGTCATTAGCAGAGAACTCACTGTTTGAGGCAAGGCCACCCTCCTCAAGGGAATGGAGGGGATCTATCAGCCAACTTTCTGGTGCAACCAGGAAACTCCCATGCTGAGTGGTTAAAGGTTACATTCCTGGGGGATTTAAACTGCATTTAGGTTAGGTATTAAGTCTTGGTTTACTGACTTGGGGCCTTAACCTAAGCAATGCCATTTGGGGCCTGTGGTTTTCTTCTTGACAGATATACAACTTCATTCTTGCATCAGTATTCCCATAGGATCCAAAATCAGCTCAGAAGGTTTTAATGGGAATGCTCTACTTACATTTTAATCAAATTTCATTTTCTAATAAATCACTCCCTATCGTCTTTGGGCTGAACTGCAAACTCCTTTGATTAGTGACATAATAATTGTGGTTAAAGGAACAGGTTCTGGGGCCCAACTTCCTGGCCTTAAATCATATCTCTGCCTCCCACTAGCCATATGAACCTGAAGAAAGTGTTTAACCAGTTTTCCTCATTTGTAAAGTGAAGTAATCATATTACCTACTTCACAGGGTTGTTGCAATAATTAAATGAGTTAATATATGAAAAGTGCCTAGAATACTAAGAACAAAAGAATGCATACTATTGTTATTGGTGCTCAAGGCCATTCATCCTTTGTCCCCTATCAACCTTCCAACAAGATGTCTCCCCATTCACCTTCCAGTATCTACTCACTCAAGTATACTTAACCATGCTCTCTTACTTCTTCTCTTTTCATACACTGCTCCTTCTGCCTGAAACACCCTTCCCCCGGGCTGGAGCACCTAACACATAGTTTGAGCACATACATAGAGCACCAGCAAAACAGGGACACCCCCCCACACACACAAAAAGCCCCCTCCAAAAAAAATCCAAAATGCACAAAAGGAGTTGTTATGGGGAAGTCTATAGTTTACTGAGCTGCATTGCACCTTTTTATGATCTCGGGTTGTTTGTGTTAGAATTGCATCTGTGTGGTCGGAAGAGAGGTGACTTTGATGATCCTCCTACCAAGAGGTAGAACCTCTCTCCTTGAATCTGGGAGGGTTTATAACTATGGAGAAATGAGGCCATGCCCCTTCCAAGTCAAGGTGAGATCAGTTCCTTCTGGCTCCTTTGGGATGCATGCTCTTGGAATCCAGCTAAGGAAGCCCAGGCCATATGAAGGCAACTTAGGGGGTTTCAACAGCCACAACTGAGGCTTGAGCCAACAACCAGGGTCAACCATCAGACATTTCATTGAGGAAGCCCTCAAGATGAATCTAGCATGAGCCATCTCCCTGCAACTATCTGAGATCCTGACACAGAACCATACCAATCAACTCCCATAACCATGAGAGAATGGAATGATTATTGTTGTTTTAAGTCACCAAGTTTTGGAGTGATTTGTTATATAACAATAGATAACTGGAGCAGTTTTAATGGAACACTCCTTCCCTTCCTCTCTTTCCCCACCTGGATATTCCTTCTTGTTCTTCAAGACTTGGCTCCAGTATTCCACCTCTGGGAAGCTTTCTCTGACCTCTAAGTCTGCGTGAGGTACCCCACATCTGGAGCCCCACAGACCTCTGGGCATCCCCCCCGCCAAGCTTTGTAATCATTGTTTAATTGTCTGATGCCCCCATTTAAAACTTTAAACTCACGTGGGCAGTGACTGTGTTTTTCATCCTCTGTATTCCCAGTGGCTAGGGCAGAGCTTGGAAAAAAAGTAAGGGGTAGTAAATCTTGTGGAACCAACAACTTTTTCAGCAAAGCAGGGACTTACAAGTCAAGTGATGGCCAGAACGTGGCAGGGAGAGTCAAAGCGGGCTTAGGGACCAGACTGCCAGCTTCCCTATCCCAGCTGGGTAATCTCAGGCAAGTTACCAAACTTTTCTGTGTCCCATTTTCTGTTATCCGGTAATGGTAAAGAAGATATTGAAGAAAAAGTCCCATGCTTAGTTTTGAGCACTGACTGAAAGTTTTTTCTTTTCTTGTAAAACATACAAAGGAGTCTGGCTTTCAGAACAACTGGCTAGCAGATGAAAAGAGATGGTGCTGGGGCGCCTGGGTGGCTCAGTCGGTTGAGCGACTGCCTTCGGCTCAGGTCATGATCCCAGAGTCCTGGGATCGAGCCCCACATGGGGCTCCCGGCTCGGCGGGGAGCCTGCTTCTCCCTCTGACCCTCCCCCCTCTCATGCTGTTTCTCTCTCGCTCGCTCTCTAATAAATAAATAAATAAATAAATAAATAAATAAAAGAAAAGAGATGGTGCTAATAGTAAAGATAATTATATACAAATTGCCAGTCCTGATTGGATAATGTATTCTTGTTGATGAAAAGTGGAAATTCCTGTCTTTTGTTAATAAAAAACAAAGCATGGTTTATCTAAAGATGACAAGCTATTGGCATCTGTACTTCAAGGCTTTCTGGAAGCTTCTATATCCATGGCCTGTCTCAGAATGCAAGGTTTTTAGAAATGTAAACCTTTTTTACTTTTTGAAGTATAAACATTTTCTGGGCTGAAGATATGGATGCATCTATGTAGGATAGAATTAGTCTCAGTAACTCCTTAATTGGACTGTTATGAGGACTACATTATATCACAGAACAGTGATGTATAGCTACATCTCACAGAACAGTGCTTGTACATAATAAGTGTTCAATAAATATTAGTTGTTGTTACTCTTGATGTCATCACCATCATCAAAGCCTGGCAAAGCCAAGCTTCCAATCCCCTTTGCGACTGAAGCTGTGTGAGTTTGCGCCTCCGAGCCTCAGGTCTCTTGTGGGGAAAATGGAAATCAGTGCCTATTTCACAAGGCCATTGTGACAATCACACAAAAGTATAGATGGGAAAGTGGCTTTTCCAAGAAGTGTAGATTATTAATATCTTGAATATTTTCTCATAGGAAGCTAATGCATTTGAGAGAAGAAAAATTCCACACAGTCTTCATTTTCATTTCACTGTTGCTAAGTAAAGTCTGTTATCAATCTTTTCCCCATTTCTGACAGCAAAAAGGCACTTTGCAGCCTGTTCTTTGTGTATGATGCTGAGTAGCCTCATTTCAGAGCCAGGCCTTAAAAACTGCAAGTCTTAAGAATTAACAGAGGGAATCTCAGAAAGAACCAAAGATGTAACGGTTAGAGAAAATGTTCTGCATCTCAAACTATTAAAAATAATAGTTTAAACCATGTAGAATAATCTATTTTAAATAACCTATTTAAAATTTATTATTTAAACAATCTATTGTAATCATAAACAATTTAAAATAATCTGATTTGATAACATAGTAAGTTAAGAGTGTTCACATTTGCTGCAAAATGGAGAGTGATGTGAACATTTAGAATAGTTACCAACTTGTGTTTGAGATTAGAATAAATTTTTCGTTACAAGTGTTATTTGAACAAAGAAGCTTTAGAAATTGTTGCCATGTTCTGTAAAAACAAACAAAACCTGCAAAAAGGACATAATTCCTACATGGTTATTTTAGTTGATAGTTTGTTGCTGAGGGGGATAGTCTTATAACTGATGTCTCTGTATTCCTAACAGATACTTTTAAGATTTATCCATTAAATCTGAAGAGGATCATTAGCCCCTTTCTCTTTTCCCATGATGTACGATGGAGAATGTCCAACTCTTCTGGATTTATCATTTAACAATGAGTTTGAGAAGTTTAAGAGTTTGAATTCTGCTAAGAAATTGTGATCATTTAATCTGCTCAGGGCAGAGGTTGACTCTTGTTTCATCTAGAAAACTTTTTTTTTTAATTTTTTTTCTTTTTTTTTTTTTTAAGATTTTATTTATTTATTTGAGAGAGAGAGAATGAGAGAGAGCACATGAGAGGGGAGAGGGTCAGAGGGAGAAGCAGACTCCCTGCCGAGCAGGAAGCCCGATGCGGGACTCGATCCAGGGACTCCAGGATCATGACCTGAGCCGAAGGCAGTCGCTTAACCAACTGAGCCACCCAGGCGCCCTTTTTTTAAATTTTTATTTATTTATTTATTTGACAGAGAGAGAGAGAGAGCACAGATAGGTAGAGCGGCAGGCAGAGGGAGAGGGAAAAGCAGGCTCTCCACTGAGCAGGGAGCCTGATGCGGGGCTCAATCCCAGGACCTTGGGATCATGACCTCAGCCAAAGGCAGACGCTTAACCGAGTGAGCCATCCAGGCACACCTCATCTAGAAAACTTCTTAAGACATCACATGTTTACTGCTTGAATATGGTGGGCATGACTAATTTCAATATAATATAAAATATTACATCTGGAATTACTTTGTTAACATTTAATTCTGGTTGGAAAGACGTAACAGGATTTGGTAAATTTTTCACATTTCAGGATTTTCTAAATTTAAACAGGACTTTCCCCTTTTGGAAGGACTCAGTGGATCCCACTGTGGACTTCTCAGAGAGGGAGAATGAGAGAGAGAAGCAAGAGAGAGGAAAGAAGTATGAGGGGAAGAAGATAAGAAGTATGAGATGTTTCAGTGAGAACTGTGACCACTGAGATTCATCAAGAAAATTGCTTAGCAGCTTTTAGTGGGCGTCTTTATTTAACTTTGCAAAGAACAATAACAGCATCGGGCTTCTGCTTAACATATATAAGTCTCCTTCACCTTCTCATCCTCTTCCCTGAAAGAGGAGACACAGAATCCCACCAGGCATTGTGTAGAATTCTGTGTGATGTTAATTTCTCTTCTATTTCAGCCACAGTCCTGGACTGTTCAGTCTGTACCTAAATGCTATGAGGTTAATCACCACCACTTCCCTTATCTAAAATAGCTGGGGAAAGTGCAACAGAAAAACAGAAAGTGATTAATATACACAAATACAAGCAAAAACAGAAGTATCCATATTTCCTAGACTGTTTACTCTAACTGGTCAAATGCCATATTGGTGTTTATAACTCCTTCCTTCACAGTGTATTTCCTGTTAGTTCTACCCTCCACCAGCATCTCAGCTATTAGGGCTCTGTACCTCCAGAAGGATCTGACCCCCAGTATTGTCATTTATAGTATGTTGCTATAATCTTCCTTTGACTTTTGCTACTGGATCTGGAAGCCCTGGGTCCCCTCTGAAAGAGAGCCCCACCCCACTCTGAAATCCCTTAGGATCCAGATACAGCCTTCCCTGCCCACATTTTGCATTAGCAACCCTATCTGGTAATCAGGATCAATCATCCAAGCCAGCATAATAATTCCCTTAATTGCCTGTTGGTTCAATGGAAGAGCTAAAAATAGCAAGGAGACATCTCAACGTCCAGTTAAATGGAGTAATTGCTGTGTCCCCTGTGGAAACTTTCCTCCATTAGAAACTAAGACCTCTACCCAGGTTGAGCCCAATGTAATGGCAATGAGAAGTGAAAATTTTTGCACGTGAATCTATGTGTAAGAATAAAAGGTCAACTCACATCCATTAGGATGGCTACCATAAAAAAAATAATAATGTTTGCAAAGATGTGGAGAAATTGGAACACTTGTGCACTGTTGGTGGACATGTAAAATGGTACAGCTACTATGGAAAATAGTATGATGGTTCCTCAAAAAATGAAAAATAGAATTACCCTATGATCCAGCAGTTCCACTCCTGAGCATATACTCAAAAGAAAAGCAAGGTCTGAAAGAGACATTTGTATATAGCAGCATTATTTACAATAGCTAAAAACATAGAAGCAACCCAGGTGTCCACAAATGAATGAATGAATAAACAAAAGGTGGTACATCCATACAGTGAAGTATTATTCAGCCTTTAAAAGGAGGAAATTCTGACACATGCTACAATATGGATGAACCTTAAGGACATTATGCTAAGTTTATAAGCCAGTCACGAAAGGACAAATACTGTATGGTTCTGCTTATAGGAGGTACATATAGTAGTTAAAATCACAAAGATGGATAGTAGAAGGGTGGTTGCCAGGGATTTGGGGGGAATGGGGGATGGGAGTTATTGTTTAATGGGGACAGAGTTTCAGTTTTACAAGATGAAAAGAGTTCTGGAGATGGATGGTGATGATGGCTGTACAACAATGCGAATATACAACGTCACTGGAGTATATACACTTAAAAATAGTTAAGATGGTAAATTTTATGTTATGTGTATTTTACCATAATAAAGGAAAGAGAGAATGAAAAGAGCCACTTCCATTTCCACCTCTGATATCCAGCCCCAGTGTTCTGGCTATGGGAGAAACACAGCCCCACATGTTGATCATTGGCTCTAAGTATCTGCCGCATCCTATAGGACAGACTTCCAAACTTACAGGCATCTCACAGCTGGCACAAAAATTAAGTCTTCTATAGGCCCTGCCCACATTCAAAAAGCCCCATAGCTTTTCAAAGATGCTAAGGCTCGCACACCAAGGCATTTCTCAATTTCCAAGGTGCATTCTCTGCACACTCTCAGGGTACAGGGAGTTCAGAAGAATCACATGTGAGAAATTTCCTCCACCATGTCTGCCTCACTCAGCCTGGATTCTGTCCTTTATATCAGTGATTCTCCACGCACAGGCCCAGACCATGGAGAAACTGGTTAGCCTCACTGAATATAGGCTGAGAGGATTTCAGGTTTTGGTCAGCCAATCAAACAATCCATTAAAGCCACTTCCAGCTACTCCAGCTCCTCAAATCCTGAAGCCCTAGTAAGCGAATCCATATCCCTAAATTCTGTCTAATCAAACAAAATACTCTCTTCCCCTTGATCTAGTGCCCTTAAAATCCATTTCCATGAATTTCTCCCAGATTTTGGCAGATAAGTTAGTAAAAATCTTTTTTTTTTTAAAGATTTTATTTATTTATTTGACAGAGAGATAGACAGAAGAGCACAAGCAGAGGGAGTGGCAGAGGGAGAGGGAGAAGCAGGCTCTGCACTGAGCAGGGAACCCCATGCGGGACTCGATCCGAGGACCCTGAGATCATGACCTGAGCCGAAGGCAGACGCTTAACCATCTGAGCCACCCAGGCGCCCAAGTTAGTAAAAATCTTATAATTCCTTCATCATCTTGTAGTTCTTTTGGTGTGTAGACAACATAGTACTTGTCTTCTTGGGGCAGACTGGGATCTGACTTTAGTTAGGGTCTGAAGACAATGAGGAGACATGGTGGCAGGAGTCCCTGGAAGATCACGAACTCCTTACAAAGCAACTACTTCAAGTGAGGTCATGACATGGTCTTCAAGCAAGGAAGGCTTGGGTTACGTATGAGTTCAAGGTTCTCAGATACATCCAAATTTACCCAAATGCCCTCCCCGGTTCCTTCCTAGTCATTGCAAGAGATCAGGTAAAGTGGTTGAAAAGCCTGGAGGAGCAGAAGTGGGAAGATGGTGTTACTGATAGATAAGCTATGCCAACCTCTGTAATAAAGCCCATGAGCCTGCACTTAACACTGCGGTTGATAAAGGAGTTGCTGGCAGCAGAAAAGCTTCATCTTCCCTCACATCTGCAAATCTCACCCAGTGGCTTCCTAGTGGTGGAAGCTAACTGGGCTGCATCTGACAAAGGAGCCTGGGAAATGTAGTTTGGGGGCTTCCATTTCTGAAAGCACGGAGAAGATAGGTGTGAGACGGAGTGCCCCCAGGCAATAGCTGGCTGTATTTATTATTTAACAATTTTTTTAAAAAGATTTTATTTATTCATTTGAGAGACAATGAGATAGAGAGAGAGCATGAGAGGGGGGAAGGTCAGAGGGAGAAGCAGACTCCCTGCCGAGCAGGGAGCCCGATGCGGGACTCGATCCCGGGACTCCGGGATCATGACCTGAGCCGAAGGCAGTCGCCCAACCAACTGAGCCACCCAGGCGCCCAACAATTATTTTTGAAGAGAGTAATACAGGCCCATGGTAAAAATTCAAACACTCTAAAATAGGCACATAATAAGCCTCTGTCCTTTCTCTCTTCCTCCCCAGAGGAAATGATGGTTACGTGTTACTTATATTTCGTCTAGAGATATCTAACATATATACAAGTTGTGTGTATTTTAGAGGGATTAGGGGTGGACTGTGATGGTCTTTTTCTTTTTCTTTAAAAAATTTTAAAAATATGTTCAAAGTTTCAATCACAGCTAAAGAGATCAAGAAGATGAGTTCAATAAAAAATATTTTCTGGATGGGCGCCTGGGTGGCTCAGTTGGTTAAGCGACTGCCTTCGGCTCAGGTCATGATCCCAGGGTCCTGGGATCGAGTCCCACATCGGGCTCCCGGCTCAGTGGGGAGCCTGCTTCTCCCTCTGACCCTCTCCTCTCTCATGCTGTTTCTCTCTCGCCCACTCTCCAATAAATAAATAAATAAAATCTTTAAAAAAAAATTTTCTGGTGATGATCTTTTTCATGAGTCTACTTGGTTAGAATCAATTCCTAGATACTCAAACATTAGTCTTGATTTTGCCATGAAGGCATTTTGTAGATGTGATTAAACCTAGAATAATCTGGTAATAAATTAGAATAATCTTGGTGGACCTGATTCAATTTATTGAAAGGCCTTAAAACCAGGGCTGAGGGTTCCCTGCGAGAAGAACCTTTAGCCCACACTCATGAGTTCTGGCCTGCTTTTCCCAGCAGCCTGCCCTCTGGACTTCACGCTTGCCCAGCCAGCCCCCACTATCATGTAAGCCAGTTATTTGCAATAAATCTCGTAGTATATATCTCTTATGTGTTATGTTTCTCTAGTTGAACCGTGAATGATATACTTGCTTTATCACATATTTATCATCTATCCATTCATTAAGCCAGTATATTTTGTTATGTTTTTAAAAATAAATTTCAGCCATCATATACTGTCTTCTAAATACTTTACTATGCATATCATTACTTAGAATCCATTTTTTTTTTTGCATTCAGAGGATTTTTATTTTATTTTTTATTTTTATTTAAATTCAATTAATTGGGCACCTGGGTGGCTCAGTCATTAGGCGTCTGCCTTCGGCTCAGGTCATGATCCCAGGGTCCTGGGATCGAGTCTCACATCCGGCTCCCTGTTCGGCAAGAAGCCTGCTTCGCCCTCTCCCATTCCCCCTGCTTGTGTTTCTGTTCTCGCTATCTCTCTGTCAAATAAATAAATAAAATCTTAAAAAACATAAAAAATAAAATAATAAAATAAATTCAATTAATTAACATATAATGTATTATTAGTTTCAGAGGTAGAGGTCACTGATTCATTGGTCTTATATAACACCAAGTGCTCATTACATCACGTGCTCTCCTTAATGCCCATCGCCCAGTTACCCCATCCCCCCACCTCCACCCCTCCCCAACCCTCAGTTTGGTTCCCATGATTAAGAGTCTCTCATGGTTTGTCTCCCTCCCTGATTTCATCTTGTTTTATTTTTCCCTCCCTTCCCCTATGCTCCTCTGTTTTGTTTCTAAATTCCACATATGAGTGAAATCATACGATAATTGTCTTTCTCTGATGGACTTATTTCACTTAGCATAATACCCTCTAGTTCCATCTATGTCATTGCAAATGGCAAGATTTCATTTTTTTGATGGTTGAGTAGTATTCCATTACTATATATATATATATATATGTATATATGGGGCGCTGGGTGGCTCAGTCGTTGTCTGCCTTTGGCTCAGGTCATGATCCCAGCGTCCTGGGATCGAGCCCCGCATTGGGCTCCTGCTCGGTGGGAAGCCTGCTTCTCCCTCTCCCACTCCCCCTGCTTGTGTTCCCTTTCTTGCTATGCCTCTCTCTGTCAAATAAATAAATAAATAAATAAAATCTTTGAAAACAAACAAACAAAAATAATCATATCCCAGGCGGCCATGCCAATATTCTGCTCATGATGACATGTGTATTCTCTAAGACAACAGAAGCCTTCTCTCCAGCTCTCCTCCCTTCTTTCAGGATCTTTCAGCAGAATACCTTTCACATATATATTTCTATCAGCAGTCTCTGCAAGGCAACTTAGCCTTTTTCTATCAAGGGTCGCCAAATTCTTCTAGCCTCTACGCATAACCCAATTCCAAAGCTCCTTCTACATTTTTGGGTATTTGCTACGCAGAACCCCACTTACAGGTACCAACATCTGTATTAGTTTCCTAGGGCTGCCATAACAAATTACCATTTAATAACAGAAATGTATTCTCCCACAGTTCTGGGGGCCAGAAGTGTGAATTCAAGGTGTTGGCAGGGCTGACGGTTCTGAAGGTACTAGGGGGACATCTTTCCTTGCTTCTTCCTACTTTCTGGTGGTTGCCAGCCCCCCTTGGCATTCCTTGGCTTATAGCTGGCTACACCACTCCAACCTTTGCCTCTGTTTTCATATGGTATTCTTCCTGTGTGTCTGTGTGTCTCCAACCTCCCTCTGTCCTTACAAGGACACTGGTCATTAGATTTAGGGTTCATCTTAATTTAATATGACCTCATCTTAACTTGATCATATCTGTAAAGACCTTATTTCTAAATAAGGTCGCATGCACAGGTTAGGACTCTAAAACATCTTTGGGGTGGGGTGGGGGAACACAATTCAACACACAATAAAACTCTCTAAATCTTTGACATGTTTTGTCTTTATCCCGCAGCTGAGACCTTCATTTCTGGTGGTGTGATTTCCTGATGCCAACAGCTGGGTGGACACAAACTTGGATATCACATTGCCTGTTGGAAACCCTCTTCAGGACTCCAGGCTTTTCCTGCTAGCCTGGGCTCCCATCTCCATCTGGTGGCAAATTAGCTGTTTGTCCTGAACGGCATACTGACTCCCTTTTTTTTTTGGTACCAGCAATTTTGGGACTCTTCTCACTTAGTGCAGCCTTACTGGGATTATATGTCAAGGCGCCCTGTATTCCCCCAGCCATGGGGGGGTCAGGTGAGTCAAATTAAGCCAATCAGAATCTTCCTGCTGGGCCTTTGACACACATACACACACCCCCAGACCCCTGGATGATGGAAAAATAGATGGAATAAAGTCAACTTTGTGTCAGGGTCTCCCATACCACTCTCAGGTTTGGTGATTCATTAGAAGCACTCACAGAACTCAGAAAAGCTGTAATACTCATGGTTATAGTTTATCATAATGAGAAGATACAGATTAAAACTAACAAAGGAAAAAGGTACAATAGGGTAGAGTCCAGGAGAAATCAGGGGTGAGCTTCTAGTTGTCCTCTCCTGGTAGAGTTGTATGGATAGTGCTTAATTCTCCCACCAGGATGTGTGACAATGGACACAAAGTATTGTCAACCAGGAGAACTCATCTGAATCTTGGGTTTTTATTGGCTGCCAGTCACATAGGCATGGAGGGTCCACACACTAAACTTAGCTCCTCATACTCCAGCCCCAACTCATTCAGAGGTCAGACTGGTAACGGTGTGGCCCAGGGCTTCCAGCAAATGAAAACAGGCATTTACCATAAATCACATTGTCAACAGAACCTACCGGCATGGCCAAGATTTTAGTTACCCAATGACAGTCTAATCAAGCAGGAGATTCCACAGACTCAGGAGCTCCTGGAGCTGTCTCCCAGGAGCTCTTAAGGGCCAGTCCTTCCTTCGGAATGTGCAGAATCTGAGTAACCCAAGCCTGCTAAGTTAACCCTTTATTTTGCCCACACTTATTCCTCGACACTCTAGGTTTTCTGAAAAGAGGAAATTTCAGCTGCACTTCCGAGAAGGGACATTTGTAGAAAAGATACATCCTTTTGTTATAGGACTTTTCTCTCCGTCAGTGCCCGTGGTTCTTGGTCATGCCACTTCGAAGAATGAAGAGGTAGACCAGACAGAGTGGTGGGCAGCAAAGCAAGGTTTATAGAGTGATAGCAAAGTGATAGTACAAAACTCCCAAGGAGGGAGTGGACCCTAGAGGGTTGCCACCAAAGTTTCTAAATCTAGGGGTTTTTATGGGCTTATTGGCGGGCTGTTTTAATCTGATTAACCCTCCCCGAACCCGTCATCCAATCAGATTTTTGTCACCTATCTATCACATGGGAAAGGGTGGAGGGCTCCTTCCAGGGTGGTGTAAAATCCTTTTAAGAGTGGTTTCCTCTTAGGGGGTCCCTACCTGCCTGCCTTCCAACTATCCTTCATCGCCTTAAGGGAGGTAGACCAACTTGTCTGACTGGTGAATTTGAGAAACAAAATTGCGCTTATTCATACCTCTTTGATTCACTCTTGCAGCTCTCCCTGCTTGCTCTTTGCTATGTTATTTCTCAGACATGCCAGACTTATTTCAGCTTGAGGGCCTCCATCCTTGCTGTTTTTCTGCCAGAAATGCTCCTCTCCCACATATCTCCATGGCTTCCTCTCTCTCTTCATTTGGGCTTTTCTAAACTTGGCAGGGGCTAGCATACATTCCCATGATTAGTCATAGCAGCAATCATTTGAGTTGGGATGAAGTTGAGAGGCTAATTTGATGACCAAGTCTGGGATATAGCCCCCAGCTGTTCATTTCTAAGAGAAAAACTGAGCTTAGCAACCTCACTGAAGGACATTTAGAAGACTTGAGTCAGGGGCAACACTGTTGGGACCCCTCTCACTCCTGAGAGCTTTTTCTGTATGTTCACTTAATAAACTTCTATCGCTTTGCTCACACACACACACACAAAAACAACAACAAAAAAACCCCAAAAACAAACAAGAAGAAGTCTTGAGTCAGAAGGAAAGCACCTTCTCTCCATAGCCCAGTTCTCACAGGCTGTTTAGAGAGCCACTATTTCCCGGCCCAGCTGCAGCCTCTTCTGTTAGTTGTATCCCTCAAAATGATATGTACAAGTCTTAATCCCTGATATCTGTGAGTGTGACCTTATTTGGAAATAGGGTCTTTGCAGATGTAATAAAGTTAAGATGAAGTTAAACTGGATTAGAGTGGGCACTAATCCAGTGACTAGTGTCCTTATAAGAAAAGAAAACAAAGACACAGGTGCACAGAGGGGAGAAGGCCATCTGAAGATGGAGGCAGAGATTGGAGCAATGCATCTATAAGCTGAGGGACGCCAAGGATCATGGCAATCACCAGAAGCTAGGAAGGACCATGGAAGAGATTCTCCTTCAGAGCCTCCAGTGGGAATAACACTGCTGACACCTTTATTTCAGACTTCTAGCTGCAGAACTGTGAGAAAATACATTTATGTTGTAATTTTGAGGTGCATGGTAGAAAAAGCCTAGATGACCTTGAAGAGACTGATGATAGAAACATGCATGTTAGAGATTCTAGTGAGAGCTCAGAAGAAAGTGAGGAGAGCTGTAGAGAAAGCTTCCATCATCCTAGAGAATATATGTATCATTGTGAATAGCCCTTTGTACAACAGCCAGGTGTGTGAGTGTCAAAGGTGCATGTGGTAAAGCCTTAGAAGGAACGGATGAACATGTTATTGGACATGGGAGGAAAGATGAGCCTTGGTAGAAGTGGCAGGAAGTTGATTGAATTGTGTTCTGCCGTTGGGTGGACGTTGGGTATTTAGGTGAAGAGATTTCCAAGCAAAGTGTGGAAGGTGCAGCCTGGTTTCTCTTTCCTGCTTATAGTAAACTGTGAGAGGAAAGAGATAAATGGAAGAATGAATCATTAAGCAGAAAGGAACCAGAACTTGATGACTGGAGAGATTCTCAGGGTATCCATATCACAAAAGATGCTAAGGCATGCTCTGGAGAGAGTACCAAGGGTGTGGTTGGACAACCCGCTGGTCAGATTAAGCATGTGACTCATGGATCCCGTCAAGCATCTCAGTGGAAGCCAGAAAAAGAGATGGGATTATCCAGGAACAATCTATGGCAAATCCTCTGTTTAATGATATGGATCCCCTTGATGTACACAGGAGACCCACAATAATTTTAAGACGTATATAGAATCCAAAAGACTTCCAGCTTTGACTGAAGAGGACAGTGACAGGATGACTTGAAGGAAGGCTGTTAGACTTCTGGAATTCTATAGGTAGGTAACTGTCTGAGAGAACTACTCAGCTGTAAATATGCATTATCCTTCAAGAAAAGGGAAGAATAACTCCAGTGGTGGCTCGGCGGTCAGGGAGGCTAATGGGGCATCTGCCTCTGTGAGCCCAGAAGTGGGAGTCAGTGGGACTCCTGCAGGTCCAGAAGGTGAAGCATCAGGCCCTGGAAGATTATTCTCAGGCCTTAAGAACTAATTGATTTTGCCCTGCTGGGTTTTGGCTTGCTTGGGACCCAGGGTCCTTCTATCCCTTCCAATTTATCCCTCTGGGAATGGAAATGTTGATGCTATGCCCGTCCCACCTTTGTATTCTAGAAGGAAACAACCTATTTTCACAGACCTGTGGATGGAGAGGAATTTGCTCCCGAGATTCATCCATACCTGGTTTAGATGATTTAGAAGATGAGATTTTGGACTTTTTGAGTTGATGATATTTAAATGATATTTTGTAATTAGAGCTGATACTGGAATGTGTTAAGGCTTTGGGGGATGTTAGGATGGGGTGAATATACTTTGCACATGAGAAGGGCATGAATTTTGGGGACCTAGAGGGTAGACTGTCACGGGTAGAAATGTGTCCCCCAGCCCCAAAAGATATGTTGAAGTCCTGTTGCTTTAAGTTACCTGGTTGGTGGTAATTTGTTATGGCAGCCCCCAAGAAACCCCTGCAGGTGTCAACATGAAAAGGGTCGTCAGCAGGCTCCAGATAGGGCCCAGCATAAAGCATGGGACACTGGGCCCTTCGATGAGAACTCCTAAGAGCAAGACAAAATCCTTAGTCCTAAAGAGCCTTGGTCCGGGGGTGCCAGAAGTATTACCCCTGGGCTACCTGCACACAAGGATGAAAATGGATTGTGGAAATGGAGAGATTATGACTTGCCTCCAGTAGCCATCTACCCGCACTTCTGTAGCAATATTACCCTCAATCTTTAGCTAGGCACATGACCACTCAGAAAACAGATTATATCCTACTCTCTCTTATAAGTAGATGTTGCCATGTGACTAAGTTCTGGCAAGTGGGATTAGAGTACAGATAACATGTATTAGTGTCCTTTAAGGGGCAGGGCTATGCTTTTTCCTCCCCCTTTCCCCTTTCTTCTTCCCAGATGGCAGCTGGAGATGGCAGTCTGCCATCTTGTACTGTGCAGACCTGGGAATGCCCAAAGGATGGTTGAACAACAGAATGGGAGGAACTTGGATTTCTGGCTATTGGAGCAACCATACCAACCTTACAGTTCTTATACCCAGATTATTTTGAAATTAACTTCATTTTGTTCAAGCTTCTGTTATTTGTTTCTGTGACATGAGCGAAAATTACATCCTAACATATATTATCTATATAATATATCTAACGTAGACCTAGAATTGGGGAATGAAATCAAGGCCAGATAGCAGTGGCAGGGGTGGAGAGAAAGGGGACAGCTCAGCCTGAATCTGGAACCAGGTAGGGGTAGAACTGGAGCACATGACTTCAGTCAGGGAAGGACAGATGCAGGAGCTAGGGAGCTGGCAGGTCTTAGCTATAGACCTAAAAATATAAGTAACAGGCTAAAGTGTGTGAAATGCATTAAACAAGTGAAGCCGGGCTGGGGTTTAGCAGACTTAAACCTCTCTGCAGCCACCCCATGTTATGCCCTAGAACTTCACGGGTCATGTGGTCTTGTGTTTTCAAACTGCAAGTCATGGGACGCCTGGGTGGCTCAGTCTGTTAAGCGTCTACCTTGAGCTCAGGTCATGATCCCGGGGTCCTGGGATCGAGCCCCGCATCGGGCTCCCTGCTCAGTAGGGAGCCTGCTTCTCTGCCTGCCGCTCCCCCTGCTTGTGTTCTCTTTCTCTCTCTGACAAATAAATAAATAAAATCTTTAAAAAAAAAAAACCAGCATGTCAGGACCAAATAACAGGCAGGAAATGGATTTACAGACAAATCTTAATAAAATGGAGAATATACCAAAGAGGAGGATGAAATGCTATTTTGTGAAATAGTTATTTTGGTTATTATATCCGTGTGTGTGTGTGTGTTGTGTTGCTAAGAAAACATGTTCTTTACTGTATGTAGATCTGGTATGCAATGAAACCAAATGCCTGACTGCCCCAAAAGTGGTGTAGCCCTTGTGAAAGAGTCAGTGGATTTACATTAGTAACAATATGTGCTCCCATGTTCAAATCTCAGCTCTGCTCTTATTGGCTGTTGCATATTGGAATGCTCTGGGCCTCAGTGTCCTCATCTGTGTTATGGGATAATCAGAGTACCTGCCTTATGGTATTAATTACTGTGAGGATTAAATGAGAGAACATCTGTAAAGCACCTAGCACAGTATTTGGCACATGATGGACTTATCTTCCACTTCCTCCTCATTATTGTTATTAGTCAAAGTGGTCATTAATTATTATTACTATCCATTGGACCTGAAACTGATAAGGAATAAGCATTTTCCTCCTAGAGATTGAGAATGTAAAATATATGTAATGAAAACCATAAACTTGGGTTTGGGATTGGAAGGTTTATATTCCCATTGGCTGCAACCTTTTGAATCAGTGAATGTTCAACCTGGAGCCTTAGGGAGCTCGCTGGCCAGTCCCCTCACCTTATAGGAGGCCTAGACAGGGGAAGAGATTTTCCCCACCCATGAGTTAAGGCTTACCCTAATCGAGAATAGATTTGTGTCCTGAGGTCCTCCTCACAACTCTCTCCAGGGACCCCTCCCCATCTCAGCCCTGAGCAGTGTCTCCTGACCCTGATCAGCTGCTGTACGTATCATCTGCATCCCTGGACATTTTCTGTCCTTGTGCCCCCACACAGCTGCCTTGCCACCTCCCCTTGTGGTCTGGGACCAGACCATGAGCTGTTTGTGCCCTCCTCCGTATTCCAGGACCCTGTCCAAAAGCATGGTCCACTCATAGCCTCACAAATTGATCCCATTTGTTTCACCTGGCCACTTGCAGTACAACATTTATGAGAGAATACAGAGACAAAGAGCTTATTAGTGGCTGTAGAATCTCCTTTTTTCTCTTATATTCAGTAAGCATTCCCCAGGATTTTCTGGCAGCTTATTTCTGGGGAAATCCCACTTGATATCCCCATCAGTTGGCTGGTCTGGAAGGTATATTAGTTTTCTGTGGGCTGTAACAAAGTACTACAAATTTAGTGACTTAAAACACAAGTTAATCCCTAGAGAATATTTCTAGAGTCCAGAAGTCTGAAATGGGTTTCACTGGGCTAAAGTCATGGTGCTGGCAGGGCTGACCTCTTCTAGAGGCTCTAGGGGAGAATCTGTGTCCTTGCTTTTCAGCTTCTAGTAGCCAACTGCATCCCTCGGCTCATGGCCCATTCTCATCATCACAATTTCTTCTACTGTACCATCTCTTACTACTAACTGACTCTCCTGCTCTTATAAGGACTCTTGTGATTACACTGGGCCCACCTGGATAATACAGAATCCTCTCCCACCTCAAGGCCCTGTGGATTAGAATGTGAATATCTTTGGGGGTCATTATTCAGCTCACCACTTTGGTGCACTTTGGAGTTCCAGGAACTAGCTTAGAATTCTTGCTCTTTCCCTACTACCTTTGCTTTCTGAGCTCTTTCTTTGAAAGGGAGACAAATAACACCTACAATTTCATTAAATAAAATTAAGTGAGATGATGTCTATAAACACCCAGTCCAGTGTCTGGCACACATCAGGCCCTGACACATATCAGGAGTCCTTCTTCTCCACATCCTTTCATTGGCTTCCAACCCGACCACTTCCCCAAGCCGGCAGCCTATTTCCCAGTGTGGGAGGCAGCCTGAGGACGCCATTAAGGCATGGCCTCACCTGGTAATCCCTGGTATTTTAGCAGGGCTCTGCACACACGAAGACACTCTAATTGTTTTTGAGTCAAATCTCATGCAGAGAGGCTGGGAAGATGGGAGAGTAGGAGGACCCTAAGCTTGCCTCATCCCATGGACACAAGTAGATAACACTCACTGCATAAATAGCCCAGCAAATGACTTGAAGACTGGCAGGACAAACTCTATAACTAAAGGTAGAAAAGAGACCACATTGAAGAAGGTAGGAGAGGCGAAGATGTGGTTTGGGAGTAAAAGGGACCTTGGCCGTCCACAGTCAGAAGAGAGCAAAGGTCACGGAGAAAGGCAAGAAACAGACTATCACACCGGGGAGCCCGCACAGGGAAAATGAGTCCCCATAATATTTGGATTTGAAAGTAAGAGGGGCCAAATCTTGTGAGGGGGCTTAAAGCCCAGAATTTAAAAAATCAGTGGGCTTGGCTGTGGGAGAGCTAGGAGGGCATTAGGAAGCTGAGTCCCTGCCCTTAAAGGAACAGCACAAAAAACAGCCTGTGGAGATAAGGCGTGGAAGCAGCAGTTTGAAAAATGCCTGTGGCCCATGGGAGGGAGAATGATTTACTCACCTCAGAGTGTGGCCTGGAGAGGCAGGAATCATGGGAAGAACCCTCCAGGAACAAAAGAGCTGGCAGGCACCATTTCCGCCCCCCCCCCCCCAACTACTCAGCATAAACACACAGCTACCTGTAGGAACCAGCAGTGCCAACACTTGCTACCTAACTCATTTATATCAATCTCCCCCCCCCACCCATGGATGGGCAGATCTGCCCTTTCTACTCAAGTTTGTCTAAGGCCTGATGTTGCAGGCCCCCTCCCCAAGAAGACCTGCAAACCCCACCAACAATTTGTCTCCTGACCCATGCCTTTTGTGGGGCCTCCCTTCTGGCAGTGATGGTGCCAGGTCTTATTTTGAAAGCAGACCAGTTCATACCCTGTTAAAATGCACCCTATCTGGGCAGGGACCAAACACTGCCCACAATAGGCAGAGAGCCTCTTCAGACAACTGGATTGAAGGGAAAAGCAGCCAGGACTCAACAGCAGGGCACATGCACACACCATAGAAGACACTCCCTGAAGTGCCAGGTCCTGGGGAACAGGGGACCCTGCACTGCAGGGCCCTACAGGACCTCTTCTTCATAATGTCATTACCTTCAAGAGCAGGAGATGTAGCTGACTTTCCTAACACAGAGAAACAGACATGAGAATTAGAGGAATATGTTCCAAATGAAAAAACAGGACAAAGTCACAGGAAGAGACCTAACTGAAATGAATACAAGTAATATGCTAGATAGAGAATTTAAAGTAACGATCATAAATATACTCACTGGACTTAAAAGAGTGGAAGACATCAGTGAGAGCCTTAACAAAGCGATAAAAAAGAACCAATCAGAGATGAAGAACACAATAAATGAAATAAAAAATACACGTGATGGAATAAATATCAGGCTAGAAGAAGCAGAGGAATGAAATAATGACCCGGAAGACAGAGTAATAGAAAGTAATCAAGCTGAGCAAATGAAAGAAAAAAGAATTATGTAAAATGACAATAGACTTAAAGAATTCAACAACATCATCAAGCATAATAACATTTGCATTACAGGGATCCCAGAAGAAGAAAAAGAAAGAGAAAAGGGGATAGAAAATTTATTTGAAGAAATAAGAGGTGAAAAATTCCCTAATCTGGGGAAGGAAACAGATATCCAGATCCAGGAGGCACAGATATCCCCCCAACAAAATTAACCAAATTAACTTGGTTCACACCAAGACACATGGTAATTAAAAAAACAAAAAGTAGTGATTAAAACAAGTTTTTTAAAGCAGCAAGAGAAAAGAAGACAGTTACAGATAAGAGAAACCCCATAAGGCTATCAGTGGATTTTTCAGCAGAAACTCTGCGGGCCAGAAGGCAGTGGCATGATATATTCGAAGTGCTGAGTGGGAAAAATCTGCAGCCAAAAATACTCTATCCAGCAAGGCTATCATTCAGAATAGAAGGAGAGGGAGAGATAAAGAATTTCCCAGACAAATGAAAACTAAAGGAATTCATGACAACTAAACCAGCCCTACAAGAAATGTTAAAGGAGACTCTTTGAGTGGTAAGGAAAGACCATAAGTGAGAGTATAAAAAGTTGGAAGCACAAAAGCAGTAAAAATAAGTATATCTGTAAAAATCAGCCAAGGGATTCACAAAATAAAAGGATGTAAAATATGACACCATATACCTAAAAGGTGGAGGGGAGAAGAGTAAAGAATGGGTTCAAACCTAAGGAAACATCAACTTAATATATACTGCTATATGCAGAAGATATTATATACAGATGTAATGGTAACCACAAATCAAAATCCAGTAATAGATATACAAAGATTAAATAGAAAGAAATCCAAATATATCACTAAAGAAGGCCAATAAACCATGAGAGAGAACAAGAGAAGAAAGGATCAGAGAAAATCTATAGAAACTATCACAAAACAAGTAATAAAATGGCAAGAAATACACATCTATCAATAATTCCTTTGAATATAAGTGGACTGAACACTGCATAGGGTGACAGAGTGGATAAAAAAACAAGACCCATCTATACACTGCATATAAGAGACTCATCTCAAACCTAAAGACACTGGCAGATTGAAAGTGAGGGAATGGAGAAGCATTTATTTTGCAAGTAGATGTCAAAAGAAAGCAGAGTAGCAATACTTACATTAGACAAAACAGACTTCAAAACAAAGACTGTAACAAAAGACAAAGAAGAACACTATGTAATAGTAAAGGGGACAATCTAACAAGAAGATATAACAATTGCAAATATTTATGTACCTAACATGGGAGCACCCAAATACATAAAACAGTTAATAACAAACATAAAGGAACTAATCAATAGTACTACAATAATAGCAGGGGTCTTTAACACCCCAAATAACATCAATGGATAGATCGTCAGAACAGAAAGAAAAGAACAGAAAATCAATAAGGAAACAGGGGCTTTAAATGACACTCTGGACCAGATGGAGTTAACAGACATATTCAGAACATTCCATCCTAAAACAGCAGAATACACATTCTTTTCAAATGCACAAGGAACAGATCTTCAGAACAGATCACATTATCGGCCATGAAACAAGTTTCAACAAATTTAAAAGATCAAAGTCATACCATGCATCTTCTTTGACCACAGTGCTATGAAACTAGAAATCAGCCACAGGAAAAATCTGGAAAGAAGACAAATACATGGAGGTTAAATCACATGCTACCAATAATGAATGTGTCAACGAAGAAATAAAAAATTACATGGAAACAAATGAAATGAAAACATAACAATCCAAAATCTTTGGGATGCAGCAAAAGCAGTCTAAGAGGAAAGTTTATAGCAATAAAGCCTACCTCAAGAAGTAAGAAAAATATCAAATAAACAACCTAATCTTACACCTAAAGGAACTAGAAAAAGAAGAACAAACAAAACCCAAAACCAGCAGAAGGAAGGAAATAATAAAGATTAGAGCAGAAATAAATGATATAGAAACAAACAAACTAACTAACTAAAAAACAATAGAAAAGATCAATGAAACCAGGAGCTGGTTCTTTGAAAAGATCAACAAAATTGATAAACCTGTAGTCAGACTAAAAAAAAACCAAAACAAAACAGAGAGGACTCAAATAAACAAAATCACAAACAAAAGAGGAAAAATAACAACGAACACCACAGAAATAAAAAAAAAATTGTAAGAGAATATTATGAAAAATTATATGCCAACAACTTGGACAACCTAGGAGGGATGGATAAATTCCTAGAAACAGGTAACCTCCCAAAACTAAATCAGGAAGAAATAGAAAATTTGAACAGACTGATTATCAGCAATGAAGTTAAATCAGTCATCAAAAAACTCCTAACGAAAAGAAGTCCAGGACCAGACAGCTTCACAGGTGAATTCTAGCAAACATTTAAAGAAGAGTTAATACCTATTCTTCTTAAACTATTCCAAAAATAGAAGAGGAAGGAAAACTTCCAAAATCATTCTATGAGGCCAGCATTATCCTGATACCAAAACTAGATAAAGACACCACAAAAAGGAGAACTACAGGCCAATATCTTTGATGAACACAGATGCAAAAATCCTCAACTAAATACAAGCAAACTGAATCCAACAATACATTAAAGAAATCATTCACCATGATCAAGTGGGATTTATTCCTGGGATGCAAGTTCAACATTTGCAAATCAATCAACATGATACATCTCATCAATAAGAAAAAGGATAAAAACCATATGATCATTTCAACAGATGCAGAAAAGGCACCTGACAAAGTACAACACCCATGATAAAAACCCTCAACAAAGTAGGTCTAGATGGAACATGCCTTGATATAATAAAGGCCTGATACGAAAAGCCCACAGCCAACATCATACTCAATGGTGAAAAACTGAGATATTTTCCCCTAAAGTCAGGAACAAGACAAGATGTCCACTCTCAACACTTTTATTCAACATGGTACTGGAAGTCCTAGCCACAGCAATCAGACAAGAAAAAGGAATAAAAGGCATCCAAATTGGTAAGGAAGAGGTAAAACTTTCACTATTTGCACATGACATGATACTATTTATAGGAAGCCCTAAAGACTCCACCAAAAAACTACTAGAACTGATAAATGAATTCAGTAAAGTCACAGGTTACAAAATCAATGTACAGAAATCTGTTGCATTTCTATACGCCAATAATGAAGCATCAGAAAGAGGAATTAAGGGCGCCTGGGTGGCTCAGTCATTAAGCGTCTGCCTTCGGCTCAGGTCATGATCCCAGGGTCCTGGGATCGAGTCCCACATCGGGCTCCCTGCTCGGCAAGAAGCCTGCTTCTCCCTCTCCCATTCCCCCTGCTTGTGCTCCTGCTCTCTCTATTTCTCTCTCTGTCAAATAAATAAATAAAATATTAAAAAAAAATTTAAAAAAAAGAAAGAGAAATTAAGAAAACACTCCCATTTATAATTGCGTCAAAAATAATAAGATACCTGGGAATAAACCAAAAATAATAAGATACCTAGGAACAAACCTAACCAAAGAGGTGGAAGACCTGTACTCTGTAAACTATAAAACACTGATGAAAGAATTTGAAGATGACACAAAGAAATGGAAAGACATTCCATGCTCATGGACTGGAAGAACAAATTTGTAAAATGTCTATACTACCTAAAGCAATCTACACATTTAATGCAATCCCTATCAAAATACCAACAGCATTTTTCATAGAACTAGAACAAACAATCCTAAAATTTGTATGGAGCCACAAAACACCCCAAACAGCCAAAGCAATCTTGAAAAAAAAAAAAAAAGAAACTGGAGGCATCACAATTCTAGACTTCAACTTATTTTAAAAAGCTGCAGTAATCGGGTGCCTGGGTGGCTCAGTTGGTTAAGCGACTGCCTTCGGCTCAGGTCATGATCCTGGAGTCCCGGGATCGAGTCCCGCATCGGGCTCCCTGCTCGGCAGGGAGTCTGCTTCTCTCTCTGAACCTCCCTCCTCTCATGCTCTCTATCTCATTCTCTCTCAAATAAATAAATTAAAAAAAAAATCTTTAAAAAATAAATAAATAAGGGCGCCTGGGTGGCTCAGTTGGTTAAGCGACTGCCTTCAGCTCAGGTCATGATCCTGGAGTCCCTGGATCGAGTCCCGCATCGGGCTCCCTGCTCAGCAGGGAGCCTGCTTCTCCCTCTGACCCTCCCCCCTCTTGTGCTCTTTCTCTCTCTCAAATAAATAAATAAAATCTTTAAAAAAAAAAAAGCTGCAGTAATCAATATATTATGTGGTACTGGTGCAAAAATAGACACATAGATCAACAGAACAGAATAGAAAACCCAGAAATATACCCACAATTATATGGTTAGTTAAACTTTGGCAAAGGGTAAAAGAATATCCAAGGGGGAAAAACAGAGTCCCTTTAACAAATGGTGTTGGGAAAACTGGACAGCAACATGCAGAAGAATGAAACTGGACCACTTTCCTACAGCATACACAAAAATAAACTCAAAATTTAAGGACCTAAATGTGAGATCTGAAACCATAAAAACCCTAGAAGAGAGCACGGCTAGTAATTTCTTTCATATTGGCAGTAGCAACATTTTTCTAGATATGTCTCCCGAGGCAAGGAAAATAAAAGCAAAAATAAACTATTGGGACTACATCAAAATAAAAAGCTTCTCTGCAGCAAAGGAAATAATCAGCAATCCTAAAAGATAACCTACCGAATGGGAGAAGATATTTGCAAAGGACATACCCAGTAAGGGGCTAGCATCCAAAATATATAAAGAACTTCCACAACTCAACACCAAAAAGCCCCAAATAATCCAACTGAAATGGGCAGAAGACATGAACAGACATTTCTCCAAAGAAAACATATGGATGGCCAAAAGACACATGAAAAGATGCTCAACATCACTCATCATCAGGCAAATGCAAATCCAAACCGCAATAAGATATCACCTCACACCTGTCAGAATGGCTAAAATAAACACAAGAAATCACAGGAGTTGGCGAGGATGTGGAGAAAAAGGAACTCTCTTGCATTGTTGATGGGAATGCAAACTGGTGCAGCCACTGTGGAAAATAGTATAGAGGTTCCTCAAAAAGTTGAAAATAGAACTACCTTATGATCCAGTAATCACACTACTGGGTATTTCCCCCCGCCCCCAAAATCAAAAGCCCTAGAGATGCCTGGGTGGCTCAGTTGGTTAAGCATCTGCCTTTGGCTCAGGTCACGATCCCAGGGTCCTTGGATCAAGTCCTGCATCAGGCTCCTTGCTCAGCGGGGAGTCTGCTTCTCCCTCTGCCTGCTGCTCCCCGCTGCTCGTGCTCTCTCTCTGACAAATAAATAAAACCTTAAAAAAAACAAAAACACTAAATCAAAGGAATACATGTACCCCTACATTTATTGCATTATTTACAATAGCCAAATTATGGAAGCAGCCCTAGTGAGTGGATGAAGATGTGGTATATATATGTACACAATGGAATATTATTGAGCCATAAAAAAGAATGAAATCTTGCCATTTGCAAAAACATGGATGGAGCTAGAGAGTAGAATGCTAAGTGAAATGTCAGAGAAAGACAAATACCATATGATTTCACTCATATGTGGAATTTAAGAAACAAAACAAATGAGCAAAGGAAAAAAAGAGAGAGAGAGACAACCAAGAAACAGACTCAACTATAGAGAACAAACTGATGGTTACCAGAGGGAAGTGGGTGGGGGAATGGGTGAAATAAGTGATGGCGATTAAGAGGACACTTAGCATGATGAGCACTGAGTAATGTACAGAATTGCTAAATCACTATATCGTATACCTGAAACTCAAATAATACTATATGGTAACTATACCAGAATTAAAATAAAAAAACTTAATAACAAAATAAACAGTGTACCTTCAAAAAAATGAAAATAATCAAAAAATTTTCAAAAGTTTTAAAAAGAATGAAAAACACTCACGCATTCATTCAACAAACATTATCCAATGTCTATGAAATAGCAGGAATAGGTGCTTTTGAACGAACCACAGTGACACAATGATTTGAGGAGCTTAAAAAATATATTGATGCCTCTTTCTTGTTCCAGATTCATTAAAAGGAGTTTGAAGGGCATGGGATGTGGACATGAGTCCTTCATTAAAAAGTTCCCTGGTGATCTTGAAGAGCAGTGGGGGCTGCAGACAGCTGGTCTGCACCAGGATACCCACTCCGTGCTCTCCTCTCCGCACGGGAGGGGACACAGACCTGAGAGAAGATTTGGTGTTAGGAACAAAATGAAGCGGGACACCATGCTGGATGCCTGCTGGGTGTAGGGAGCCTTCTGAGGAAGGTCAAGGAGAGCCACATGAGGTCTGACTGCTGAGCGCGCATCTGAGCGACAGTAAAAATCGGGGGGAGAGAGAAGAGCTAGTGCAGCTCCCTTGAGGCGGGCAGGGGTCACCGAGGACCCCAAAGGGCGTGGCAAGGAGTTTGGATTTTATTCCAAGGGCAACGGAAACTAATGGAGAGATGTGATCTGATTTGTACTTATCCAAGATCGCTCTGGGGTAATGGGATCGCTCTGGGGTTATCCAAGAAACGAGGCTGGGTCGCTGGCAGGGGAGGACTCAGGACTGGGTGATGGATGTGGAAGGGAAGCAAACAGATTTTCTTTGAGGGAAGAGTGAGAATGGCTTAGTGATAGTCAAAGAGGAAGAAGCCCATGAAGGTGCAGGGTGGGTTCCTCAGGCAGACAGAAGAGCCAGGCAGGGGCCCTGAGGGGAGGGGCCGCAGGACCGGGAGAGGGGGTGGAGAGGGAGGGGTGGACAGGCGGGTCACTGGAGGAGTGTACTGATCCACACACAAGTATTTACTGAATGTTGGGCATGGGTTAGGCCCTGGGTATGCAACGATTTAAAAAAATCTTACCTGCAAGGAGCTTGCATTCTGGTACAGGGAGAGAGAAAATCAACATGATAAAAAAATAATGTGATATGCAAAAATATAAAACAGACTAAGAGGCATCTGAAATGCTGAGTGAAGAGATGTTTGTAATTTTAAGTAGAATAGTCAGGAACTGTTCACTGACCAAGACTTGGTGAGGGAGCAAACCATATCTGGGAAAGAGCTTTCCAGGCCTCAAACAGCAGGTGCAAAGGTCCAGAGGCAGAAGTATTCCTGGTATGTTAGAGGGCCTGGAAGGAATTGAGGGTGGCTGGAGTGGAAGAGCAAGAGGACAGCAGGAGGAAAGAGCTGTGGAGGGATGACACATGGAAACGACTTGTTTTTTCTTTTTTTTTTCTTTTTCAAAGATTTTATTTATTTGACACAGAGAAAGAGATAGTGAGAGAGAGAGAGAGAGCACATTTAGGGGGAGCGGCAGGCAGAGGAAGAAGCAGGATCCCCGCTGAGCAAGGAGCCCGATGTGGGGGTCGATCCCAGGACCCTGGGATCATGACCTGAGCCGAAGGCAGATGCTTAACCAACTGAGCCACCCAGGCGCCCCTAAAAATATTTTTTATTGAGATGAAATTCATTTAACATAAAGTTAACCATTTTAAAGTGTAGAATTCAGCAACATGAACTGCATTCATACTGTCATGCAACCACCACCTCTGTCTAGTTCCAGAACATTTTCATCCTGCCAAATGGAAACCCCATTCCCCAAGCCCCAGTGAGCAGTCACACCCCGTTCTTCCCTCCTTGCAGCCCCTGGCAAGCACTAATCTACTTTCTATTTCTATGGGTTTTCCTATTCTGCACATTTCACAGAAATGGAATCATACGATATGTGGTCTTTTGTGTCTAGCCTTTGTCCCTTAGCATGAAACTTCAGGCTTTCATGAACTTTTTAGCATGGGTCAGAACTTCAGGTCTTTTTATAACTGAGCGGTAGGCCCTTGGATAGACGTACCACAATTTTTTACTGGACCATTCCTCTGTTGATGGACTTCCGGTTGTTTCAAGGACTAAGCTTTGATTCTGAGTGAGGGGTTGGCCGTTGCTCTGAGCAGAGGACAGGACCTGGTATCTGTTCTGACAGGATCCCTCCAACCGAGGCAGGAGAGCAGACAGGGAGGGACACCTGTTGGCGTTTAGAGCAATCATCCAGGGAAGGGATGGTCGTGGGTTGGCCCAGAGTGCTAGCAGTGGGGGTGCTGGCCCTCCCTCAGCCTTCTGGAAGCCACGAAGGGCAGGAGGATGGACGGCAGGGCGGGCACCCTGCAGACGAGCCCTGTCACACTCTCTGTGAGGCCTCCTTCAGTGGCCGGCTTTGCTCACTGTCCTACCAGGTCTCTGAAAAGCCCCTGTGGAGGGAAGAAATAAGAGCCACGGGCTCCAGTGCCCATCCCAGGGCCGGCTGAATCACCTGACCTGAGCGGTAAGGGGTGGCCATGGGGTGTCCCTCCTCCTCCCGTGCACTGCCAAGCCTTAGCAGCTCCCCAGGGCCACCTGCACTGAGATGACCCTGGAAGCATCCATCACAGTCACCCCACGGCTCACACTGGCCGTCCATTCAGCTCGGCTCTTTCCATCCCTGGGCCGCAGGCGGCCTGATGTCAGAAGGGCAGGCACCCCACGTGGGCCCCACCTTTATGGCTCCCAGCAGAATTGAGGTTTGCTGAATTTGGCCTTGATAGACACATTCTTCCTCTATTCTTTTTTTTTTCTTTTTTTTATATTTATTTTTTTTATTCTTATGTTAATCCCCATACATTACATCATTAGTTCTAGATGAAGTGTTCCATGATTCATTGTTTGTGCATAACACCCAGTGCTCCATGCAGAATGTGCCCTCCTCAATACCCACCACCAGGCTAACCCATCCTCCCACCCCCCTCCCCTCTAGAACCCTCAGTTTGTTTTTCAGAGTCCATCGTCTCTCATGGTTCGTCCACCCCTCCGATTTCCCCCGCTTCATTCTTCCCCTCCCGCTACCTTCTTCTTCTTTTCTTTTTTCTTAACATATATTGCATTATTTGTCTCAGAGGTACAGATCTGAGATTCAACAGTCTTGCACAATTCACAGCGCTTACCAGAGCACATACCCTCCCCAGTGTCTATCACCCAGTCACCCCATCCCTCCCACCCCACCCCCCACTCCAACAACACTCAGTTTGTTTCCTGCGATTAAGAATTCCTCATATCAGTGAGGTCATATGATACATGTCTTTCTCTGTTTGACTTATTTCACTCAACATAATACCCTCCAGTTCCATCCACGTCATTGCAAATGGCAAGATCTCATTCCTTTTGATGGCTGCCTAATATTCCATTGTATATATATACCACATCTTCTTTATCCATTCATCTGTCGATGGACATCTTGGCTCTTTCCACAGTTTGGCTATTGTGGACATTGCTGCTATAAACATTGGGGTGCATGTATCCCTTCGGATCCCTACTTTTGTATCTTTGGGGTAAATACCCAGTAGTGCAATTGCTGGATCATATGGTAGCTCTATTTTCAACTTTTTGAGGAACCTCCATACGGTTTTCCAGAGTGGCTGCACCAGCTTGCATTCCCACCAACAGTGTAGGAGGGTTCCCCTTTCTCCGCATCCCCGTCAACATCTGTTGTTTCCTGACTTGTTAATTTTAGCCATTCTGACTGGTGTGAGGTGGTATCTCATTGAGGTTTTGATTTGGATTTCCCTGATGCTGAGCGATATTGAGCACTTTTTCATGTGTCTGTTGGCCATTTGGATGTCTTCTTTGGAAAAATGTCTGTTCATGTCTTCTGCCCATTTCTTGATTGGATTCTTTGTTCTTTGGGTGTTGAGTTGGATGAGTTCTTTATAGATTTTGGATACTAGCCCTTTATCTGATATGTCATTTGCAAATATCTTCTCCCATTCTGTCGGTTGTCTTTTGGTTTTGTGGACTGTTTCCTTTGCTTTGCAAAAGCTTTTTATCTTGATGAAGTCCCAAGAGTTCATTTTTGCCCTTGCTTCCCTTGCCTTTGGCGATGTTTCTAGGAAGAAGTTGCTTCGGCTGAGGTCAAAGAGGTTGCTGCCTGTGTTCTCCTTTAGGATTTTGATGGACTCCTGTCTCACATTGAGGTCTTTCAGCCATTTGGAGTCTATTTTTGTGTGTGGTGTAAGGAAATGGTCCAGTTTCATTCTTCTGCATGTGGCTATCCAATTTTCCCAACACCATTTGTTGAAGAAACTGCCTTTGTTCCATTGGACATTCTTTCCTGCTTTGTCGAAGATTAGTTGACCATAGAGTTGAGGGTCCATTTCTGGGCTCTCTATTCTGTTCCATTGATCTATGTGTCTGTTTTTGTGCCAGTACCATGCTGTCTTGATGATGACAGCTCATTCTTCCTCTATTCTTAGCCCTCCCTACTTCTGGATTGGGGAGGCAGCCCCTCCTTCCTCCTCCCCGGTCTTGCCAGAAGCTGATGGGGTTAGCTTGCTTAAGACAATCTATATTTGTTTTATTGTGGGACAATAACGGAATTCACAGGAAGTATGAAAATCAGAGGGAACCTCCATTTCTGGTCCACTACATGGACAGAGCAGCAGGGCACAATGGGAAGTGAGGCCCCCAGAATGAGAATAATGAAGGCACTGTTTACTATTAATCACTTACAACTAGACAAACATTTTAATTCGGCTCATTCAAAGCGCTTTTGGGTTGAGGAACCCCCTCCCAAACCACAAGTATGGTATAGACTGCCCAATGGGGGAAGGGCGCCACAACACAGTGGCCCAGTAGGAGCAGGATCCCACGATCCCCAGGGGCAGGGCATAAGTTAGGAGCTACGAAAGAATGTAACCCTCAGTCTCCCCTTTCTGCATCTGGTGATCGCTAGCCCAAACATCCCACTCCTCCCTTATGCCATGACCGACTCACTATGTGCCTACACGTAGGGGAGAATGCAAGCCTGCTTCAAGATGTTTGCCATCCCTTTGTACTGCTTTCCCACGCTTGGAGGCATCTGTCCTTGCTTTTCTTTCTTTTTTTTTTTTCTATTTTTTTTATTCTTATGTTAATCCCCATACATTACATCATTAGTTTTAGATGAAGTGTTCCATGATTCATTGTTTGTGCACAACACCCAGTGCTCCATGCAGAATGTGCCCTCCTCAATAGCCACCACCAGGCTAACCCATCCTCCCACCCAGTCTTTGCTTTTCTGATAAAAAAACAAACAAACGAAATAAAAGCTATGTGCAGGATTCAGCCGCTCCCCCTTGCAGAGGCAGCCCTGCACGGCCACTCAGATTGCTGTCTGAGAACTTTATTTCAGTGTCCAACAACAGGAAGAATTTCGCCTTGGGGACTGGATGGCATGTGACCTTGGGCAGGTGATCAAACTTGTCTAGTCCCAGTCCCCTCATCTCTAAAGAGGGGTTAAGAGCACCTCCCTGCAGGACGCCGGCTCTCACATGACCAGGATGATGCCCAGCGCACAGTAGGTATGTAATCAATGAGTTAGTAGGAATGATGTTGTTTACTTCTGTGTGGTCCCATCTGGTTTGTGTCTCTGTACTTCCAAATCGTGCAGTATGTGTGATGGTTGAGCCAAATGCATGATTCAAGCTTACCACAATGCTGGGCGTGGTCTGAAATTCTTCACTCGGTGTAACTCATTTATTTAATCCTCACAACAGGCCTTTAAGGTGGATGCTGTTGTCACTCCCATGTTACAAATGAGGAAACTGAGGCACGATTAATTTGCCGGAAGTCACACACCCATAAGTACCGGAGACGGGGTTGAACCCAGGTGGTCTGGCCCCAGACCTATGCTCTTTGCCTTTATGCTCCGCCGCCTCTGCTCAGGATAGAATGGGAAGTGGGGACAGAAAAAGGGTCAGGTGAAAGCCCAGAAGGTAGGCAGCAACATGATAGGGACAGTGAAAGGAGACAAGGATTTTCTGGTGCAAGCACTCAGTGACCTGTAAATGTGCCTTGGCGTTCACGTATCTCCTTTCTGGGAAAGGGGCAGGGGAGCCTTAGGCCCTTAGGGAAGAAGACTTGGCCTGCCCAGTGTGCTGAGCTGTCCCTTCCCTCCCTGGCTGCAATGCTTCATCGGTTTTCAAAATCCCAGCTCTTCCCTGCGTGCCAAAGACAGGAAGAAATGACTTGTGACAGACCACAGAGATGACATGGGGACAGGAGTCCAAAATAAAAGAGAGGAAGGCAGAGAGGAGAGAGAGAGAGAGAGAGAGAGAAAGAGGAGGGCTTGGCAGCCTTGTAAAGGAAGAGCCATTTTCCCTCTGACGTCCCTTGACAATGGACAAGGACACTGTTGCTAGGCTGCGGGGCGTCCAGCCCAGCGTGCTGCGTGTTCAGACTGCTAAAGGGTCACAGTCCTGGGCAGAGGCAGGTCATGACACAGCATGGGTGGTCCCATCACCAGAGCCTGGAGACCAGCCAGGGGCTACAATTTGCTTTCGGAGTCCTTAGCAGGCTGGTGAGTGACAGAACACAGCGGTCAAAAAGTATTTCTCACTAAGGAGATACAATATTCATCAAGTTCTGAATAGGCTGTTGCAATTTCTGACACAGACTGTCATATTTTGCCCCTTTTAGAGATGTATACTCCCAGCTATTTTTTAAAAAGATTTTATTTATTAATTTGAGAGAGAGAGAGCATGAGCAGGGAGGAGGGGCAGAGGGAGAAGGAGAAGCAGACTCCTCTCTGAGCAGGGAGCCCGACAGGGGACTCGATCCCAGAACCCTGGGATCATGACTTGAGCCAAAGGCAGACGCTTAACGGACTGAGCCACCCAGGCACCCTTAATCCCAGCTATTTTAGAAAAAACTTTCTTCTGCCCTTTCTTCTATACAGAGGAGATTTTATTTATTTATTTTTAAAGATTTTATTTTTATTTATTTGAGAGAGAGAACACCTGAGAGGGGATAGGGCCAGAGGACGAAGCAGACTCCCTGCCCAGCAGGAAGCCCTATGCGGGACTTGATCCAGGGACTCCAGGATCATGACCTGAGCCGAAGGCAGTCGCTTAACCAACCGAGCCACCCAGGCGCCCTATACAGAGGAGATTTTAATAGCCAAGGTATTTCCCAGAGGTCCCAGTTTGCTAACACTCCACATTCACTGTGACCTTGAGCAAGTGACTTAAGTTCCCTGAGGCTCAGGTTACTCAATCCTAAAAAAATGAGATTAACCCCCTTTGCTCATAGGCTTATGACAAGGTCAAATGAGATGATATGTGTAGAAGCCCTTTGAAACCTATAAAGGATAACACAGAAGGATGGTAACATTTCTCTTCTCTGCTTTTTTTCCCCCTGTTACTAGAAACTATTATTCCTATTGATATAGACCAATCTCTAAATTGGCAATTTGGATGACTCAATGCAAAAGAAATGATCTAATAATACATTTGTGTGATCAGAAATATTATCCAAAGCTTAGAAACAAAGTAAAGGGGGCAGCTGGGTGGCTCAGTCAGATAAGGGTCCGACTCTTGATTTCGGCTTAGGTCATGATTTCAGGGTTGTGAGATTGAGCCCTGCCTAAGATTCTCTTTCTCCCTCTCCTTCTGCCCCTAAACACCCCCACCCTGCCATATGTGCTCTGTTTCTCTCTCAAAAAAAAAAAAAAAAAAAAAGGGAGAAAGAAAGAATGTAAAAGATGACCGCATGACTTTTAATGTGCTAGACATCTGTTCTCTAAGGAAATGTAGCTCTGCTTATCCCACTATTTATTCAATTAGGAACCAGATATTTTACAATTCTCTAAGCTTAAAGATTAATGATAAAGAGTAGTAAGATATGATGATTTTCTTTTATGACCAGCAGAAAAGTCTACCCCAAAGCTTACAGGTGCATTTCCTTGGAGAACAGTAGTTCTCAAAGCGTGGCTCCTTGACCAGCAGCAGCTTTATCTGGGAATGGGTTAGAAATGAAGTTTCTCGGGCTTCACTCTGGACCTAAGACATCACAAACTCTAGGGGTGAAGCCCAGCATCCCAAGGTTCCTCTGTTATATGCTCCAGTTTGAGAACCACTGCTCTAGGACATTAACCAAGTTTGAAAGTAATAATTAGAAAACCGTATCTCATCATTCCCTTTTTTCCCACTGACCAAAAAAATCCCATTTTCCCATATGATCTTTTGACTTGTCTATATCTTCCTGTTGTTCCCTTATTAATAAGTTAAATAAAACTTTGCTGTGTGCTTTGTTTTGTTGTTGTTAAATTGATATAACTGACATATAACATTGGTTTTCAGTGTACAATAAAATGATTTGACATAAGTATATATTGCAGAATGATTATGATAATATGTTTTATTAATATCTATCACCATACAAATTTGCCTATCCTCCATCCCCGTCTCTGGTAACTACTGATCTAAGCTCTGCATCTGTGAGTTTGTTTTTGTTTTTGTTTTTTTTTTTGGTTTTCTGGGTTTATTTTTTTTATTCCACATATACGTGAGATCATATGGTATTTGTCTTTTCTGACTTATTTCACTTAGCATAATGTCCTCAGGGTCCATCCATGTTATTGTGAATGACAGGATTTTCTTTTTAAGGGCTGAATAATATTCCAGTGAACACAATAGAGAAAATATGGTGTATCTATATAAATACAATGGAATATTATTCAGCCGTAAAAAAGAAATCCTGGGGCAGCTGGGTGGCTCAGTCAGCTAACCATCCAACTCCTGGTTTCAGTTCAGGTCAAGATCTCATGGGTCGTGGGATCCGGCCCCGAGTTGGGCTCTGCTCTCAGCAGGGAGTCTGCTTGAGAGTCTCCCCTTTTGCCCCTCCCCCCACTTGGGTGCATGCTCTCTCTCTAAAATAAATAAATAAATCTTTTTTTAAAAATTAAAAGAAGAAATCCTGACATTTGCAATACTTAAGTGTCTTTCAGTACTTTCAATGTTGTTCCACTGTCTTCTGGCTTCCAAGGTTTCTGATTTAAAAAATATATCATTGTTCTCCTGTCTATAATGTCTTGTTTTTCTCTAGTGGCTATCAAGATTTGTTCTTTATTATTTGTTTTTAGTAAACTATATTGTGCCTCAGCATGTTTTCTTCACATTTTTTAATTTTAATTTTATTTTATATTTTTAAGATTTTATTTATTTATTTGAGAGAGAGAGACAGAGTGCAAGCACAAGTCACGGGGAGGGGAAGGCAGAGGGGAGAGGGAGAGGCAGACTCCCTGCTGAGCAGGGAGCCCGATGCAGGACTGGATCCCAGGACCCCGGGATCATGACCTGAGCTGAAGGCAGACACTTAACCGAGTGAGCCACCCAGGCACCCTTTCACGTTTATTTTACTTGGGGTTCAATGGCAGTTTTGAATCTGTACATTTATACCCTTCATCAAACTGGGGAAAATTTCTGCCATGATTTCTTCAAATATATTTTCACTCTCATATTCTCCCACCTCTCCTTCTGGGACTTGAATCACACATACGTTAGGCCTTTTGATACCATCTCACAGGTGTGTGAGGCTCTGTTCAGTTTTTCAATATTTTTTCTTTGTTCTGATTAGATCACTTCAATTGACCAATTTTCAAGTTTACTTACTGTCCTGTATCATTTCTATTCTGGTCTTAAGGTGACCTTTTTATTGGAGATACTGTATACTTCAGTTCCAGTTCTTCCATTTGGTTCTTATATGTAGTTCATACTTCACTGCTGCTATTTCCTATCTTTTCATTCATTTCAAGGATATTGTCCTTTACTTCACAAAGCACAGTTATCATAGCCACTTTGAAGTCCTCGCATGCTAATTTTAACATCTCATACTTCTTAGGGTTGTTCACCTCTGACTGTCTTATCTCTTGAAAATGAATCATATTTTCATATTTTTCTTCATATGTCAAATAATTTTGGATTGTATCTTGAATGTTAGAAATGTTATAGTTTTTAAGTATGGATTTTGTTATATACCTCCAAAGAGAGTTGATCATTTTTTTTTAAAGGCACTAACTTAAAATTTAACTATTTCTTGGGCAGCAGCTTTAATCTCTACTCACTTCTTTTTCTTCTACTTGGGCTGCTTGGAATTAGCAATGAGTGGCTAAGTGGTCAAGACATAGTTCATGCATAGACTCTGGGGCTCCCCTTCTGTCTCTCCTCACTTTTCAGTGGTTTGTTCTGTACTCTTCCCCTGCTTCCTCAGTCCAGAAAGAGGCGGGGTCTTTTGTCAGAGTTTCAGCCTCCCTGTCTGGGTTCCTCCAAGTGTAGCCTGTCCTCAGTCTATAAGCCATAAAAAACAGGTTACTTCCTTTGGGCAAGTCCCATCTTCCACGGGTCTGCTCCCTCCTGAATCTGCTTGCTTTGGGTCACTCTCCAGTGCTTTCAGGTGTTTGTTTTTGTATTCTGTCCAGAGATCACAGTTGTTATCAGAGGGAGGATTAGTGTAGGATATTGCTTGACCATCTTGGAAGCACAATTCCACAGGTGTTTTAAATTTAAGTTGGAAAACAAATTAAAAAAACATATAGAAAATAAATTTTAGACCATGTTAGTCTCATGGATGGTGGGAAATACTTTTTGAGACAAATCCCTCACCATGTCACTTATTTTTAAAAACTGGCCAACTCCTACTCATCCTTCTATGCTTATGTAAGGCATACTAAACATTTCTGGATCCCCTCCACTATGACTGCTGGGTAGGGTTAAGGTAACAGGTGTCTTGCAATGTTTTCATGTTACCTGGACTTTCCTTTATCTCTGCAGTTTCATATTACTGTAATTGCCTGCTAATGTTGCTATTTATCCCACTACATCGTGGGATTCCTTTTTTTAACTCAAGTAGAGTTGACACACAATGTTACATTAGTTTCCGGCACACAGCATAGTGATTCCACAGCTCCATGCATTATGCTATGCTCACCACAAGTGTAGCCACCCTCCTTCACTATACTGACCCTATTACAACTAGGCTGTACCTTTCATCCCCATGGCTCATTCATCCCATAACTGGAAGCCTGGACCTCCCACTCCCCTTCACGCATTTTTGCACATCCCCTCCCATCTCCCACTCCCCTCTGGCAACCACCAGACTGTTCTCTGTATTTATGGATCCGTTTCTGCCTTTTTGTTTGTTCATTTTGTTTTTTAGATTCCACATAGGAGTGAAATCATATAGTGTTTGTCTTTCTCTGTTTGACTTACTTCACTTAGCATAATACCTTCTAGGTCCATCCATGCTGTCACAAATGGCAAGCTCTTCTTCTTTTTTATGGCCATAATATTCTATTGTGTATATATACCACATCTTTATCCATTCATATATTGATTGACCCTTAGGTTGCTTCCATATCTTGTCTATCATAAATAATGCTACAATAAGCAGAGGGGTGCATATAGCCTTGAGTCAGTATTATTTTCTTTGGGTAAATACCCAGTAGTGCAATTTCTGGCTCATGTGATGTTGCTATTTTTAATGTTTGAGGAACCTCCACAGTGGCTGCATCAATTGACATTCCACTCTGGGATTTTTTCTTATTGAAGTATAATTAACATAAAATGTTATATTAGTTTCACATGTACAATAATTATTCAACAATTCTATACATTTCTCAGTGCTCATCAATTTAAGTGCATTCTTAATCCCCTTTATTTCACCTATGCACCCACCCACCTTCCCTCGGACAGCCACCAGTTTGTTCTGTTTTTTTGAGTCTGGGGTTTTGTTTGTTTGTTTTTTCCTTTGTTCTTTTGTTTCTTCAATTCTGCGTGAGTGAAATCACATGGCATCCATCCTGGGATTCTCAAAGTAGGACATGGTCTTAATCATTTCAATGCCCAGCAACTTCCAGACAGGCCACAAAGATGAGCGAGGCCTGCAGCGTCCCAGATGAGGGACTCCCGTTGCCAACAACACTGACAGCGAACCAGGGAGGCACCGCCTAGGGTGGGAAAGCCCACGCTGGGGGGTCAGCACAGACCGGCGGCCAAGGGAGACTGCACGGATTTGCAAGGCCCAGCCCGTCGCTCCGCCTCTTTGCGGCAGAGCTCAGGCCGGTGCAAACCGGCTCAGTGCCCCGAAGGCCGCTCCGCGTCACCCAATCCTCGGCTGGCCCCCACCTCCGCAGCTCTCCGTGGGAGCCCGGGAATGGCAAGTGGCCAGCTTCCCGGGGGGCAGCTCTGAACCAGGCGACCTGTACTGACAGCTAGCGACGGCCGCCGCGGGCCGACCGGCGACCGCCGGCGTAAGCGCGGGGGCGGACCCTGGTCGGCTCCACGCCCCCGCCGAGCACTCACTCAGCCGATCGCCCCGGAGCCTGCGCGCGGCTGGGGCGGCGGCGTGGACGGGCGGGCCCGGGAGCGGCCGGAGCGTGCGCAGTGCCGCGCCCGCGGCTGGCCGGGGATGACGTAACCTCCGCCGGCGGCCTCCGCGCCCCGCCCCGCGCCGCGCTCCGCGAACCGGGCGAGCGCAGCGCGGGCGGCGCCTGGCTGGCCGCCGCCTCCTCCTTGGCGTCCGCGCAGCCGGGTCTTTGTGCGCCGGCCCCGCGGCTGCCCGCGCTTTGTTCCCGGCGCCCGTTCCCCGGCCGGCCGGGGCGCGCCGCCGAGCAGCCCCCTGCGCCGCGCTGGCGTCGTCCTCGTCCCCCTCGCCGCCCCCCGCGCGCGGCCGGGCCTTGCCCCCCATGGTGTCCCGGCCCGAGCCGGAGAGCGAGGCCATGGACGCGGAGCTGGTGGTGACGCCGCCGGGCTGCTCGCACCTGAGCAGCTTCAAGGTGGACAACTGGAAGCAGAACCTGCGGGCCATCTACCAGTGCTTCGTGTGGAGCGGCACGGCGGAGGCCCGCAAGCGCAAGGTGCGAGTCCCCTCTGCCCCCGGAAAACTGCGGGCTGAGCTGGGAGCCGGGGGAGACCCCTCTTTTTGCAGCGTTGCCCAGCAAGTGGGTGGTGTGGGGCTTCTGGGCCCTGCTGGGGTGCGAGGAGAAGGAAGGGAGGGCTTGTTAGCCCCCTGCGGACCCCTCCCGGGCTACGCTAGCCGGCGGGGGGGGCCCCCGAGAGGGCTCTTCTTTCTTATTCCCTGCCCCCTCTCCCCTCCCTCCCCTCTTTTCCCCTCCCTCCCCACCTCCCTTCTCCCCCCCTTCCACCCTCCTCCTCCCCCCTCCCCTTCCCCTCCGCCTCGGTCCTCCCGCCCCCTCTCTTCCCCTCCCCCGTCTTCCTCCCCCTCCGCTGCGGGGGTGGGGGCGGAGCAGGGGCGGGGTTTGGGGCCTGTCCAGTTCCGGAGGTGGGCGAGCGCAGATCTGGGAAGCGGGTGGTTTTCTTCTCCGGGGTAACGATGGAAGCCTGGTACGGAGAAGGAAGGTGTCCCAGGTTCCAGCGCCAGGCCTCACCGAGGAACCCTCCGGGGCAGGGAAGGGTTCGGGGGCGGGGATGGGGGCAAAGAGCAGACGTAGGACAGAAAACTAAAAAGGGACAAAGACTCCGGGGCCTGTTGGGTGGTCTGCTGTGGGTCCGTCCCCTGCCACCATGCTGAGCACCCATTAATCTGGAGCGTGCGTTAAGGCTTACCTGGGTCAGGGAAACTGAGCCGTGTGTCTCGACCGGGAGTTGTCAGTATGAAGCTACAACGGTGTGGTGCTTGGGCAGAACACCGCACCGGCTCCAGGGTCTGCAGGAAGGAATGCAGGGAGACGGCATCGTCCCGCCTCGTTTCAGATACGGACGTGGGTGGAGGGGGTGAGCAGTTGGAAATGGAGCGAGTCAAGCCACTGTACACCTCTGTCTGGGAAGGCCATTTCGTTATCAGCACGATGTGTTTTGGAGAATCGCTTGTAGCTACGGAGGAGTGGATTTAAAGAAAAGATCGGTTTGACGGGAAGGTGGGACAGAGGCGTGCCTTCTGCGTTAGGAGGCTTTAGTAAGAAACTGATTACCTCCGTGAGACGTTGAGGAAATTACCTTTAAGTGTTATCTTTTTCAGATGAATGCCCCATTAGGCTTATTAATTATGTGGAAATCGGAAAATAACGGTATTATCTGAATAAATCTTGTTAGAGTGTAACGCGATTTTGCAGTTCAGTGAGGTTCGGAGGTTTGAGGCTCTTTACACCTTGTAGCTTTTTAAAAAAAAATTTTTTTTTAAACTAACATCCCCTGAGATTGTAGGGGTTAAGCACCAGTTTTCTTTCTTTTTATTAGTGATGGTGTTGGGAAGCATTACCTCTTAGGATGAACTGAAGTCAGAGATGATTTCTGTTAGGATCAGAGTGAGATTCTTGCTGATGGAATTGTGTGCTCCTGAAAAAATATCCTGGTTGAAAGCGATGGTCTTCAGGTGATAATCTTGTTACTGCTCCATGTCATTAGTTTAGTGGTTGAGATTTATATGGTGTGTGTAAGGTTCCTCTCCACATTGGATTCCTTACTTAAGGAATCCCCTGCTTTTATCTTCTCTCTCCCCTTCCCCTGTAAATTTTTAACAAAGCTGAAGGAGTCAAGTTTAACACATCATTAACTTTGTCTCCTTTCCTAAAGTAAGGAATCACTTTTTCTTTTGCTATATGTCTTGGATTAATCCTTTAATGTCAGTTGCTTAGTTTGGGAGCTGTTGAAGCACGTCTCTATTATTCACTTACAAAAACTTGAGTTATTGACAGACAAGAGGTGGTGATAAATACTTACCTCAAATTGCAGGTCTGTCACTGTTGCAATACCTTTTTGTAGTATACCAGCCAGGAATCCTAATATCCTTCGTCTTTTCTGCTCCAGATTTTGGGGGGGGTGGGGGGAGGTTCATTTTTGTATCATTTGGGTCCTGTCTAACTGCATGTCTAGCACTCTCTAGTGGCCCAGCCAAGGAAGAGTTGGTTTGACAAATGGTTTAACCCTCATGGTTAACAGTGAACAATACATGTTTCCCAGTGAGTAGGATTCTCAGTAGATCTGTATGTAGGCTTGGTATATATATATATATTTTGGTTTTAACAATATGAAGTTTCCTGTAAAAATATTTCAACTTAACGGGGTGCCTGGGTCATTAAACATCTGCCTTCGGCTCAGGTCATGATCCCAGGGTCCTGGAGTCGAGCCCCGAGTTGGCTCCCTGGTCAGTGGGAAGCCTGCTTCTCCTTCTCCCACTCCCCCTGCTTGTGTTCCCTCTCTCGCTGTCTCTCTCTCTGTGTCAAATAAGTAAATAAAATCTTTTAAAAAAATATTTCAACTTAAATTATAATCTTCCTAAATAAACAAAGGTGCCTTTTGAGGTTGAAGTCTCAGCAACAGTGTAACCATAGAAATAAAGCCCTGACTGGTGTGAGGTGGTATCTCAATAAAGCCCTGGATAAACAGGTGAGCTTTCTCTAAGTAGAAAACGGTTATGGTTTTTGTATCCACCTTTGATTCTTCTTTTGCTAGGCACAGAGTAAGAAGAACGTGATCAGATTTGATAACTTTCTGTCCAATATAGGCTTGAATTGCAGTAAAACTTGTGTACTACTGAATGTAAAAATGTTCCCATGTTCCTGTGAGTTAGGACTCAGTGCTGCCACAGTGGACTCTGCTTGAATATAGCAAATATCTTACCATTTTAGGGTTTGTGAAAAACTGACAATGAAGACATCAAGATTTTAAGTGCTACTGGTTATTATGACATAACAAAGTCTACACTGTAATTTGAATATATAGACCTTGGGAGGACGGGGAACATTTTTTAAATAATCACTTCTCTCTCTTTTTTTTTTTTTAAAGATTTATTTATTTGACAGAGAGAGACACAGCGAGAGAGGGAGCACAAGCAGGGGGAGTGGGAGAGGGAGAAGCAGGCCTTCCACGGAGCAGGGAGCCCGATGCAGGGCTCGATCCCAGGACCCTGGGACCATGACCTGAGCCAAAGGCAGACCTTAACGACTGAGCCACCCAGGCGCCCTGCACTCCCCTCTTTTTGAACTGTTTCTGTGACTCTAAAATTTTGCAGCAACTTGTCCTCAAAACACAGCCCTTTTGGGAAGCCTGGGTGGCTCAGTGTTAAGCGTCTACCTTCAGCTCAGGTCATGATCCCAGGATGGGATTGAGTTCCACATGGGGCTCCTTGCTCAGCAGGGAGCCTGCTTCTCCCTCTGCCTGCCCCTCCCCCTGCTTGTGCACGTGCATGCGCTCGCTCTCTCTCTCACAAATAAATAAAATCTTAAAGCAAAACACGGCCTTCTTTATAGATGTAGTAAATAGTCTTACCAACTATACCTTGCTCCAAGTGAAGAAGAGTTGTCAAACATAGTGTAATTTTGGATTAATATGGGTTCTGGTTTAGTTTGGTCAGTAATCTGGAGGACAGTAAACTGCTTTTGAAGGTTTCTGTCTGAGGCACAAAATTTGGGGCCTGAAGCAAGCCTTTGGGTAGAAATTCTTAGGGAAATATTTCGTTTGAGAAAGGGGCTAGAGAGGAAACTTACCTGGGAAATGATAGGTAAGAGGCGGGAGGGCTCTAAGATCCAGTAGTCATACCTTACTTTAACAGTTCTGTTTGATGTTTGTGGTCTTCACACCACCATTTAAATGTGGAATGATTCCCTGTTTTTTAGAACTCTCATTCTCTCTTCAGTCCAGAGTCAACTCTGAACCCTGGGTTTCTGTCTTGAGGAATTGAAATCCTTTTTTTTTTTTATTCTTATGTTAATCCCCATACATTACATCATTAGTTTTAGATGAAGTGTTCCATGATTCATTGTTTGTGCATAACACCCAGTGCTCCATGCAGAATGTGCCCTCCTCAATACCCACCACCAGGCTAACCCATCCTCCCACCCCCATCCCCTCTAGAACCCTCAGTTTGTTTTTCAGAGTCCATCGTCTCTCATGGTTCGTCTACCCCTCCGATTTCCCCCCTTCATTCTTCCCATCCTGCTACCTTCTTCTTCTTCTTTTTTTTTTTAAAGGCTAAATTTTTTATTTTATTTTATTTATTTATTTTTTATTCTTATGTTAATCCCCATACATTACATCATTAGTTCTAGATGAAGTGTTCCATGATTCATTGTTTGTGCATAACACCCAGTGCTCCATGCAGAATGTGCCCTCCTCAATACCCACCACCAGGCTAACCCATCCTCCCACCCCCCTCCCCTCTAGAACCCTGTTTGTTTTTCAGAGTCCGTCGTCTCTCATGGTTCGTCTACCCCTCCGATTTCCCCCCTCATTCTTCCCCTCCTGCTACCTTCTTCTTTTTCTTTTTTTTCTTAACATATATTGCATTATTTGTTTCAGAGGTACAGATCTGAGATTCAATAGTCTTGCACAATTCACAGTGCTTACCAGAGCACATACCCTCCCCAGTGTCTATCACCCAGTCACCCCATCCCTCCCACCCCACCCCCCACTCCAGCAACCCTCAGTTTGTTTCCTGCGATTAAGGAGGAATTGAAATCTTAATTGTCAAAATGCCATTAAATAATAAGTGTCACACAGCCGGATTACAAATATCTGCCTTAAAATTTAGAGTACTTGTAGATGCCCAATGATAATTCTTACACATAGGCTAATTAGAGCCTGAACATAAATAAAGGAATGCGTAGATAATTCTAGATGCTTAATTGTCGGTCAGTTTTACTGAGGAAGATTAAAATACATGAATCTGTGTATTTAAAAAATAACAATTAAAATAAGTGACAATATGAACATACGCTCTTTTTTTGCATTTTTTTTTTTAAAGATTTTATTTAGAGAGAGAGCACTCATGAGAGCAGAGGGAGGGGCAGAAGGAGAGGGGGAGAGAGAGTCTCAAGCAGACTCTGCACTGAGCATGGAGCCTAATGTGGGGCTTGCTCCCACAACCAGGAGATCATGACCTGAGCCGAAACCAAGAGTTGGTCACTTAACCGACTGAACCACCCAGGTGCCCTGAATATATATATATATTTAAAGGTTTTATTTATTTACTCATAAGAGACAGAGAGAGAGGCAGAGGGAGAAGCAGGCTCCCCACTGAGCAGGGAGCCCGATGTGGGACTTGATCCCAAAACCCCGGGATCACGACCCGAGCCAAAGGCAGACGCTCAACCATCTGAGCCACCCAGGCGCCCGCCCTGAACATACTCTTAATGTGTAAAAATAAAACACCTTATCGAATAGGCTTATTGAATGTATATGGTGAGTCATTTCTGGCCCCACACCACCACTGTCAAGATATGTTTGCTGCCTGGGTCTTCCAGATTTTTAAAAAATTATAGGGGCACCTGGGTGGTTTAGTCGGTTAAGCGTCTGCCTTCGGCTCAGGTCATGATACCAGGGTCCTGGGATCCAGCCCCACATCAGGCTCCCTGCTCAGCAGGGAGCCTGCTTTTCCCTCTCTCTCTGCCTGCTGCTGGCGTGCTCTCTGTCAAATAAATAAATAAAATCTTAAAAAAGAAGATAAATACATCTGCATATAAAACAGTTACATGTTTTTATTTATGTAAACATATGTGCTGTGTATCTTGTTTCCATTTTTCACTTGTTGCCCATGCATATAGATCTGTTGAGCTGTGTGCGGTTAATATTCCATTGGATGCAAAGAGCGTTGTCTATTTTCCCCTTTTTTCAAGCTTTCAATTTGTAGGATTTACTAAGAATTTATGTAACTTAAGCGTGGTAATCAGTTTAAAGAAGGAATAATCTTAGGCAAGTCATTTTAATATATGTTTTCCTTTACTGAGGGATTGGAACATGATTTGTCTACTTGACATCAAACCTGAGATGCCTTTATTTTTATTTATTTATTTATTTATTTTTAAAGATTTTATTTATTTGAGAGAGAGAATGAGACAGAGAGCGAGAGCATGAGAGGGGGGAGGATCAGAGGGAGAAGCAGACTCCCTGCTGAGCACCGAGCCAGATGCGGGACTCGATCCAGGGACTCCAGGATCATGACCTGAGCCGAAGGCAGTTGCTTAACCAACTGAGCCACCCAGGCGCCCCCTGAGATGCCTTTGAAAAGTGCACTTTTATTTATGGAGAAACATGGGGAGGGAGGTAGCCAAAAGGAGACAAATACAAAAACTAAGTATGACACATGAAAGTTTAAGGTAGTATAATTTCATAGAGTACAAGCGTAATGCCCTTTCATTTTGAATCTTGACAAAGCGACAAATATAGGTTGTTAGCTTGTGGACACTTGCCTCAGATGAGAGTAGCTCTTACAGTCAGGGTTGTGGAAATGTGGCTCAGGTGTTCGGTTGTTGTGTGGAAAGGGAAGTTATTGCAGGAGGAAAATGGTCCTGCTTCTGTTGAGTCAGTGGTTACTTTGCCATGTGTTTTAGAAAAAGACGTACTAGTCCAGGGCTGTGCACTGGTCATCTCTTTATAAGTGCTGCTTTAGTTCTGGAGTCTGAGATCCGTCCCTTGAGATCTGAATGAATCTCTGATTCCTTTGAACTGTTTAGTAGAAATCATCATTGGGGGAAGACAGTTCTGTTACTGGCTTTAGACAGAGTACTTGGATCAACAGGACACACTGGTAGATCATAAACCGAGAGCCATGAGCTTGCATGTGTCGCTGGCTTCACCGTTGACACAGGTCATTGACTCAGCCCGGTGCTTACACCGTGACGTTGAGAATGCTGTTGGGCCCACTTCGGGTTTTGTGTTTTTGTTTTTTTAAGTTCAGTTCATTTTTTGGATATGTCTTTTTTTTTTTTTAAGTAAACTTTTTTCTTTTCAAACTTTATTCTCTTGTGGAATTAACTTTTGCTTTATTTATTGATGCCTTGAATCTCAAATCCTTACAGCAAAACATAACACCATTCATACTAAGCAGGGGACAGGTCTTTCCAAGTAAAAGGTCCAGAATGGAAAAAATTTTTCTTTTGAGATAATCGTAGATTGACATGCTGTTGTAAAAAATAACACATAGACATCTCTGTACCCTTTACGCAGTTTCCGCCAATGGTAACATCTTGCAAACTGTAATGAAATATTAACAACCAGGATGTCAGCATTGATACAGTCCATCTTTGATACAATCCACCCATTTTCTTCAGACCCCCCTTCCCCCCGTCTCCCTGATTGTTAACCTTTTACTGTTACCCTGGTACCTTTTGTCGCAACCAATGACAAAACTTGATACATTGTTATTAACTGAAAGTCATACTTCATTCAGATCCCATTAGTTTTTCCCTAACCTCCTTTTTCTTTCTCAGGATCCCATCCAGGATTCCACATTACATGTAGTTGTCATGTCTCCGTAGGCTCCTCTGGATAGTGACATTTTCTCAGACTTTCCTTCTTTTTGATGACCTTAGCAGTTTTGAGGCAAATTGCTCAGGTATTTTATAGGACGCCCCTCAATTTGGGCTTGTCTGATGTTTTTCTCATGGAGCTGTGGTTATGGCTTTTGGGAAGGCCAGAGAGGTGAAGTGCCCTTACCAAGCCCTGTCAAGGGTGATGGGGTCAACACGACTTAGGACTGTTGGTGGAAAGCTTGACCGTGTGGTTGTGAGGCTGTTCTACAGTAAAGTGGCTCTTTTTCCCTCCTTTCCATACTGTCCTATTTGGAGCAGAGTCACTCTGCACAGGTCACATGTAAGGAGAGGGCAGTTAACGCTCTGCGTCCTTGAGGCCAGAGTATCCAGATTATTTGGAATTTTTCTATAGGAAATATTTGTCCTTTCCCACTCATTTAGTATTTATTCAATCTTTTGTATCAGTATGGATTTACAGGTATTTTATACTATGGGTTATAATCCAGTATTCTGTTTTGTTGCTCAGACTCTCCAGCTTTAGCCAGTGGGAGCTCTTCCGGTTGTCTTCCCTGTCACTTGGGCATACCCTTACCAATTTTTGTTTGGTTTATTGTTGTTTTTGAGGACTTCCTTACTTTCTGGTACTGTGAGTTTCTAGGCTTATATTGTATATTTTCTGCCCTGGTCTTAGAATCTACCATTTCTCCAAGGGGCCCTAGTCCTTTTATTGGAGAATAGAGTTAGAAAATACGGTTTGGGCAGTGGCTGTGCTTGTTGATACCAGTGATGTGGCTTCTCAGCCCTCAGGGGACAGAGCCAAGAAACCGACGTGTATATGCCAATTCATGTACACACAAGTCTATGGTGGTTCATCTCCACCCTTATTAAACTATACCTGAGTTCATAGTGATGTCTCCAACTCTAATCCAATACTACATGGGTCGTTCTAGCCTTTTCTTGCTTATCTGTAACTTCTCTGTCCAACAGATAAAACGTACCCACCATCTACGTACTTAACTGTTTAATTTCAGTTTGCTTGTATAAAGCAAACTCAGGGGACGGATCTCAGACTCCAGACCAAGGATAGTCTGCCCCCAAATGTGACACTTTGGCATATTGTCTATTCTGAATTAAAAGTTCCTTAAAAACAGCCCACGAAAGAACACTCTGGCAGAGATAGGGAATTTAGAACCGAGAAAGCTGTATGACCTTTATTACTTTCTTACCAGTTTACGGCCCAGCCCAAAATCTGTGTTTAATTCCTTAATAATTGAAGCTCCTGAACATAAGTTTTTGTCCTGTCAATTCCTCTGTGATTTATTGTCTCTTTGCCAGCTTTTGTCATTTCTTTGGGTCTTAATGTCAGTATTGGTCTCCACGTGCACATAATTAAACTTTGGTTCTTTTTCTTTGGTTATTCTATCTCATGTCAATTTAAATCTTAGACTAGCTGGAAGAATCTTGAAGGGTAGAGGAAAAATTTTCCCCTCCAACAGCGGTTTCAGAATTGTTACTCTGCCCCTCCTCGGGTAAGCAGTGTTACCACCTGGCTTTCCCGTGGCTCCTTTTGCCTGGCGTTTTACACCCTCCACTCATTTCCAAGTTACTTAGGCAAGTTGTCCCATACCCTCTGCATACGTGGGCATTATCGCATACATTTATTTGTAATACAGTCAGATTCTTTTGTCCTGGTCTGCACTGCATCCTTGCATCCTCTGACTGCCTAACCAATTATTTACAGGTTGGCATATATTATGGTTTGCCCTTTGTGCTGTGAAAGTTAAGAAGATTAAATAGGAAGTATGTAAACTCGGTTTTCAGGGACTGAAATGACCTACCTTAACAGATCTTTGAGGTTTGTTTCTTTCCTCTCATCTTATGTTGACTGGTACCTGCAGCAGAGAGTGAAATTAAACCAGAATCAGTAGCTTTTATTATTGTTAGCAGCTCTGGTAAAATGCTTTGGGGAATAAGGTGGAAAGAGCAGGTTAAAATGAGGGTTTAGGAGAATCTGATCACTCTCTATACACATTGACAACTGACAGTTGGGAGGTGATGTAGAATTTAAATTGAGAATAGCCCCAGGGGGAAAAAAAGGGTAGCCCAAGGCAGTCAGTACCATGGGGATTTTGCCTTTGCTTCTGCCCAAAAGTGTGACCTGCACAGGTCCCCCAATCTCTCTTGAGTGTCACTCATTTCTCATTTATGATAATACTCTTTAATTTACATAGCGTTTTATATTTTATAAAGCATTTTTCAAACATAATTTCACTTGATTTTGGTACTCGTAATACACGTTTTAGGTAAGCGTGGCAGGTAAGTCGCCTAACCTATCCAAGGGCACTTATCGTGAACACCAAGTCTGGGCCTTGATTATCGTGAACACCAAGTCTGGGCCTTGAAATTAGGTTACTTTGAGTCTGAAGTTTGTGCTCCCACTAAATTATTCTGGAATGTTTTACATCACCACCAAGTAATTCTCTAATCTCGGCAGACAGTGGCCATATGTCGTACAGATTAGACTCAACTTGGACACTTCCTGGAGCCAGTGTAAGATTGTATAGGTTAAGGGTTCAGTCCAAGAGCACTACTCCTACTTTAGACACCAGTCACAAGTCCAGATTGGCACCGGGCTTGCACCTGATTAGGACCCCTTTTTCAGGTTCGGTAACTTGTTAAAATAGTTCACAAAACTCAGGGAAACCTTTACTTACGTTTACCAATTTATTATAAAAGATAAAGTGTACAGGTGAACAGTCAGATGAAGAGGTACATAGGATGGGGTCTGGGAGAGCCCTGGGCACAGGAGCTTTGTCCCAGTGGAGTCAGGGTGCACCACACTCGCGGTGCATATGATGTAGGAAAGATGTTAGGGTTTGAAGCTGATGGCCAAGAAAGAATTCTTGAGACATCTTTGGTGCAGAAAGGTGATTTTACTAAAGCTCTGGGACAGGACCATGGGCTGAAAGAGCTGCACCGGGGTCATGAGGAGTGGCCCATTATATACTTTCGAGTTGGGGGATGGAGTTAGGCACGGCCTAAGTCTCTAAGGAATTTTGGAAGCAAGGTTTCCAGGACCTTGAGGGGGCTAGCTATTGTTAGGAAAAGGTTATTTATTACTGTCTAATAAAACCTTAGTCATGAGACCCTTCAGATATATATCTGTGGGTCATATGCTTGGGGGATGATTGCCAACATATATCTGGGGGAGTAGAAGTAAAGGAAGTTTCCAAAGGAATTTTTTTTTTTTTTTAAGATTTTATTTTTATTTTGAGGGAGAGAGAATGAGAGACAGAGAGCATGAGAGAGAGGAGGGTCAGAGGGAGAAGCAGACTTCTTGCTGAGCAGGAAGCCCGATGTGGGACTCCATCCCGGGACTCCAGGATCATGACCTGAGCCGAAGGCAGTTGCTTAACCAACTGAGCCACCCAGGCGCCCCCCAAAGGAATTTTTTTAAAGATTTTTTATTTATTTATTTGAGAGAGAGTGCACTTGAGCAGAGGGAAGGGGAGGGTCAGAGGGAAAGGGAGAAGCAGACCCCCCACTGAGCAGGGAGCGCGACAGGATCCCCAATCCCAGGACCCTGAGATCATGACCTGAGCTTGAAGGCAGCTGCTTAACCGACGAGCCACCCAGGCGCCTCCAAAGGAATTTTTATATGTTAAAGTAGACTTACAGGATCCTGGGGGTCGGGCTAAGATTGCCTTTTACCCTTAGCAAAGTATTAACATCGAGGCACTTAAGTTCCTAGAGGAATGTCACTCTGTTTCAAGGAACTTGTCAGTGGGCTGTAACAAGTAAGGAAATTTAATAATTTTTCTTCTGCCTTTGTTTTCCACATCACATGGATGCATTAACCAACCCAGAAGCCCTCTGGACCCCCTGTCTTTTAGCATTTTCATTAGGGCTTCATTACATAGTTATGATTAAACAGACACTGATTAGACATTACAGAGGCATGATTGATTAAATCATTGGCAATTGGTGGAGGTTGGGGTGGGGCAGAAAGTTCCAACCCTCTGATCACATGGTTGGTTCCCTGGCACCCAGACCCCATCCTGAGGCTATCCAGAAGCTTTTCAAAAATATCTCAGTAACATAAATTTAGACATGGTTGAAAGGAACTTGTGAATAATAAAAGATACCTTTATCAATCAGATCACTTCGAAATTCAAGGGTTTTAAGGGCTTTGTGCTTGGAATTGGGAAGACCAAAATATGTATTTCTTCTATCACACTTACTGTAATTCTCACTTCTGTACCTCGAGGGAGTTGGGCTAAATAGATCTATTTGAGTTGAGAGAGTCAAAGACCTGAGTGTGGCTTTCTGAGGCTGGGAAATCTGAGGAGATTGTTTGATTTCAGTTAAGTCTTTGCCTTTTGGTGCCTCAGTTCGTGTAGAGAATGGAATGTTTATTCCTGTCCCTTTGCTTATGTCAGAGTCCCTGATGGTAGAAAAGTATTTTGAACCCTTGAAAAAGTCATCAAAGAGAATGAAAAACAATTAAACTTACCTTCTTACAGTTGTCAGATGTTAATAGATCAGTGGTGGTGGGAAGTTGTGCATTAGCTCTCAAGGTGCCATCTCATGGTTGTCACTTGCTTTAAGCTAGACTCAGAATTCACCATACAACTGAGTCATCTCTGACTCATGTGCCTCTTCTGCCCCTGCCCCATCCTTCTTGGTGTGGGGAGGAGGGTGTGAGAAAGAAGATCATAGAGATTAGGGTATCCAAGGAAATATTGTTAGTATTGGGGCCTCGAATGAATGGACTTTCTGTGCATTTCTTGAATTATGTAAAATCAGAACTGTTTATTTTTTTAAGTTTTTATTTAAATTCCAGTTAGTTAACATACAGCGTAATACTAGTTTCAGGTGTATAATATAGTGAGGCAACACTTCATACAACTCCCATGCTTTTCACAAGTGCCCCCCTCATCCCCATCTCCCCCACCCACCATTCCTCTGGTGACCACCAGTTTGTTCTCTATACTTGCACGTCTGTTTCTTGGTTTGCCCCCCTCCCCCACGCCCTTTGCTCGTTTGTTTTGTTTCTTAAATTCCACACGTGAATGAAATCATAGGGTATTTGTCTTTTTTTGACTGACTTATTTCACTTAGCATAATCCTCTCTGGCTTCATCCAAGTGGATGCAAGCAGAACTGTTAAATTATTGACCCCTGTCTGCTTTTCCTATCAATAAAAATCCTAGCTGTGTTTCGGATTTCCTTGCAGCCTACTGAATCTACTTGAATTAGTTTGTGGGAGAAAGGGATTTAATACAGAAATCATTGCAAGGGCTCCAGGAGCAGTAGACTCTGGGTTGAGTTTCCTGGAACCCCCACCAGCCTCCAGAATTCCGCTGCCTCTGCCCATCCAGGAAGGTGAGGGAGGAACCTTGCCGTCCCTGCTGCAACCAGCCACTCCAGAAAGCAGCCACCCCTGTGCCTCTCCCTGGCCCACTCAGATCAGTAGTGGGTGGTGCAAGGGTGTCCTACCCTTTCCATGTCAGTGGGAGGGGGTTAGGATAGTAATAGCTACCGTGAACTCTGTATTCTTTCCTGTGGCTGCTTTCACAAGTGACCACAAACGGGGGGGTTTACAACAAGTTCTGGAGGTCAAAAGCTCGCAGTCTGGTGTTGGCAGGACCACGGCCCTCCAGAGGCTCGAAGGGAGGAACAGTTCTGGCCTGTTCCTGCTGTAGGCCCCCACCGTCCAGTTTCTGCCTCCTTCACCTGGCCTTCATTCCCTTGTCCAAGGTCTTTGTGACCCTCCCAAGGACACTCAGGATGGCATTTAGGGCCCACCCAGATAATCAAGTGTAATCTCATCTCAACACCCTGAACTTAACTACATTTGCAGAATTTTCCACCTAAGGTAACATTCTCAGGTTCTGGGGATTAAGATGGGGACACACCTTTTGGGGAGCGACGGTCAGCCCACTACAGATCCTGACAAGTACAGGCACTGTCCTCAGTACATTAAAAGGCAGCCATTTAATCCTCGTAGTAGTCGCATGAGGTAGAAATGTGTCCACATTTAAAAGTCAGGAAACCGGGGCGCCTGGGTGGCTCAGTTGGTTAAGTGACTGCCTTTGGCTCAGGTCATGATCCTGGAGTCTCGGGATCGAGTCCCGCATCGGGCTCCCTGCTCGACAGGGAGTCTCCTTCTCCCTCTGACCCTCCCCCCTCTCATGTGCTCTCTCTCTCATTCTCTCGCTCAAATAAATAAATAAAATCTTGAAAAAAATAAATTAATTTAAAAAAATAATAAAAAATAAAATAAATAAAAGTCAGGAAACCGAGGCAAAGAGAACCATGTAACTTGTTCGATCCCACAGCGAGAGTTGTGGAAACCGGAATTGGACCCGCTCCTCTGCCCTGTAACAGATGCTCAGTGGGTCACCGGATTGCCTACAACTGGTTGCGAGATCTTTAAAGAATTAACTGGAAGTCAGCAGCTGGCTTTGATAAGTAGTTGACATCTACCTAATTCTTTTCACTAGTACTTGGCAGTACTAATCACTTGCCTTTGTTTTAGCATCCTGAGACTTGGTGTCAGACCTACAAATGTCGGTATCACGTGTACCGTTTCCTAGGGCGTCCAGGGTTATTTCGAGCTGCTCTAGTTTCTGTGCTTCAGCTTCGGGGCTAAATGAGCTCAGGAGACAGAACTCCTCGTGTAAGTCAGTCGTTGCTCCATTTAGGATCTAGAACTGTGCTGTCCAGCACTCCAGTCACTAGCCACGTGTGCTGTTTGTAATTACTATGAAATAGAACAAAAAACCCAGTTTCTTGGCTGCCCGAGTCACTTCTCGGTAATGACCGCTGTAATGGACAGTGCAGACCCACAACACTTGCAGCATCGTAGAACCTTCTCTGGGATAGTGCTGATAGAAATTACACAAGACACCGTCCGAGACAGATGCTGCTTTCTGCTTAGTGTCTCTTGGCCGTCGCTGGCTGCTTCGTTACTCTGAGGGAACTGGTCTCGCAGCTGTTGGACCCATCCACTCAGTAACACCTTCAGTGGTGGGTGTGACACCGCCTCCAGGTAGCGTCCTGGGGGTTACACACTTGAGCGAGGTCGCGGGGAGGAGGAAGTTAGGTCCTTCTTGTTCTTTGGAAGAGCAGGTCTTCCCACTTTGGGTTCATTTTCTTTTCTCCATATGAATTGAAGTCATACCCCTTGTAAGAAACATTCTATAGAATTCCGTAGAATTTGAGCAGAAATTGTATACAGACTTTTCTGATTTCTCCAGTCGTCCTCAGTCAGGCGTGGTTGTTGCTCCTTTTAAATTTTAAATTATGCCATAATTTTAAATTATGCCATAAAGGCATAATGGCCTTTATGCCATTTTAATGCCTTTAAAATATGCTATATAATGCCTTTAAAATATGCTATTTAATGCCTTTAAAATATGCCTTAAAAAATGGCCTTTATGCCATTTTAATGCCTTTAAAATATCCTGACTGGGGCGCCTGGATGGCTCAGTTGGTTAAGCGACTGCCTTTGGCTCAGGTCATGATCCCACGGTCCTTGCTCAGCAGGGAGCCAGCTTCTCCCTCTCCCTCTGCCTGCTTGTGCATACTCTCTCTTTCTCTCTGGAATATAAATAAATAAAATCTTAAAAAAAAATTTAAAAATATCCTGAGTGATTAAAAATAAAGGACACCTCTTAATCTTTTCCCATTCTTTGTAATTGTAGTGAATAGTAAATGGAGTCTAGCTCGTGGTGGTTACTACGAATCTTCAGGAATCTGTTGCTTACAATATTTATAGCCAAAGGGAAATTTTCCATGATACCTGAAAGTATCATTTGCTTACATCAAATACAACTGTATATGTAATTTAGAAATGTCCCCTGTATTCCTAAAAGCAATTACAGTTACTTAATTTCTTGGATTTATCACTAGAAGAATCAATAGATGATACAACTATTTATACTACGGCGGCATTTATTTTTGTTTTTGTTTTAAAGATTTGTTTATTTGAGAGAGAGAGCGAGAGCATGAGAGTGCACGAGGTGGGGGTGGGCCAGGGAGAGGAGCTTGTCTATTTTGTCTTCTGGGCTGTGGCCGCAGGGCTCTCTTGTCTTTGAGGAGCATATGGCCCTGTACCCTCCCTGGCCAACTCCTCTGCACCAGTTCTTCCTCCTCTGGAGGCTGACAGAGTTATCAGTGTCCCCACACAGCTTCCCTTTAGGCAGTTACCATCTAGGTGAAAACGATGATTTGTGTTTTATGTAAATATGGTTTGAGCCCGGTCCCCAGAGCCTCTCCTCCCTCCATGCCCCCCACTCTAGGTGAATGCACAGCCTGTCACCCCTGGGCTTGGCACTTGATTTGATCTTGTGTGTGCAGAGTGAAGCTTAGGAGGGGCTGCCTCCAGGCTGAGGGGCCTCCTGGGGTTAGGCACGTCCTAGTCCCCATTCTAACTGTGTCACACACACACCCACCCACCCACCCAAAGGTCACAAGCATATATATACCTAAGTAACTCTTCATATGTCAGAAGAGCCCAGAACCTTCCCCAGCGGGTGGTTGTGAGCATTGAATGAGGTACATCATCTGAAGGCCCGCGGCACCAGCGTCTAGAGTGCATGCAGCGGGGGGTTGCAATGTTCGTGTTGGCAGCCCTTTCTGTCTTAACCTTCCCTTCCCCGTACCCTGTTTATTTCCTCCTGGCCTTCATCCCCCTGCTTCCTGCCCACCCATCACCGCAGAAGAAAATCCGACACCGTGGTGTCCTCTCAGAGGCTGGAAATTCAATTTGATGATCTGCAGGGAGTTTATAGTCACTGCTGCGGTGCAGAGGTCATATTGGGCTAGAAAACAGTGGTGGTCTTGGGTGGTTGGGGTGTGTAAGAATTATCACTGCTCGCAGTGGCTGAGATTAAAATTTTAGGTTTCTGTGGTCTGACTCTTGGCATCAAACTTTTTCTTGTTCTTCTGTATCACTTTGACTCATGTCCCTCTCTGCTGGTTGATGATGGCTTGTAAATTGGCTGTGGTCCTGTGACCTGGGATCGCAAACGTACAGTGATGTCCATGGGAAGGGTGGCTAGGCTGTGAGCTGCTGGTGTGGGATGGGGAAGGAGACTAGGGGGTGGGCAGCACCCCGTCGGGACCGAGCGGGAGACTGAGGGCTCCTAAGGCTCACGTGGTAAACATCTGAGCCACTTCCGGGTTTTGGTAGCTGCGACTGTGGGCTTGAGCTTTCTTACGTGGAGCTAGTTCTGAGCCAAATGAGCCAAGAGTACCTTTTGGAGCAGTTGAAAGGATTACAAAGAGATCTCGTTGAGTGAGACCCATGATACCCTGTGATGTCCCTTCCTCCCCCTGCCGTGTCGGTTGTGGATCGCTTCGCTTGACCACTTTCTGTCCGGGAACGCCTGGTTTCTAATTCTCTGCTCTCAATTTCAGGCGAAGTCGTGCGTCTGTCACGTTTGTGGCGTCCACCTGAACAGGCTTCACTCCTGCCTACACTGTGTCTTCTTTGGCTGCTTCACAAAGAAGCATATCCACGAGCACGCCAAGTCCAAGCGGCACAACCTGGGTAAGGCGCCCTCCGACGCGTCTCCCTGGCCCAGCAGCCCCCTGTTCCCTGGCCTGCGGCTCCCAGCACCACTCTTCCCAGGGTCCGGTCCGAAATCCTTGTGGAAGTCCGGGGGCGGTGAGATACACAGGACTCCAAGGGATCATGCACCTAGCCTGCCTTCAGGCACTGGAGTTGAAGTTAGTTAGTATTTTATGTAACCTGAAATGATCAGTTAACGAAGACCCACCATTCAGCTCTTTCTTTAATGCAACCTCAGAGCCGCCTTCCCCTCAATGAGGCAAAAATTCACCAAGAGAGATCTTAGATGCAGGGTTGGGTTATTGATGTCAGCATGGCTGACAGCCCAGCTGGGTGGTTTCTGTCGCTTTCTATAATGGATTTTCACCGTTCTCGATAACACAGAGTCGTGAAAAGGCTAACGGCACTGTGGCGTCAAGATAAATTTATGTTTCTTATACTTACAAGTTCCAGCTGTCACACATTCTGGAAGTTACATAAAGCAAAAGTTTTGTCCTTGGCTTTATTTCTGACTGTGCGCCTTAAATGTTTCTCTCCTTCAGAATAATATTTTCAGTGATGGTGAGGTTCTTAGGCTGTCCTTAAGAAAATCACTTTCAAAAGGTCCAAGCCAAAGAAACTTCATGGGGGCTCAGTGATTCCAGTTAAAGATCTTTTTAGGCCTTTTTTGGTAGTAGAAATGGAATGTACTAACTGAGTCATCCCTCTTGGACTGCCACACTCGTAACTAAGAACTCATAGCAAGCGCTCGTAAAAAGCCTGCTTGGAACGAGGGACTCAAGTAATGGTGATGAGCTGGTTGGCCTTTTTGGAAAGAGAGCTAATGCTGCCGAAGGTGCTCTCATGAATTATGTCCCACGGAGGAATGAGGTCATCAGTGATCTCTTAAATTGGCTAACCAGACGGAAAAGACACTGCTTGGGACACTATGGATGTGACAAAATTATCTAGCATTTACTTAATGTAGATATGTGCTTTCACAATATAAATGAAGAGTATTCCTGCCATGTCTGCATCTCAGACCAGACCCACGTAGGCCGCTCTGCTGTTTTTCCTGGGCTGTGATTTCATGGGGTTAAAGGGTTATGGAAAATTGGAAATCTATTTACACTTAAAAAAGCTCTCTGAAGAATCTTGCTATTACCCAGAGTCATCTATAAAAATCATTTCAGAAATTTATTCATTTCGTCCACCTGACTGATAAACTCTGCGTCTACTTTTGCTAGAAAGCATAAGTTTTAGAAAGTTTGCTTTCAGAAACAAAACCTTGAAATGGGAGGAAGATCCAGTTCTTTTTTTTTTTTTTAAAGATTTTATTTATTTGAGAGAAGGGGGAAGGGGCAGACGGAGAGGGAAAGAGAGAATCTCACACAGACTCCCCACTGAGCTCCTCAGAGCCCGCTGTGTAACTTGCTTGGCATATTTTTTATTGAATGCCTCTGCTTTCCTGAAAATTCCTGTCATCCTCATTGTAGTCTGTCTCGGGCTTTGGTATCCCATGCCAGGAACTCTCCCATTCAAGGCATACGTGGTGCCAAGGGGCAGCCAAGCTCTCTGCAGCAGCTTCGATGGCGACTTTCAAAGAATTTGTGGGAATTTTGTCAGTTTTGGGTGAGAGGCAAGGAGTAGGTATGGGATTCTTCAATTGAGCTTTAATACATCTGCTTTAGAGGACTTTAAAGATCCCCCACAATATTACTGATGTGTCCTGGCAACTGAAGACCCGGAATAAGATACAAACTGTGATGTATGAAGACGTTACCACGCACTAGGTATACTGTAAAGTTACAAAATCACCACACAAACCTGTGAACTCTTAGTGCTGTTACCATCACTATTACCAAAGGGGAAGCTGAGGCTCGGGGAAGTGGAGTAATTTATCAGAGGTGTGTAACTAGTAAGCGGCAGAGCCGGGCTTAATCCCAGTTATTCTAAATCTGTGCTCTTTATGCTGCATTGCCTTTCAGACATCTTCTATTGCTTGGTGAACCCGAGCCAGAAAAAAATTCTTTTTAATTGTTGAATTGAGACACCTTTCCTCCAGGTGCTTAAATTAAAGGATTTTATCTTACTTTCTAATGAAGTAACTAAGAGCCAGTTTTTATAGATGATGCAGTTGAGAAAATGCATAAGAGCCACTCACAGGTGGGCAGGAGTCAGCTCTGTGGGTCAAGAAGTGAAGATTGCCTGGGTAGAGGATATTTTACCACTGTCAAAGTAAGAGTAGGCAAATAGCTGTGGCATTCCTTTTTGTAATCATATCAGGAATTCTAGATGTAGTAAAACACAGTTATGCATGTCAGGTGGCTAAGGATCCTTCTGAGCTGATCATACTCTATGACAGTTTTCCCTTTTTTTTTTGAGAGAGAGAAGATGAGCACAAGCTTGGGCGGGGGGGTTGAACCCAAGGCAGACGCTTAACTGGCTGAGCCACCCTGGTGCCCCTTCCTTGTTTTAAATACCACTGTTTTCAGAGAATACTTTCAGGACCTGATACTTGAGGTCCTTTGTAAAATATGGATGTGACGCCTCTCATTCTCAGATTCCTCAGCCTCGAAAGTCCTGAGCTTCCAGGGAAAGTACACATACCTCACTTGCTTAGGATAAAAGTCTGAAGTGGGAGGTAAAATCCTTTTATAAATAGAGGTTTCTATGGTTTGAGAGTAGGGGAATGGTGGAAACAGTAAAATATCTAAAACACTTAGATGTTTCATTTGTGGCCGTATTAAGCGTTACCTTAAAGTTTTTAATTCAATTTGATCTCTCTTTTCCCCTTTCTCTTTTCAGCCATAGAGCTTATGTATGGAGGGATCTACTGCTTTTTGTGTCAGGACTACATATATGACAAAGACATGGAAATCATTGCCAAAGAGGAGCAACGGAAAGCTTGGAAAATGCAAGGTTTGGTTTTGCCTAGATTTACGTGCCTGCTTTGGCTCCTACTCGTGCATTCCCTCGTGTCTGTCAAGGGCAGGGCTTATCAAGAGAAAGATCAATATCTAGGGAGAAAGTCAGGGTTGGGAGATAGGATAGCCTCTGGGTTTTTGCAGGTTGGGTCTTAATTTGGTGGGAAGAACCCTCACAGCTGCTTGCTTCCCCCTGTAGGTGCCAGTTGAGGATCCGGGAGAAGCAGGTGAGGTGACTGTCCAGACAGGTGGGCAGGCGCCCTCTGCAGGGGGCCAGGGGAGGAGGGCTGAAAATGCCAAGCTTCTCCTCATGGTGTGGTCTCTCTGGCAACCAGCCCCCTCCAGGAGCCCACTGGGAGTCACCTCATTAGAATAAAGATGCTCCTAGTGCTCTTAGCACTTAGGAAATCATAAGGGTTTGAGGAGCTTTGTGCCAGGAACCAGGGGTGGGAACCACTATGTGTTTTCTGATCCCAGTGTGGGGTTCTCCCGTGCTGTCACTTCCCTGTGCTCACACGTGCCTTCATGGGATGCGTAGTCTGGGATACACACAACAATATGCGGCTGTTTTCCCTATTCTTTCTTTCTTTTTTTGTTTCCTTGATTTTTTTTTAGTTTTCATTTCCATCAGATGCTGTAACAGTGAAAGGGTTACAACAGTAGGAGGTATAGTTTACCCCACTTGACTAGTGAGCATCACTCAGTGAGCAGAGCTTTCACTGTTTACAGAGAGAACATAGAAACCCAGTATCTGCTTTACACTTTTTGGCCTTAATAGCTCTGCTTTCAAACAACCCTGTTTTTTGAGAATGGAACAATAGAAACGGGCTCTCTGTGATCAGAATTGTTTGTATGTAACACATCTTTTCTGGAGAACAGTCTCTTTAACCAATCCTATTCTTTTCTCCCTCAAAAATTTAGTAACGTTGCAACTAAGTCTGAATATATTATTTCTCTGGGAAGAACATTTCACCCACAGGAGCTAAGAAATACATGGCCCAGAATAAAACAACTCTTCTAAAATCATTCTACAGGGCGCCTGGGTGGCTCAGATGGTTAAGTGTCTGCCTTCGGCTCAGGTCATGATCTCAGGGTCCTGGGATCGAGTCCCACATCGGGCTCCCTGCTCCTTGGGAGCCTGCTTCTCCCTCTGCCTCTCTCTCTCTCTCTCTCTCATGAATAAATAAATAAAATCTTAATAAAATAAAATCATTCTACAACTCCAGGTGTCAGTGAGATAGTATGTCTCTTAAAGGTCATTGAATTTTGCAGAAATTTTAAGTTACATGGAACAAGTAGGTATTAAGATGAATTGTGACAATTAGCATCTGCACCATTGTCTGTGGTATAAATCTTTTGTGGGTACAGCTGTTCAACACGATGTATTTTCAAACTTTCAGCGAGTGCGTTTTCTCCCTGTGCTTTCACTCTTTCACGGGAGACCCCTCATCTCAGTGCCAAGTGTAGCATCTGCCGCCGGGTCTGGTGCAGTCTCGCTACTCAGGGATTAAAGGCTTTGCAAAAAATCCCCATCTTGGCATTAGCGTTATGGTAGCGTTAATTGGAGGTGTTGCCTTTCTCACAGGAAACCGCTTATTCACCACACTTTTTTTTTTTTTTTAAAGAATTTATTTGAGAGAGAGAGAGAGAGCAAGAGCATGAGTGGGAGAGGGGCAGAGGGAGAAGCAGTCGCCCCACGGAGCTGGGAGCCCGATGTGGGTCTTGATCCCAGGACCCTGGGATCATGACCTGAGCCGAAGGCAGACGCTTAACCGACTGAGCCACCCAGGCGCCCCACCACACATTTTCTAAAAGAAACTCCTCCTAAGTGTTTTTAGCCCGTTGCAATATAATACGGTTCAACAAAGACCTCGTGTTGTGGCTGCCCCTCTTTGAAATACAAGCTGATAAGTATTCTATCACCATCGCTTTTATTTACAAACACTTGATGAAAACTGAGCTCATGGCACCGGGAACTGTTTTCCATCTACTTAGGCGTTGGGGAGAAGTTTTCAACTTGGGAACCCACCAAACGGGAGCTTGAACTGCTGAAACACAACCCGAAAAGGCGAAAGATCACCTCCAACTGCACCATAGGTAGGTGGGCGACAGCGCCCCGAGCAGTGGTTTGTTCTGCCAGGAAGGCTGGCTTCTCTGGGTTTAAAAGTCGATGTAAACAGCTGGATTTCATAGCACGGTTCTCCTTAAGCCCTTGTATAAGTCGTTCATCATTCCCCCTTCCCCCAACTTCTGGAACACCTGTGCTCTGGGGAAGCGGGTAGCTGGGGTAGGTTTGGGGGGCCTCATGGTGATGGACGGAAATGGTCCCTGCCGCGGGGCTCTGACGGTCTGTCCTGTAAGAAGACTCAAGTTTATTCTGCCCAGGTTTGCGGGGGCTGATCAACCTTGGCAACACCTGCTTCATGAACTGCATCGTCCAGGCGCTCACGCACACGCCGCTCCTGCGAGACTTCTTCCTCTCCGACAGGCACCGGTGTGAGATGCAGACCCCCAGCTCGTGTCTGGTCTGCGAGATGTCGTCGCTGTTTCAGGAGGTGAGCGCTGCTGGCGTGGGCAGCCTACCGTTTCTGTGACCGCTTGTACTTTTCCTTTAAATAAATGTCAAGTCCACATAATAAAGGAAGGCAGGTTTCTGGAACCTTGCACAGGGAATAATACATGCATTTCTTATGGAACATTTTTTCCAAAGGGAATTGCTAGGGACTGTTGGCATCACTTGGGGGCACGGTGCTGACTTGGAGGATGAGAAAGAGCCCTTCGGAGGGGGCGCAGTGGGTGGAAGACCTCTGTCTGTAGATGTCGTGCTCGTTTCATCCTCCTCATTGTCTGCCGTCCTCTTCTCAAGGAGAGTGGCCCTTGTCTTCTCCTGCCAGGCCTGAGTGTGCTCCACCAGAGCACCTGTCTTGGTGGCCCTCCGCCCCGCACATCAGGTTCTGTTCTGCTTGGGGCCTAGGCCGCACTCACAGCGGGACAGCTCAGGCCTAGGCTCAGGTGTCCCTGTGCGGGATCCCCCCACACCTAGTGACCGAAGAGGCTGCCCAACTATAGATCGGGGCCGGCGCCTGCCTCGTGGATGCCGAGAGGACCCAGATGTGCTTCACAGGCCCAACAGAGGAGCCGGCGGGTTCGGCCTCGCCTGTTTTCTTCAGTACCTCCGAGCGCAGCCTCGTGCCCGCCGCCCACCTTGTGTCCGCATCGGGCATTCCCCATTCCTCATTTTGGCTTCTCTGTAGAAAACCGACAGTGGGAAGGGACAAAATGATAGATTCAAAAAGTCCAGGGAGCCCACATGAAAATACATTTTGAAAAAAAAAGGGGGGGCGGCGGGAGTAAAACAATCCTTTTGACCGAGTACCCGCAAGAAATTCTAGGCTGTTGTTACAGGTTTGTTTTTTTTTTTTATCGTGTTCAGAGTGTAGTACTTACTCCTGACAGTGTTTCCCCTCCTCTCCCTGTCGGTGAGCAGTTCTACTCGGGGCACCGCTCCCCCCACATCCCCTACAAGTTGCTGCACCTGGTGTGGACTCACGCGCGGCACCTGGCGGGGTACGAGCAGCAGGACGCGCACGAGTTCCTCATCGCCGCCCTGGACGTCCTCCACCGGCATTGCAAAGGTGCGGCTCCGCCCGGGATAGGGGGCGCTCTCGAACACCACCCCGGGGGACTCAGCGCACTTGTGTTTTAATTGTGGTGGTTTTCCCCATTAATACCCCAGAGAGGTTCTTCATAGTTTAAGAGGGGAGGAAATGGTTGGGGTGTCCTCTTCCGACCTTGCTGGGAAGGGAAGAGCGTGGCGGGTGGTCCTGTAAAACCCGGAGCAGTGAACAGAGGTCTCCGTCCTTGACGGGCCTTTGCCTCGAGTCCTCTGCTGCCGGCTTCCTCTCGGACTGATTGTGAGGGAGCTGGTGTGCGGCTCCTCCGGGTTACTCGGTCCCTGACACGCCAGAAAATTCCATATATGCTCCAAATGCAGCTGAACCATCAACACTGGCTCCCTCCCCTGGTGGGGTCTCCAGAAGGACCGATCATGGCGCTAGTCACCAGAGAGAGCTGAGAATACAAAACTGGATCTGCACGCTCGCCAGTGCTTCCCTTACCCTAAGTCACGCTCATTTTGGGGTCCAGCCAAGGTCTTTTTAAAGATTTTTTTTAATTTATTTATTTGAGACAGAGAGAATGAGATAGAGCATGAGAGGGACGAGGGTCAGAGGGAGAAGCAGACTCCCTGCCGAGCAGGGAGCCCAATGCGGGACTCGATCCCGGGACTCCAGGATCATGACCTGAGCCGAAGGCAGTCACTTAACCAACTGAGCCACCCAGGCGCCCCCCCCCCTTTTTTTTTTTAAAGATTTATTTATTCATTTTGAGAGAGCGAGAATGAGAGAGAGTACATGAGAGGGGGGAGGGTCAGAGGGAGAAGCAGACTCCCTGCCGAGCAGGGAGCCCGATGCGGGACTCGATCCCGGGACTCCGGGATCATGACCTGAGCCGAAGGCAGTCGCTTAACCAACTGAGCCACCCAGGCGCCCCAGCCAAGGTCTTTTTAAAGTCTCTTTCAGGACCTCGCTGGGTTTTGGCTTCTGTCCCACAGCTGGGCTCCCAGAGGGGGGCAGCCCCCCCAGGGGTCTCAGACGTGGGTGGGTTTGGATAGTCTGGGGAAGGGCATGGGGGAAGCAGCTCTTCGGGCTCGGGGCAGGAGGTTAGACTGAATAACAAGCCACCGCGGGTCCCTCCTGCCCTCCCCATGGCGGGGCTCCCAGTCTGAAGGCCCTACGCCCAAGTGTGCTGACCCAGGATCAGCTGAGGAGGATTCTTGACCGTGATGGGTCACAGTCCCTTGGAGGGCTCTTTGCTGCTTCTGTTGGCTGGGTGTGAACTCAGTATTTTCCTGCTGGGTCCCCAGTGATGCTCATGGGCCGGTTCAGGGAAGACACTCAGGTGTAGCTGACATGTGTCGGGGTGAGCAAGTTACCTGCTTACCTGTGGCCTCTGGGGTGGACTGGCGGGTTGTCGGTGATTCTGTTGGACCACAGTTCTGTTCCCCAGGACTTCTGCTCGGCCTTTCTGCAGTCACGGGGCTGCTCTCCCAAATGCCCTGTGAGGTCTGACATCCCAACTTTGAGGCCAGCCAGACTCCGAATAAGGTGGCTTGTTCTCATCAGCTGTCGGGGCTTTGGGTTCTGGCTTTTTTGTGTACTTAAGTGTTTTTCTCCTGAAAAACCTATACATCCTTTCAGTGCTCACCCGAGGAGCCAAATAAACGGTGCTGAATAGCTTAGGTGAGGTTTGGTTTCCTAGTATGAAGTATAACATACAAACCGAAAAGAGCCGCTGTGTAAGACCATTAAATTATCATCCCGAGCACTTGAGGATAATCACGAGACTTCTGTAACCAGCATTAGTCTGTCCTAAAAATCAGCTGCGTCAAATGCATTGCTGGGAAAACGTTCATCTGACAGAAGCACAATGCAACGATCATGGTCCACTTCTCTGACGTAATTCTGTTGCACACGTCACAAGAAATGTCTCGTCAGAGGCAGGGTGTTCCGGGATGCCTGGGTGGCTCAGTCAGTTAAGCGTCTGCCTTCGGCTCAGGTCATGATCCCAAGGTCCTGGGATTGAGCCCCGCATCGGGCTCCCTGCTCGGCGGGGAGCCTGCTTCTCCCTCTCCCATGCCCCCTGCTTGTGTTCCCTCTCTCTCTGTTTCTGACAAATAAATAAAGAAAATCTTTAAAAAAAAAAAAAGAAGCAGGTATTCCAATCTCTCCTTCAGCCTTGCTAGTTCACTTGGCTGGGTCATGTTTTTATGTGGTTGCGAGCATCGGGTATCTTTTGGCTTATTTTCCTTTGTGGTTTCCTATATGTATTTTCCTGTATTCTGACATCTTGTCCCATGAACTTGAAATCTTTCTGGGTAGCATTTTCTCCCTAATCTCTCTAGCCGATTTGCTGTCAAAAGACTTAGTGGGCATTCTTTATTCCTAGGTAATAATTTCACTTGTTTGAGGAGGAACATATATACAGATAAACACAGTCTATCTCTTTTGTCTGGTTGAATGAAAGTTCTATAGTATGTATCTGCGGTACATGTTAGTATGTATTGTGTTCCAGCGTGTAAGCTTTGTATTTGTATATTTGCCCCCGAATATATAGAACCCATGTTGAACTAGAGAGGATTGGAGTGGTACTTACCTAGGTGCAAATGCTTAAGAAAGCAGAGCTGTTCGTGAAGTTGCAGGCTGCAGGAGCTGATGGGGAAAACAGACCGATGGGAGTTCTGCAGAGATGCTTTCTGAAGTCGGGGCGCCGTGTCTGTGCCGCGGAGGGGGGAAGCAGGCATTCCCTGGCAGCGTGGGGCACCCCGCCACGGCAGGGCCACTCAGTTGTTCTGTGGGGGAAGGGGAATCCGTGACTCTCCCCAGTGACTGGGCGTTAGCTGCATCATGGTATCTACGTAGAAGCCAAGCGGATCTTAGGGAATGGAGAAAGAGAAGCACACTTAAAATATGCTAGCTGGGTTGTTCCCTCTTTTCCTGCCAAGTCTCCCTGTTCGAATAAGGGTCCTCCTGTGCCCTCGTGAAAGTTTCGGCACTTCGGCTTCACCAGCCTCTGTAGGTGAATGGCCTCACGCCTTGGACCCGAGGCTCTTGGAAGCTTGTGGACTCGGGGCACAGATGCAAATCCCACAGCTGTGATCTTTCCCCAGGTGACGATAATGGGAAGAAGGCCAACAACCCCAACCACTGCAACTGCATCATAGACCAGATCTTCACGGGCGGGCTGCAGTCGGACGTCACCTGCCAAGTCTGCCAGTAAGTGTGCGAGACTTCCCGCACGGCACCCAGCGTTCTTCTGGAACGCGAGAGGCCGTCTGCACTGTGCTGACCAGACCGTGGTGTGGGACCCCAGGTCCTGCCCGGGAGACTGACTTGGTTCTAGGTGCTGCTTTTGGAACATCATGGGACATGTTCAGCCAGCAACACTGCTGTGTTTTGAGCAGGTTTTAGAAGTTTTAACACTTAGAGCCAGAAGTTTAGTCCGTGCCCCCCACGGCTCTGGCTCTTTCGGTGATGTGGGGAAGCGTAGGTGGTGTGGCTCTTACAGAGGAGCCTCTGCGGCAACCAAACGTGGAGCAGGATGAGCTGAGGTTAAACAGCCAAGCCATCGAACGTGTTGAGATAAATCAGCTCCAGTACAGGAGGCTCACAGAGGAGGAGCAGGTCGCCCCGAGTGCTGCAGGTCCCCGGGGCCATCTTTTTTCCCGTGCACACCTGAGCGGGTGTGCCCTGAAGCTTCCCCCCATGTCTTGCTCTACCAGGAGCTAAATAAGAGCCCTGCCTTCTGGAGGGACTGGTGCACACCTGGCAGATCCTTGGCACCCATTCTCCAAAGTGTGTTGCTTTTCATGTCATGGTTTCCTTTCCCATGGTCTCCAGACTAGTGTCCCTGATTGTTCACAGCTTTGCTCAGCGTGCAGAGCTTTGATTTCTAGGAGGAGGATGCATGGATCAGTGAGGTTGCAAGAACCCTCCCTTTCGACCTCAGTGCACACTCCTCTGTGTTTTTCCATTTCAGGGTTTTAAAAAATCCTGGTCATGATCCACTCAAGTTATTTCGGAACCTCTACTGGATTCCCGCGTGCAGTTGGTAGAGGACAGAGGAGATACCGGGAGGGGAGCGGTTCTGCCTGGGTCACGCACCCAGTTTTCTGTGATGTAGACGCCGTCGTGGGCATTGCTCCAGTGTTTAGACTCACAGTTTTAAAGGACCTCCTTGTCGGCTCTGTGCTGCTGAATTCTAGCAGCAGGAGGTTGTCTCTGGGTTTATGTCCTGTTTGAGTATCTGGAGTGAAGTTCCCAGCCTGTCCTTCACGGGCCGTGTCTGGGAGGGAACCGCCTCTGTTATTAGGTAGAGCGTCCCGTGGCGCGGTGCTGGCTCGGTGCATTCTCTCCACAGGAGGTGTGCCTGGAGCTCTAAATCGCTCCCTGGACTCGCGGTTTCTAGTTCCTCAGATGCTGCTGAGCTAGATCCATCAATTCAGAACTTCTGGACGTGGGGCCCAGGGGTCTGTCTCTATTTTCAAAAAACCCCAAAACGATCGTAATGATCTTCTGGGTTCTGAAACCGTAGCTTTCGGAGCAGCCTCTGCCGGAAGTGGTTTACCTGCTGTTCCTCCACAGGGCTCCCTTGGGGGCCCAGGACGAGCTGGGTGGGAGCTGTCCCGCGTCTTCTGACCTTCCACGTCATTTGCATGGAAGGGCAGAGCTGTGAGACGATGTGGATGTCGTCGGCCAGCTGCTGCCTCGGAGGCTGCGTGGCCGTCCGTTCTCATGTGTGTGTGTCTCTCCTCTTGCTTCTAGCGGAGTCTCTACCACCATAGACCCCTTCTGGGACATCAGTTTAGATCTGCCTGGCTCCTCCACCCCGTTCTGGCCCCTGAGCCCCGGGAGTGAGGGCAGCGTGGTGAACGGGGAAAGCCACGTAGCAGGAACCACTACGCTCACGGACTGCTTGCGAAGGTAAGAGAGCTGCCGGCGCTTCTGGAGACAAAGCAGGCGCTGGTCTCTCCAGCCTGCGGCTCTTCGGGGTAGTGGTTGGTCAGAGGAAAGTCTGAAGAAATTCAGGGCCACCCAGGGCCCCAGGAGAATTTTCTGTCACATGTCCGGTATAGAAAATGAGACGAGGCAGGACAGCCTGCAGGTGGCTGCAGCTGGTGCCCAGTGGCTCGTAGTAGAGTCTGTCACGTGTTGGCAAGAGGACTGTTCTGGTCACCCAGCTTGGTGTGGAAACCCCCTGCCCACCGGGCAAGGTGCCCGAGAGCCAGAGAGCTGAGGTTGAAGCTCCATCACCATCTGGGGCTGAGAAGCTGCCCCAGAGTCTGGCGGGGCCCTTCCTGCCGGCCACTGGCCCGTTTGTGGTGGTGCGCGTGTCCGTTTTCGCCATCGCCACGTGGGACAGGTGCTGGGGTTAGGGGATGGTTGCCATCGGCGTGTTCGGGTAGCTCTCACACGTGATAGCGGAGACGCTAGAGACCCTTTCTAAACTATTCTAATGGACTTGAGTGTTTTACAGCCTTTATTTTCTTTTACTCACTTTAAAGGTCACCGCAGGTGTGTCCTTGGGCAGAGGTGTTCCTTACGGAGAGGGGCAGGCTTCTTGGTTTTTATCTTGCTGTATAGTCAGCAGGCTCAAAGGTGCATGTTAAGAATTTTTAAGCGCATCAACTCCGTCACACTGGTAGGTCCAGATGTAAATGGGGCATCAAACTTGTAATTTGGGAACCAAGAAGAACATCAGAAATGAAAAGGCCACCATTTTTGAAGAGACGGTTTCCAACTCCGTTGCACTTAGTTATGTGTTTCAGCAAACCTGAAGCTTTGCCCACCAAGCGGGCACAGAGGGGGCAGCGACACTTTCCACACTGAGATGCCCACCGAGCTGTCCGGTCAGGGGCCACGTGGGGCTGGGTCAGTGGCTGAGTGGCCAAGGAAAGGCGAGCACGTTCATCTCGAGTTTGTGTTAACAGCAAAAGGGCCCTTTCCAAGTTATGTTGAGAGCAGATTGCGAAGCTGGCAGGAGGAAGTTGAGGTAGATGGAATTCTGTAGCTCCAGACCCTCCGAGTTCTCAAGTGTTTCATGAGGGTACGCGGTGCGGGGGCAGAGAGGTGGCCATCACCCCTCGGGAGCTGCCTGAGGGAAGGCTCACCCCGTGCTCCTTGAGCCTTTCGGGGAGGAGGTAGACTCAGCGGGAGCACGGAGGCGGCCCTGGTGAAGGGGGAGCCCTCGGCAGGGCCAGTTGCTTTCCTGGGTGTCGGGCCGTTCCTGTGTTGGCCTCGGGCTGTGCCCTTGGCTCTCGTCACTCTGTTGCTGTCTCTGCTGTCTTACTGTCTGTGTTGTATCTCCTCAGTCCGGATTGAAATGCAGCCTCTTCGGGGGAGGAGACTGCCTCGTACTACCTTCCCGTCCCCCCGTCGCACCTCGAGTGGTGATGGTCTTCTGCCGGGCACGCGTGCGAGCGCACCTGCACTCACCAGGTTGGAGTGCTTGCAGGCTTGCACGCGGCAGGAAGGGGCTCTGCTGAGCTCAGGCGGGTGAAGAGACTGGGTAGTTCACTGCATCCACAGGAAGGCTGAAGAGGACCCGGCTCAGCAAACACGTGGTCACCATGCGAAGCTTGGGGACCGGTATCCAGAGACATGCAGCCCGCTGCTGGCCTGTGGCTGTCCGGTGCCGTGGAGCTGCTGCTCTGGGCAAGACCGGTTCTTCCTCCAGATGCTTCTTGAGAATGACTTTTCCAGACGCAGAGTCCTCATTACGAGTATCCAACCGGTCGAGCCTAGGTCGGGTGCCCAGAATGCTGGTGGGTGGAAAAGCAAATCCCTGGCCTTCGTGGTAAACTTCCATGAAGGAGAAGACGGGCCCTGCCTCCCACCCAGGTTTGGAAATTCCCCAAACATGGGTGGAGGGGTGGCACGGATAGATCGTTGAGAAGATCCGGGAGTTGAGCTCTGTTGTCCTTCCATTCTTCACTCACGGTTATGGAATTTGAAGCCAAATCCTCTTCGTATCTGACGTTGTGGGACATTTCTTAGCTGTCGAAGCAGGTTTGGTTGACATATTTGGTGTCCGAACGTTAGCGTCGTTTGGCAGAGAGGAGGAGGATTTGGGTTAAGTGCATTTCAACTTAGGGGGCACTGCACACAGAAAGAAAAATGACAAAATATCAGGATCTTCCTGAAGAATAAAAAATGAGAAAACCTCAAAAGATGACTTTGGACTCAGCATTTTATACCGCGCTGGAGTACGTTCTTTTAAAATGCGCATCCTCAGGAGAAGCAGTGCACTTATTGATCAGCTGCTTAATTGATAATAGTTAACAAAGTGGTTAAAACTGGCTGACGCTTGTGTTTCCAAATTTGAGGGTAAGTGACGTGTTCACACCCCCAGTCTGAGTTGACAAGCCACACAAGGCTGCATCTTAGGAAGCTCGACCCTGTCACATTTGAGAGTTCCTGCAGCTCGAGCCTCAGGCGCTTCCTTCACTGGGGAAGGAAGTGTTCTTTGCGGCCCGGATTGGTACTTTTGTTGCCTCGGGCACTTTGCTTTCCACCATGGGACACCTGCTTTCTGAATGCTTGCTGCACGGGCAGAGTGCTCTGCCTGATTTCTGTTGTGGGCTGGCATTGGGCTTCCAGTTGTAAAAGTCCATGTTTTTCCTCAGTGCACCATGCTCGCTCTACCTGGTAGTGACACGCGGTCTGAGTACTTGTCCCCGCTGTCTCCAGTGCTGACCGAAGGAGCTGGTCTAGACGTCAGGGAAGCAGTTGTGGCCCCTGGTGTGGTCCTGAGCAGTTTGGTTGGCCTGGGGCCAAATGGGTTTGAGTTGGAAAATAGGGTTATGGGGTAGTGTGTGGCAAGTCATGTATTTCCAGAGTCTTCACTATAAACATGGGGACGTTCTTCTCTCTTCCGGTCAGGTACCCAGTGTTTAAACTGCCCTGATTGTTTTTATAAGAAACTATTCCGTACAGTTTGTTCAACTCAGGATCCAGACTAGGTGTGCACATTACGTTTGGTTGCAAATCCATAGGCTTCAGCCCCCCCCCCCCCCCCCCCCCCCCCCCCCCCCCCCCCCCCCCCCCC